>NW_006408559.1:1136767-1155317 GCF_000296735.1 Chrysochloris asiatica
TTTTTATCTTCCTCTAGTTGAGTTCTGATCATTCAGCCATCAAAGCTAGGTCAAATGGGTATTATCTGCAAGTTTGGGCATTCTTATGCGTCTCCCCTCACTTCACATCAGCTGGACACTTCACTCTCAGCTCTAGCCCTCTGTGGCTATGTCTTTGTCCGTGGGCTCAAGAGTTCCCAGGTCTCACTATACTTTGGACCAACAAGCCCTTCCTCTTCTCTCTCTCATCTCCAGGTTGACGGGGATCTATGGAACGTGGTCAGACTCAGCCCATATCTTCATTTCTGCTTTTCCCTCACTCGCCAGTAGATCAGCTTAGTCACTAGCAAGCTTGCATGCCTGCTCATGTGTTCCCTTTGAGTTTCAGTCTTGGAGGGTATGTCCTGAAGGGCCTTGATCGCTTGTCTTGATGGTTCTCACTGGCAAACAACTTGCTTATTCTTGTAGTAGCCAATCAGACTGCCATTTTTGCTTTTGGTTTTTCCTGCTGGTCTTTCTTTCAAGAAGTATCTTCTGTTCCTCTAGCTGTTCCAGGCTGATCTGCTTGTCCTTTCAAGTGGGAATGTCCCACCTCAGGAGATTCTGGATGGCACCCCCTGTATTCTTGTATTTTTTATTTTGTTCATTTCATTGAATCATATTTTTTTTTAGATTCTTGTCAAATATTTTTTTCCTATTTCTTGGAATTAATTTTTCTAATATGTATCCTTCTTTTAGGGAGTTCTGGTGTAGTGCTGTGGGTTAATGTGCTGTACTGCAAAGTCATTTGAACTGCAAGGTCAGTGGTTCAAGCTCACCAGCCCCTCCTCAGAAACCCTATACAGGGTCGCTAAGGGTCAGAACTGACTCGATGATACTTAACAACAACAAGAACAACAAAAATTCTTATATATATGGGAGTCCTGGTGTGGCACTCCTTGGAAACCCTATACAGGGACACTATGAGTTGGAATCAACTACATGGCACTTAACAACAACAACATGATATATATTTCTTCCCCTGCCTTTGGAAGAAGAAAGTAGTATTTTACATAGATTTCATAGTGATTATTTTAATTTAAAAAAAAAAAAAAAGTTTGCCTTGCTCCATCAACCCTTTAGATAGAACGATATAACTTCTATTTCACAAGAAAAGTAGTAGGTATAGAAACAAGGTGAACACCACCACAAGGAAGTAATCAGACAAATCCAGATGATGGGACATTCTGTAGGACGACAGGCTCAATTGCTTCCACTAGTAAGTATCTGCCATGGATTGATTTGTATCTTCCTAAAATATGTGTCAACTTGGCTGGGCCATGATTCTCTAGGTGGTATGGCAATTATGTAATGATCTCCCATGATGTGCTCTGATGTGATAAACAAGTAAGAGGATTCATGGTGAGATGCAATCCCTTTCATATAATAATTTCATCTCAGCCCTGATCAGATATAAGGGAAGTTTCCCTGGGGTGTGGCGTGCAACCCTTTCACTTACAAGATAAAAAGAGAGAGAAGTGAGTAGAGATCAGAAGGACCCTCTATCACCAAGAAAGAAGAACTGGGAGTAGAAGGCATCCATTGGGCCTGGGTGGCCTGCACCCAGGGAAAGGTTGATGCCAAGACACCTGGGGGATCTCTGAGGAATGCTGGGCCTACAGATCTGAAAGGAGACTTGTCTCCAGAGTTTGTGCTCTGAATTCAGACTTCTAGCCTCAGACACTATGAGAGAATAAATTTCTGCTTGCTAAAGTCTTCCACTTGTGGTCTTTCTGGTATAGTAGCGCTAAAGAACTAAACCAGTCCCCTACAAAGAGGACTCTACTAAATTAGAAAAAACTTAAAGGAAAATGTGTGGTCCTGGATTGGATATTGATATGGAAAACCAATCAGGATAAATAGAGTTAATGGAAGAAATTTTAACATGACCAGTGAATAAGATGGGGTTTTAGTTTCCTGGTGTTGCTGTAACAGAAATACAGAGGAACAGAAATTTGTACTCTCACAATTCTGGAAGCTAAAAGTGAAATCAGGATCTTGAGCATGTCAGTTCCTTCTGGGGGCCTCTCTGATAATTTCTCTTAACTGCTTCTAGAAGGTCCTAAATGGTTTCTGTCTTTCCCTTGTGTATGTGTGCCGGTATCTATTCTGTTCCTTTTATTAGACATTATTTTTTAAAGATTAGGCTTAAGACCCACCTTAATCTAATATGGCCTCATAGACATAACAGAAGAAAACTCCTATTTCCAAACAGGGACATATTTATAGGCATAAGTGTTGGGACTTCGATACATACTATATATTTGATGGAGGAGGTAATTCAATTCATAACAGATGGGATAAAATGAGATGAGATGAGGATATATGGAAATACAAGTTGTAGACTAAATTATCAAACCAAAATCCTATGGAGTTCTACTTTGCACACATGGAGTCACCATGAACCAGAATCGAGTTGAAAATAACTAACAACAACAACAACATGATAGTTTTATGATCATCAAGGAGCTGGAGACTTTCTATCTTGCTATTTAATATTCTTCATGGTTTTCTATCTTGCTATTTGTATTCTTCATGACTCAAAAAGGTTGCTCAAGCTCCACCCATCAATTCTGTACTCCAGTCAGAAGGAAAAAAAAACAAAGAATGAAAAAGAGCATGTCTTTTTCCTTTCAAGATTCCTCACAAAACTTGCAACTAACACTTCAACCTACATTTCTTTTGCAAGGATTTAGCTACATGGTTTTACCTAGCTGCAAGGGAAGATAGGAAATATAATCTGTATTCCTGAAGATCTTGTGCCTAATTAAACTCAGGCACTCTATCACTAAAGAGGAGTCCTGGTGTGGTTCAGTAGGATAAACAATGGACTGCTAACTGCAAAGTCAGTGGTTCAAACCCATCAGTTGCTCCTTGAAAACCCTTACAACAATAACATAACTAAAGAAGATGGAGAGAATAGATATCTGGCCTATCGATTTTTTTGTTAACTTTTGATTGTGAATTGAGTATAGGTTTATAGAAAAGATCATCAACTTTAGATTTAAAATATTATGCACTTTGTTTCATCTCAATGATTATAATCCCCTGTCTGCAGCAACAGTTATCCTACTTCCTCCCTGTGACTTCCTTTTTACAGCTTACATTTCACAAATGAACAAAGCAAAAATATTTTATGTACACATACAAGACAAAAAATATATATTCACTTAACTGTTCAAAGGGCACATTCTGCAAGCCAGGCTTCTGTCCACAGCTGCACAGCCTTACTCAGTCCCTGAGCCTAGAACCCAACGTTTCTCTTTCTCTCCATGCCACCACCCCTGCCACCATCTCCTGTCGCTGCTCTCCTAGATAGGGATCTCATGCTCTACTCATGCTCTTTCTTCTTGATGGTCTTGTGATCGTCTGTCCCTGAGATGAAAGATGAACTACTCCCCCTTTTAGTTACATATCTTCTACAATTACAGTTGTAACAATTACAATTAACCCTGTTAACCATTACTTACAATTAAATCATAAAATCCTATCACCAGATCCATCTGGAAAAGAGGAAAACTATTCAGTGGGTATTCCACTTTACCCACCTCATTCTGAAACTAAACACACACATGAAAGCTTGTAAGTGTGCCAATTAATGCTTTTATAGCCCCTGCCCCTGTTTTTGATAGCCAATGTCTAAATTGCTCATCCTGTGCTTTATTGACTACACAAAGGCTTTTGATTGTGTAGATCATGACAAGCTATGGACAACATTATGAAGTATGAGCATTCCACAACACCTAATTGAGCTCATAAAGAATCTGTACATGCACCAAGAGGCAGTTTTTCGAACAGAACATGGGAACACTAAATGGTTTAAACTTAAGAAAGGTGTGAGACAGGGTTGTATTCCTTCACCATACTTATTCAACCTGTATGCAGAGCCAATAATCCGAGAAGCTGGGTTCTATGAAGAAAACTATGGCATCAGGATTGGAGGAAGACTCACTAACAACCTGCGATATGCCGATGATACAACCTTGCTTGCTGAAAGTGAAGAGGACTTAAAATATTTACTGATGAAGATCAAAGACAATAGCCTTCGGTATGCTTTGCATCTCAATGTAAAGAAAACAAAAATCCTCACGACTGCACCAATAAACAACATTCTTATCAATGGAGAAAAGATTGAAGTTGTAAAGGACTTCATTCTTCTTGGATCAACCATCAACACTCACGGAAGCAGCAGTCAAGATATCAAATGACGTATTGCATTATACAAATCTGCTGCACAGGAACTTTTTTTAAAGTGTTGAAGAGCAAAAATGTCAGCTTGAGGACTAAGGTGTGCCTGACCCAAGCCATGGTTTTTTCAATCACCTCATATGCATGCAAAAGCTAGACAGTGAATAAGGAAGACCATAGAAGAATTGATGCTATTGAGTTATGGAGTTGGAGGAAAATATTGAAAGTGCCATGGGCTGCCAAAGGAACCAAGAGATCTGTGTTGGAAGAAGTACAGCCAAAGTGCTCCTTGGAGGCCAGGATGGCCAAACTTCATCTCTCATACTTCAGACATATTGTCAGGAGGGACCAGTCACTGGAGAAGGATATCATGTTTGGTAAAGTGGAGGTGAGAGAAGACGAGGAAGATCCCCAGCGAGATGGATTGGCAAAGTGGCAGCATCAATGGACTCAAGAGTGGCAACAATTGTGAGGTTGGCCCAGGACCGGGCAGTGTTTCATTCTGTTGTACATAGGGTCGCTATGAGTTGGTACTGACTTGACGGCACCTAACAACAACAACAACAATCCACCCAGTACTTGGAGGAAACAAACATGTTCCTTGATATGAAGAATCCTTCCATTTTGGTTGGAATTTTGAGCAACTGCATCCACAAGCAAAAGTCTAGGTCATCAAATTGTAGCAATTTGCACTTGTTCACAGTATCTTTATCTTCATTGGTCAGTTCTGGTCAGCCATCGCAGCTAGATCAAATGGGTACCAGCTGCAAGTTTGGAAGTTCATGTACACCTCCTAGCACTTCAGACCAGCTGGCCACTTCACTCTTAGTTCTAACCTCCAGCGGCAGGGTCAGTGCTCAGGACTTCACACATCTTCCTAAAAGACCAGTCTTTTCTCTTCCCTGTCTTCTTTCAAGGTCAACAGGTGTCAATGGAACACGGTCAAACTCAGCCCGTGTCTTCATTGCTGCACTTCCCCCACTTCCACTCACAAGTAGATGCCGGTGGTCACCAGAAAGCATACTAGATTGTTTTTGCATCCCTTTTAAGTTTCAGTCCTAGAAGGGGGTTTTCCCTGATGGGCTAATTTTTCTTGCCTTAATGCCTCCAAAGTCAACAGCTTGCTTGATATGCAAACATGCAAACAGTGCACTTTTTTTTCTGTAGGTCTTTCTCTCAATAAGAATCTTCTGTTCCCCCTGCAGTTTTGGGTTGGTCTGCGTGTCTTTTCAAGTGGGAATGTCCCAACTCAAAGGTTCTGGGTGGGGCTTAAGTGCCACCTAAGGTTTAACAAAGGCTTAACAAGAAGCCTATTTCCCTGAGCAAATTTCCCTTTTAGCAAATCCAATCAGTTGTAGGCTGAAGAAGGGCTTACAAGTTTTTGGTGATCATAATTCCCAATAGTCATTTCTATCACACAAAATGCCTATTTTACAATATTGTTGTTGTTGTGTTTGAAGTGCCGTCGAGTCGTTTCTGACCCATAGCAACCCTGTATAGGGTTTCCGAAGAGCAGCTGAACTGCCAATCTTGCAGTTCAAACGGCTTTGCAGTCTGGCACCTTAACACACAGTGCCACACCAGGACTCCGATATTAGGCAGGGAAAACCAATATCCACAGAACAGTCAAACACACAAATGTTTTTTTCTCCTCCTTTACCCATTCAAGCCTATGTCTCAATCCATGTTATCACAGAACTGCTGTTCTGAGGTTGTGTATAAATCAGGTATAAATCAGCTAAATCTATCTCATTTAGCCCATGCATACCTCCCTAAGTCTTCTCCTTTCTTCCTAGTTTAGTTTCCACCATTCCTCTTCTTGTATATTGCCCTCCTCTTCACCCAAACTGAGGAGCTCTGGTAGCGTAGTTGTTATGAATCAGGCTGCTAATCTCAAGGTCAGCAGTTCAAAACTATCAGCTGTTCTGCAGGAGAAAGATGAGGCTTTCTACTCCTGTAAAGTTTTATAGCCTCGGAAACCCTGTACAGGGTTGCTATGAGTCAGAACCAATTCCACAACACATAACAACAACAACAACAACTTAACCGAAACTAACATGTGTCTACTCTCTAGCCAGGAGTCCTGGTGTAGCTCTGTGGGTTAATGTGCTGGACTGCAAAGTCAGTTTGAACCGACTTTGGCAGTTCAAGCTCACCAACTGCTCCTTGGAAAGCCTATACACAGTTGCTATGGGTCAGAACCAATTTGATGACACTTTGCAACAACAACCTTCTAACCAGTATATTGTGCTCCCCTCCCTGCCACCCCTGGTAAATTGGCATATCAATTTTTAGAATTCTATGTACTCGTTTTTTTGTTTTGTTTTGAGATGAGGGTGGGGAAGAAATGGAGGGAGGACCTTAAAGTACCATTTGTGCAATTGCTTAGAGTCCTTGAGTAATACAAGCTCAGCTGCTAACCAAAAGGTTGGATGTTTGAGTCCACCCAGGATGCTTTGGATAAAAGGCCTGACAATGCACTTCTAATATCTAGAAAATTCTATGGTTAGTAGTTCTACTCTGACACGCATGAGGTCACCTTGAGTAGGGAGTGACTTGACAGCAAGTGGCTTATACAATTTCTTATCATCTTGTTTGAGGTAAAAAATCTTCTAAATTAGCTTTCTAGACTGGGTGATGAAGCTTTTTGCATTGAGGTCTGATGAGCACCTGCAGAAATGGGCCAAACAAATCATGTGTAAGCAAAGAGATCAGCTTCCCAGTTGCAGGGGATTTCTGGAAGCCCTGGTGATGCAGTGGCTGAAGCACTTGGCTGCTAACCAAAAGGTTGGCAATTGAAACCCAACACCCACTCTGCAGGAGACAGTTGGCTTCTGTAAAGATTTACAGGCCAGGAAGCCCACTGAGGCGGCCCTGTATGGTGGCTGTGAGAAGGAATCGACCAAATGGCAGTAGGTTTTTCTGGATGTCCGCCTGCCCAATTTGAGCAAACCATCTGATCCTGGGTTTGCAATACTTGTATGGATGTGACTAAGCTTTTTAATTTTTTTTCCCCAATTGCAGAATTCAGTGGTTTTTAACATATTCAGAGAGTTGCGCAACCTTTACCACAATCAGTTTTAGAGCATTTTCATCACCCAATAAAGAAACCTATCACCTATTAACAGTCGCTTCCCATTTCCCATAACCCCTGTGGTTAAGCTTTGACTATGTGTTGTTGTTAAGTGTCATCGAATCTGTTCTGACCTATAGCGACCCTGCATAAGGTTTCTGAGAGTGGCTGGTGAGTTTGAACTGCCGCCATGGCAGTTCAGACTGACCTTGCGTTTGAGTGCTTATCCTACAGCACCACACCAGGACTCCGAGCTTTGACTGTGTATAGAATGATTACCATCCTTGTGTGCTATGGGTTCTATTTCTGATCTATATCCAGAGGTCTTGGTCTCTGACCCAGTCCTAAGAGTATGTTACCATATAGGACATTTTTCCTACATGATCAACAAAAGAAAACAAGACACATGAGTTTGGAGGTTGCTTTACTAACTGATAGGGAGTTGCTACAAGTTTGTGAACAGAGGAATAATATGAGTGGCTGGGCCCTCTCCCACTCTTTCTAGTGAAATGGCCAGAACAAACTTCCGTGCTTGAACTTTGCAAGTATTGCTTGTCATCGTTATTTTTTTGAATTTATCTCATGGACTTCAATGCTTGATACATTATTGAATAAATTCTGGGGTTTTGTCCAAATTAGAAGGCATTTCTTCCAAAAATAGGCAAGAATAGAGGTCAGCCTCCAGTGCGTTTTGTCCTGATCTAATGGCACCAGGATTTGCCCTTGCTTCCCCCAGGGCAAGGGTGGGTGGCAGTGCCATTTGGAGCATGATGGAGACCCAGCCAGAGCTGCTAACACAGGTAATTGCCCTCAGCTGGCCCCTTTCCAATGCCAGCCTCTGGTCAGAAGCTAATTACTTCTACGGCTCCTTCCGTGGGACCTCCTAGAGGACATGAACCCTGCAGAAATAACCAGACAGAGCAACAGAGCAACTCCTTCCATAACCAGAAAAGGCGTCTGTGCATAACCAGAGGCTGTGTGCTTCGCATCCCGCCCAGCTCAGGAAAGCTGGGTTTTTAACAGGGGTACGGGTATCACTTGTTACCAAGTCACCTCCAACTCATGGGGACCCCATCCATGTGTGTCATTAGAACTGTGTGTTCCAGAGGATTTTTTCAGTGTCTGACTTTCAGAAGATTGCCAAACCTTTCTTCCGAGGTGCCCCTAGGTGAACTTGAACTTCCATCCTTTTAGTTGACAGCCAAGGGTGTTTGTACCACTCAGGGACTCTTTAAATAGACAAGCAGCCAAACACCCCTTATAATGGCTTAGGACTCTGCTGGACACCATGTATTGGAAACTTGGCATACTCTGTGTCATTTAATCATCTGCAGATGGATAGCATTATACCCATTTTACAGATTTAAAAAAATGAAGTCTTACTTCTGTTAGAAGTCATGGAAAATTCTGGAAATGAATAGTGGTAATGGCTGAACAGGAGTCCGGGTATGGCGTTGTAGGAAAAGTTAACTGGACTGTTAACTGCAAGGTTCTCAGTTTGAATCCACCAGCCATGCCTTAGAAACAGGATCGCTCTGAGTTGGCGCCAACTTGATGGCACTTAACAACAACAAATGGTTAAACAACATGATAACTATAATTAAAATCACTGAATTATACATATAAAAATGTTGACATGACAAATGTTATTTATGTATGTAATTTATATTGTTGTTGTTGTTGTTAAGTGTCGTTGTGTGTGTCCATTCCAATCCATGGTGACCCTGTATAGGGTTTCTGAGGAACAGCTGGTGGGCTTGAACCATTGACCTTGCAGTTCAGTTTTGCAGTCTGACACATTAACCCACAGCACCACACCAGGACTCTATGTAATAAATATATTATATATATTTATTTATAATAAAAATTGAATTCAGAAAGGTTGCATAATCTTGTGGAAAAGCATCATTCGTTCATTTAAAAATATTAATTAAAACTGTCAACACACCAGGAAGTATTTTAGGCAGGAGGGATCCAACAGAGACCCAAAAAGATGGCCATTGCTGACCTCAGGAACTTACATCCTAGTGGGGGAGTGGATATAGATGTCAGGCTGTAGTATATCTGAGAAGGAGTCCTGGGGTGGCACTGTAGGATAAGTACTGGACTGCGAGGTTGGTTTGAACTGCAAGGTCGGGGGTTCAAACTCACCAGCTGTTCCTCAGAAACCCTATACCACGTCAGAATTATGACTCAACAGCACTTTACAACAACAACAGCAGGGCACAACAAAGACAACAAGTGAGGGAAAAAGGTAGAGAGTAAGGGGATATAGTTCTTCCTAGAAACTGTTGATAATCTTCACGCCCCTCGATCCTATTATGGATTGAATGGCATCTCCTGACCCTCCAACCTGTCTTTTTGAGCATGATCTTATTTGGAAATAGGGTCTTTGGAGGTACTACCAGTTAACATGAGGTCATAATGGAGCAGGGTGGGTCCTCATCCAATCTGAGTGGTTTCCTTATAAAAGAGCAGAAGAGACAGAGATACACAGGGAAAAGAAAGCCGTGTGAGGATACAGGCAGAAACTTACAAATTAAGGATTGCCCGTCTCCACTAGAAGACGTCATCAATGAGAGAGGCATGGAATAGACTCGCCCTCAGAGCCCTCAGAGGCAATCACACTGCTAACACCCTGATTTTGGACTCCCAGCCTCCACAACTGTGAGCCAATAAATTTCTGTTCTTACCAGCTACTGATTTTATGGTATTTTGTTGTAGCAGCTCTAGGGCACAAATACAGATCCCTTTTTTACCATTTTGAGTGACTAAGATCAGTGAGTTGAAGTGATGTCACTGTTGTGATATTGTACTATAATTATGCAGGATATTGTTGTTGTTGTTGTTAAGAGCCACCGGGAGTCAGTTCTGATTCAGAGCAACCTTGTATAAGGTTTCCAGAGAGCGGCTGGTGGGTTTGAACTGCCAACCTTGCAGTTAGCATTTGTCACTGGAGAAATAGGGTGAAGGGTACACAACAGGATTGCTCTGCATTATGGTCTAGAATTATCTTTAAAAATAAAAGTGAAACTGTTAGGGAAAGTTTACATGAAGAGAAAAACAGGAGTTGAAGGCAGGGAGGTATCGTCCTTTCACAGTGGAAAGAGGCCTCCTCGCTTCCTGCCGGGTTCATGTCCTTCTCAGTACTTTTTGGAAGAGCTCTGTCCTCTGTTCAGAGAAGGGCTGGGGAATGTCAGGGTCTCAAAACTCGGAAGAGTCTCAGGAGGGGAAGTGCAACTCCTCCACTTCCTTTCCTGCAGCCCTGTCTGGTTTCTCGTGATGTCATCCATTCATCATTATGAGCTGAGTGGCGGTCCTAGGCCTGGGCCAGCAACCCCAGAGCCAGGAGGAAGAGAGAGCTCCCAGGACACACGTGCAACAGGCCCCTGAGCATGTGTAGACATGTTGTCATCAGTTCCACACAGAAAGCCATGGTGGAAATCGAAGAAGACAGTCAAAGTCACAAGATCCTATCCAACCTTCACTCCTCTGAATGCCTGGAAAGAATGCAGGGGCCTCTTGCCTGTGGACAGGGAGCCGAACCCTGGAGTGGGTTTTGGTGTGGAGGAAGGACTGCTTTGCCAGATGATGCATTCTCCAGAATTCAACTTGTTTCCTGACTCAGTGGTGTTTGAAAGTAATTTTGTCCAGGTACTCTTGGGTTGTTCAGAATGGCACCCCTAGGTCCTTGTAGACCTTCCAAGATTTGGCAGGTAGAGCCCGGCCCAGGGATTAGCTTGGCATGAGAGCTGAGGCCAGGAGCAGCTGCCAGACATGGCCTGCAAGACCACCCCCATCTGTATCTGGACTTTGCATGGTCCCAGGCCAGGATTCTGCAGACAGTGTTTATATGGGCAAGTCAGACAGAGTCCCTGGGTAACAACTGGTTAAGTGACCAGCAACAAGCCAAAATGTTGGAGGAGTCCTGGTAAACTGCAAGGTCAGTAGTTCAAGCTCACCACCTGCTTCTCGGGAACCCTATACAGGGTCTCTATGGGTCGGAACCAACTCAATGGCACTTCACAACAACAACAAAAGGTTGGAAGTTTAAACCCACCCAGAGATCCCTCACAAGACAGGACTGTGATCTGCTTCTGAAAGACCTGTGCACAAGAGGGCGCCATTAGGTTGGAGTCAACTCAGCAGCAACTAACTACTACAACAACCTTTTCAAATCAACTTGGAGAGGGGTCAGGCACTCTTTGCACTGAGTGAGGTATTGGTGTTGGGGTACCCCTATAAACTCATCATCGAGACTGCCAATCCCAAACCGATAAACAAAGAGGCAGTGAAATAAGATTCCCTCTGTTAGAAGCAAAAACGCTGTAATTGGTGAAAGAAAAGAGCTGGGGACCAGCGAGATTTGAGCTTAGATTCCAGCCTTCTGCTTTCTCTTTGGTAGGCGTCATTGTGTAAGTAACAAGCTCACTCTGAATCCATTTCCTTGGCTATAAAAGGGACTGGATTGACCTTCAAATTAGATGCAAATACACAAGGCCAAGTACAGGCACTCCTTGAAGATGTAGTGGGTTTGGCTTCAGACCACTGCAGCAAATGCATACTGCAATAACATGAGTCACATTTCCCAATATGTATGAAAGCTATGTTTACACTATACTGTAGTCTATTAAGTGTGCAATAAACCAGATCCACTGCCATGAAGTCGATTCCAACTCATAGTGACCCTGTACATAGGGTTTCTGAGACTGTAGATCTTTACTGGAGCAGACAACTTCATCTTTCTCCCACAGAGAAGCTGATGGGTTTGAACCATCAACCTTGCAGTTGGCTGATTACGATGCTGATCCCACAGTACCACCAGGGCTCCTTAAGTATGTAATGTTGTTGTTGAGTACCGTGGAGTCGGTTCCAACTCATAGTGACCCTGCACAGGGTTTCCAAGGCTGTAAATCTTTACAGGAGCAGAACGCCTCATCTTTCTCCTGCGGAACCACTGATAGTTTCAAACTGTTGACCTTGCAGTTCATAGCCTGATTCATAACCACTACACTACCAGAGCTCCTTTAAGTGTGTAATAGCATTATGAAAAAGTTTGAAATATTGTGAGAATAGCCAAAATGTGACACAGACATGAAGTGAGCACAGTCTGTTGGGAAAAGGCGCTGATAAACTTGCTTGATGCAGAATTGCCACAAACCTTCAATTTGTGAAAAAGACAAAAATGCAATAAAGTGAAACACAGTAAAACGAGGTCAGAATGAATTCAATGGCAGTTTGTTGTTGTTTGGAGAGATATTTCACCATCCACAACTTGGTGGGGGGGGAGGTAAAGGTCAAGATGCTGTCAAACATACTGCAAGGCACTGGACAGCCCCCACAATAAAGAAAACTCCAACCCAGCATGCTAATAGTGCCAAGGGTGAGTTGCATTGGTTACAACACCCTGCTGTCTCTGCCAAGTGCTCAGACCATACCACGGGGCTGCTTTGCAGGTCAGGAGGGGCAGAAACTGGATAGATATCTACAAAGCCTCCAACACCACGGCCCTGGGTGTGACCTCCTCTGTGCCTTGCCTGCCCCTTCCCAACATCCTCCTCATGGCCAGCGTCAAGTGGCACCAGGGGCAGAGTCAGACATGGAACAAGCCATCTACAACCCCAAACATCATCCTAAAGAGGTAATCATCTTAGATGGGAAGATAGGACCCTCAGTGGAGGCTGCGTTGTCATCACCCAAGGGGGGCGGGGAATCCAGAGAAATCATCAGCAATGACATTGATTTCTCGAGACAACAGTGACCACATACAATGATGTTACCGAATCAAGGGTTTAAGCACAGTAAAGTTTCATTATTTTTAACAAGTAAGGAGATAGGGAGATAATTCTCAAAGCACTGTCTCCTTGAACAAAGGATTCAAGGAATGTTTAAGCTTTTGGAGGAATGAGGAAATGTTATGTATATTCATAGCATTTCTAGGAAATAACATGCATTATCCAAAAGGAGCTCTGGTAGCATAGTGGCTACGAATCGGGCTGCGAACCTTAAGGTCAGCGGTTCGAAACTACCAGCCGCTCCGCGGGAGAAAGATGAGGCTTTCTACTCCCGTAAAGATTTACACCCTCGGAAACCCTGTACAGGGTCGCTATGGGTCGGAACCGACTCGACGGCACTTAACAACAACAACAACATCCAAAAGGAGGAGGGTGAGGATTTGGCCTGGAATTTGCTATCAGAACCCTCACTTCTAAAGTGGGTCCGAATGGTTGTGATGACTTATTGTTCCATGAACTTTGGTTACTTACCATGACCCCTAATGCTCTGGGGTCAGTTGGAGGACAAGGTGGTCTTTATGGCGCATGTTCTTTAACCAGACTGAAACTGGCTCCAGGGCCCATGAATTGAAGCGTATTTGTAATAAGAAGATTAACAGGAAAAACAGGATAGGTCCTCTCTTATCAGCTAGCTACATTTATTGCCTTTGTGCCAGGCGCTTCTATTAGGAACAGACTTGTTTACGTGGACTTTTTTCCTTTAGGTATATAATTTACTTACATGGTTTAACACAAGGCACCTTAAGGTCTGGGTTGGAAATCTTCAGCCTAGCCAGTTCAGTGATGCACTAGCCAGAGGCAAGCCAAGGACAGCCAAGGACAGTATTGTGCGGACAGAGGGAAAGTGAGCCAGCCTGTATGCCCACTCCCCTTCCTGGTGCGCTCGTCACAGTTAAACCAAAGGCTGAGAGCCAAAGAGGCAGTAACGTCTGATAGACAAGACCACTGGCTGGGGAACACGGGTTCTAGTCCTTGGTGTGCAACTAACTATAAATAATTTTGAAGACGTCACAGTCACTTCCTGGCCCACAGCCTACCTATCTGTAAAATGAGTGTAAGTCTTAGAACCATAATGTACAGTGAAATCATACTGGCCTGAGACTTGTTAAATGCCGTTGAGTCCATTCTGACTCATAGTGACCATGTACAGGGTTTCCAAAGAGTGACTGGTGAGTTTGAATCACCAACCTTGTGGTTGATACCAACCTTGTGGTCAGTGTTTCATCCGGTAGCGCCACAACGGGCCTAAACATCCCTTTTCATTTTTGGGCCTCTTCAAGAAATCTGTAGTATATCTCAAAAATCTCAAGATATCTCTAAAAGTCCAGGAAATTATTTTACTGTGACAAACGTTTCCGTTATATTCTGGGTGTACCTATAGCAAGTCCAGTCCAGTCCCAGAAGACTAATATTATTAGATATAGAGACAATTTGTTGACCTTACCCCTTTGGGAAAGAGTGAGGCATTAAGGTCAATGAATGGACAAGCTAGGTAATGGAAAGGACTCTTGGCAGAGCGCAATAGCTCCGTTGTGTCCTAAAACCCTAGGACCCCAGCTGTCTTGCCCAGGCAGTGTCTCTCAGAGCAGATTGCAGGGTCTCACCCCAAACCTACTGAATTTGAATCTTTTGGGGGTGAAAGTCAAATGGCTACACTTTAAACAAGTTCTCCAGCACAACCTGATCTCCCCCATATTTGAGTATCACTGTGTTAAGAACTATTCTTTCTAACCCAAGAAGCCTGAAGAAAACATCCCTCATTTTTAATGAGGACAGGGTCTTACCAGAAGCAATGCTGTCGTCAATGTGTGTCTTCCCTCACGCCTTCAGGATTCTCCCACTGAAGTTCGTGGAGCTACAGGTCTGTGATAGCCTTCAGCGTATCCTTCGGTTGAGAACAGTCACTGAGAAGATCTACTACCTGAAGCTCCACCCTGACCACCCTGAGACTGTTTTCCACTTCTGGACCCGGCTGATTCAGATCCTGCAGAAGGGCCTATCCATCACCACCAAAGATCCCAGTATTCTAGTCACTCACTGCCTGGTACCGAAGAGCTGCAACGCCTCGGGAGATTCTAAGGTAAGTGGGCACCATTGACAGCCTTCATCCATGGCCCAGGCTGAAAACGAAAGCTTAGTTGAGGTGGAATGTTAGCTGCACTGATCTATCTCTTAGGCTTTTTCTTTCCTAAATTGCTTTGTTATTGTTAAGTGCCGATGAGTCGGTTCCAACCCATAGTGACCCTGTATAGGGAGGGTTTCCATGGAGCGGCTGATGAGCTTGAGCCACCGACCTTGAAGTTCAAATGGACTTTGCAGTCTGGCACATCAATGCACAGAGCTACATCTGCCTATTAAACACTTTTCATTAAACATATAGTCTTGTGCAACCATCACCACGATCCAATTTTAGAATATTTCTAGCACCCTAAAAAGTTCTCTTGAGCCTGGATGCAGCCAAAGACTTCATTTTACTTGGATTCACAATCAACGCTCATGGAAGTAGCAGTCAAGAAATCAAACAACGTATTGCATTAGGCAAATCTGCTGCACAAGACCTCTTTAAAGTGTTCAAGAGCAAAGATATTAATTTGAGGACTAAGGTGCGCCTGTCCCAAACCATGACATTTTACCTAGTCCAGTCCAGTCCCAGAAGACTAATGTGAAAGTTGGAAAATGAATAAGGAAGACTGCAGAAGAATCCGTGCATTTTGAGTTATGATGTTGGAGAAGAATATTAAAAGTACCATGGAATACCAGAAGAGCAAACAAATCTGTATTGGAGGAAGTACAACCAGAATGTTCTGTAAAGATCAGATGACAAGACTTTGTCTCCCATACTTAGAACATGTTATCAGGAGGGACTAGTCTCTAGAGCAAATCATACTTGGTAAAGTGGATGGTCAGCCAAAAAGAAGAAGGCCCCCAATAAGGTATATTGGCACAGTGGCATAAGCAATGAACTCAAGTCTCTTCTGACATCCATATTGGTCTGTTCTTTCTGGTCTTTTTTATGACCTTTTGCTTTCTTTGTGCATGATGTTCTTAATGTCATCCCACAATTTCTCTCCTGTCATTGGTGTCTACTACATCAAGTTTTTTCTTGAAATGGTTTGTAAATTCAGATGGAATATATCTAAGGTCATATTTTGGCTCCTGCGAACTTTTTAAAATTTTCTTCAGTTCAGCCTGAACTTGCATATGAGCAATTGACTGTTCCAAAGTTATCCCCTTGCCTTGGCTGATGATATTGAACTTCTTCACTGTCTCTTCCCACAGACGTAGTCAATTTGGTTCCCGTGTATTCCATCTGGTGAGGTTCATGTGTATCTTGGCCATTTATGTTGAAAAAAGGTATTTGCAACAAAGAAATCTTTGGTCTTGCAAAATTATATCAGGTGATCTCCAGCATCATTTCTATCACCAACACCATATTTTCCAACTACTGATCCTTCCTCTTTGTTTCCAACCTTTGCATTCCAACCACCAGTAATTATCAATGTATCTTGACTGAATGGTTGATCAATTTCAGACTGAAAAAGTTGGTAGAATTCTTCAATTTTTTCACTATTGGCTTTAGTAGATGGTTCAAAAATTTAAGTAATCATGGCATTAATTAGTATTCCTTGTAGGCATATAGATATTTTCCTATCACAGACAGCATTGCACTTCAAGATCAATCGTGAATGCTCTTTTTGACAATGAATGCAATGCCATTCCTCCTGAATTTGTCATTCCCAGCATAGTAAACTATATGATTGTCCAGTTCAAAGTAGTGAATACCAGTCCATTTCAGCCCACTAATGCCTAGCATATTGGTGTCTTCCAGTTCATTTTTGACAACTTCCAATTTTCCTAGGTTGATACTTCATATATTCTATGTTCTAGTTATTGATGGATGTTGGCAGCTGTTTCTTCTCATTTTGAGTTGTGTCCCATCAGCAAATGAAAGTCCTGAAAGCTTTGTTCTATTTATATCATTAGGTTGATATCTAGATTGCTAACTGCAGTTCAAACCCATCAGTTGTTCTCACAAACCCTATACAGGGTAACCATGAGTTGCAGCCAATCAACAACTCTTAACAACAACTACTACTGCTTTGAGGAGACAGCTCTTCCCCAACCATATTTTGAGTGCCTTCTAACCTTAGGGGCTCATCTTTTAGAGTTCCACAGCTATTCATAAGGTTTTCAGTGCTCACCTTCCAGAAGTGGTCCATCTCTCCGTCTTTCTAGCTCTGCTGAAACCCTCCCATCATGGGTGACCCTGCTGACATTTAAAACACCAAAGGCATAGCTTCCAGCATCACAGCAACACACAAGCCACCACAGTATGACAAGCTGACAGATAAGTGGTAGATATGTTTCAGTAGTTAGTTAATTTTTATAACGGAATAATATTACATTGTATAAAATGTGCCACATTTTGTTTATCCAGCATCAGATGACATTGGGATGGTTTCTAGTTTGGTGCTCTTCTGTACAGCTTTTTGTATAGATATACTTGCATGTTTTCACTTGTCTTGGGTGGAGTCCAAGGATTGAAATTGTTGAGTTATATGATGTGTTTATACTTCAACTTTAAAGAATCTAGCAAACAGCATTCCAAAGTAGCTGAACTATTTTACAATCACACCAGCAAGGCAGCAAAGCTTCTGTTTCTTCACATTCTCACCAACAAAAAGACATTCCCCACACATACGATTTTATTTATTTTGTTTTTATTGAGAATATACATATCAATACATAAAAACATTTCAAAAATTGTTGCATATATGATTTAGTGACGTTCATTCTTCAAGTTGTACAACAATTCTTACCCTCTTTTCCTAGTTTTTCCTCCCCATTGGTACAAACTTGATACCTCTAAGGTTCATATCTAGTCTTTCCAGTTACTGTTGTCTATTTGATCCCATAAAGGTAGATCCCATATAGATGTTTACCTGTGCTTTATTGACTACACAAAGGCATTAGACTATGTGGATCATGGCAAGCTATGGACAACATTGCGAAGTATGAGTATTCTGGAACATCAATTGTGCTCATGAGGAATCTGTACATGGACCAAGAGGCAGTTTTTCAAACAGAACATGGAAACACTGAATGATTTAAAATTTTAAAAAGTGTAAGACAGAGTTGTATTCTTTCACCATATTTATTCAACCTGTATGCTGAGCAAATAATCCGAGAAGCTGGGTTATATGAAGAAAAACGTGGCATGAGAATTGGAGGAAGACTCATTAACAACCTGCAATAAACAAATGATACTTGCTTGCTGAAAGTGAAGAGGACTTAAAATACTTACTGAGGAAGATCAAAGACCACGGCCTTCAGTATGGATTGCATCTCAATGTAAAGAAAAAAATTCTTACCACTGGACCAATAAACAACACTCTTATCAACAGAGAAAAGATTTATGTTGTCAAGGACTTCATTCTTCTTGGATCAACTATCAACACTCATGGAAGCAGCAACT
>NW_006408559.1:1156505-1185808 GCF_000296735.1 Chrysochloris asiatica
TGGTTTCATGGCAAAGGAGGCAGTTAGTTGTCTGTGGAGGAAATTAACCACACATCTCCTACCTTTCTCCTATGTCTGACTCTCCTTTAGTTGCTAGGTGAATAGAGACCAATTGTGTTTTGGATGGCTGTTTGCAAACCTTTGAGACCCCAGATACAATGCAACGAACTAAGAGAGAGAAGCAAAGCACGAAATAGATTATGAGTCCAGTTAACTGAGATGTTCCATGAAACCATGACCCTACGCCTCCAGACCAAGGAACCGAATTCCATGAGGTGTTTGGTTGTATGAACGGCCTCAGCATCTGTTCCCCTTGTTGTACATACTTCTATCACACACTTTAGCATGTTCAGCTCCTTATAGCTTTACAACTTATTGGCAACGATGACATAATTGGCCATGCAACCCTATCCTTAATGAATGCGAGATTCCATCACCATTAATTCCCATTTCCCCCCTCATTTCTGCCCTGACAACCATTAATAAACTTTGTTGTTGTTGTGAAATGCCGTCAAGTCGGTTCCAACCCATAGCAACCCTGTATAGGGTTTCTGAGGAGCAACTAGTGAGCTTGAACTGCCGACCTTGTGGTTCAAACTGACCTCACAATCCAATGCATTAACCCACAATGCCACATGTTGTTGTTAAGTGCCGTCGAATCGGTTCTGACCCATAGCGACCCTGTACAGGGTTTCCGAGGCTGTAAATCTTTACGGGAACAGAAACCCTCATCTTTCTCCCACAGAGAGGCTGATAGTTTCAAACTGCTGACCTTAAGGTTTGCAACCCGATTCGTAACCACTACGCTATCAGATCTCCTTACAACATGAGGTCTCTATATATTTGCCTTTTCTGGTCTTTTTACATAGGAGTTCTAGTGTGGCACTGGGGGTTAATGTGCTGGACTGCAAGGTCGGTTTGAACCACAAGATTGGCAGTGCATGCTCACCAACAACTCTTTGGAAACCCTATACAGGGTCCCTATGAGTTGAAACCAACTAAGCAGCACTTAACAACGACAAAATCTTTTTATGTAAGTGAGGTTATACAATAGTTTTGCCTTTGTCCTATTTCACTTAGCATAATGTCTTCAGGCTCTCTCTCCATACTATAGCATGTATCAAGACTTCATTTCTCCTACCGGCTGAGTAATATTCCACTGTATATATGATGATCAAAGATCACAGCCTTAGGTATGGATTGCATCTCAATGTGAAGAAAACAAAAAATCCTCACCACTGGATTAATAAATGCCATTCTTATCAATGGAGAAAAGATTAAAATTGTCAAAGACTTCATTTTTCTTGGATCAACCATCAACACTCATGGAAGCAGCAGTCAAGAAATCAAACGACATATTGCATTAGGCAAATCTTCTGCCCAAGACCTTTTTTTAAAGTGTTGAAGAGCAAAGATGTCAGTTTAAGGACTAAGGTGCACCTTCCTCAAGCCATGGTATTTTTCAATAACCTCATATGCATGTTAAAGTTGGACAATGAATAGGGAAGACAGTAGAAGAATTGATGCATTTGTGTTATGGTGCTGGAGGAGAATATTACAAGTACCATGGACTGCCAAAAGAACAAATAGATCTGTGTTGGTGAAGTACTTGGAAGCCAGGATGGCCAGACTTCATCTCTTATAGTTCGGACGTATTGTCAGGAGGAACCAGTTACTGGAGAAGGCTATCATGTTTGGTAAGGTGGAAGGTCAGAGAAAAAGAGGAAGACCCCCCTCCCCCAGCAAAATGGATTGGCAAAATGGCAGCATCAATGGGCTCAAGCATAGCAATGATTGTGAGGTTGGCCCAGGATCAGGCAGTGTTTCGTTCTGTTGTGCATAGGGTCACTATAAGTCGGTACTGACTCAACGGCACCTAACAACAACAAATGTATGTGCCACATTTTGTTTATCCATTCATTTAGTGATGGGCATTTAGGTTGTCTCTATCTTGGGTTTTTGTAAACAATGCTGCAATGAACATTGGCATAAAAATCTCTAGATGTCTGCTTTTGGGCATGTGCCTAGGATTGGAATTGCTGGGTCATACTTGTAGTTTTTTGAGGAACCACCACATTACTTTTTACAGCTGTACTATTTTGCAATGATTAAGGTTCTATTTTCCCACATTCTCACCAACAGTTGCTATTTCTGGGTTTTGTGTTTTGTTTTTCTTACCTTAGCTGTCCCAGTGGAATTATTTGACATTCTTTATTGTCACCATTCTAGTAGATGTGTAGTGGTATGTTCCTGTGATTTTTATTTGTATTTCTCTGATGACTAATGATATTGAACAGCTTTTCATGAGTTTGTTAGCTATTCATGTATCTTCTTTGGTGAAATACCTATGCTAATTGCTTGCCCATTGTAAAATCAGATTTTGTCTTTTTATTGAGTTGTAAGAGTTCTTTATATATTATAGATAGAAGGCCTTACATATATGAGGGAGCTTCAAAAAGAAATTCCTCTATATTTTAAATCCAGTTTTCCATGAACTTTTTGAAGCTCCCTCACATAATTTGAAAATACTTTCTCTCTGTCTGTGGATTGCCTTTTCATTTTCATAACGATACATTTTGAAGAGTTAAAGTTTTAAATTTTGGTTAAGGCCAATTCATCACTGGCATTTAATAAATATTAAATAGATAGATGGGTGAATGAATGAATAAAAATAGATAGCATGCACAATGGAGCAGTAAAGAAATTTTACCCAGGTATAAAAATACAGAATTTTTCTTAGAGAAGTTACTATTTTAAACATTCGTTAGATTCCTACAATGATCCTAAATTTAAATATAAGCATAACAGAGCACTATACACTGTTGCACCAGCCTCATAATTGTCATGTCATAATTGCCATTTTTGCAACCACTGTGTCAACTCATCTCATTGAGGGTTTTCCTCTGGTTTGCTAATGCTCCACTTTACCTGATATGATGCCATTTATATGTGAGACAAGGTCTCATAATCATTAAGGAACATTCTAGCTGTACTTCTTCCAAGACATTTGTTTGTTCTTCTGGCAGGCCTTGATGTTTTCACTATTCTTCACAAACATCATAATTCAAATGCATTGATTCTTTATTGTTGTTGTTGTTGTTGTTAGGTGCCATCGAGTCAGTACCAACTCATAGTGACCCTATGCACACAGAATGAAACACTGTTCAGTCCTGAGCCAACCTCATACTTGTTGCTACACCTGAGCCCATCGCTGCTGCCTCTTTGCCAATTCATCTAGTTGGGGGTCTTTCTCTTTTTCTCTGACCTTCCACTTTACCAAACTTGATATCCTTCTCCAGTGACTGGTCCCTCCTGATAATATGTCCTAAGTGTATATTATAGGAAGAAAGAGAGACAGACTAGTTCAGAATATTTAGTCATTGAAACCTTATGAATAATTCTATGGTCTCCCTTATTCATTATCCAGCTTTCATATGCGTATGAGGTAATTGAAAAAATACCATGCATGGGGTCAGGTGTACTTTAGTCCTCAAACTGACATCTTTGCTCTTGAACACTTTAAAAAGGTGTTTTGCAGGTTTGCCCAATGCAATAAATAAGTCATTTGGTTTCCTGACTGCTGCTTCCATGAACATTGATTATAGATTCAAGTAAAATGAATTCCTTGACAACTTCCTTCAATCTTTTCTCTATTTATCATGATATTGTTTATTGGTCTAGTTGTGAGGATTTTTGCTTTCTTTATATTGAGTTGTAATCCATACTGAAGGCTGTGATCTTTGATCTTCATCAGCAAGTGCTTCAAGTCCTCTTTACTTCCAGTAAACAAGGTTGTGTCATCTGTATATCACATGTAGTTAAAGAGCCTTCCTCCAATCCTGATGCCGCATTCTTCTTCATATAGTCCCGCTTCTCAGATGATTTGTTTAGCATGCAGATTGAATAAGTATGGTGAAAGGATATAGCCCTGGCACATACCTTTCCTGATTATAAACCACTCACTATCCCCTTTTCTGTTAAACAACTGCATCTTGTTCTATGTGCAGGTTCGTCGTGAACACAACTGTTCTCGAGTTCCCATTCTTCCCTATGTGACCTATAGTTTGTTATGATCCACACAGTCAAATGCATTTGAATAGCCAGTCAAATACAAGCAAACATCTTTCTGGTATTCTCTGCTTTCAGCCAAGATCTATCTATCTGACCTTAGCAATGATATCCCTCACTCCACATCCTCTTCTAAATCCGGCTTGAATTTCTTACAGTTCCCTGTGGATGTATTGCTGCAACTGTTCCTTAAAGGTCTTTAGCAAAATCTTACTTGCATGTGACAGTAAGGATATTGTTTGATGATGTTCACATCCTGTTTGGTCACCTTTCTTTGGAATGGGCACAAATATGGATCTCTTCCAATCTGTTGGTCAGGTAGCTATCTTCCAAATTTCTTGGCATAGATAAGTGAATGCCTCCAGTGCTGCATCTGTTTGTTGAAAGATTCCAGTTTGTATTTTGTCAATTCCTGGAGCCTTGTTTTTTGCTACTGCCTCCAGTGTAGTTTGAACTGCAAGGCTGGCAGTTCAAGCTCACCAGTCACTCCTGAGAAACCCTATATAGGGTCATTGTGGGTAGGAACCGACTCAATGGCACATAACAACAACAACAGCCAGTATAGTTTGAACTTTTTCCTTCAATACCATCAGTTCTAGATTAGATGCTACTTCTTGAAATGGCTGACCATACCAATTATTTTTGGTACGGTGACTCTATGTATTCTTTCCATCTTTTTAAATGCTTCTTGTACCATTCCATCTGTTGTCCATAGAGTTTCCTTCAATATTGCAAACTGAGGCTTGATTTTTTTTCCCCTCAGTTCTTTCAGCTTGAGGAATGCTGAATGTGTTCATCTTTTTTGGTTTTCTAACTCCAGGTTTTTGTTCATTTCATTATAATAATAATAACTTTGTCTTCCCAAGTTGCTCTTAGAAATGTTTTGGTCTGCTCTTTCATGTCATCATTTCTTCCATTTGCTTCAGCTTCTCTATATCCAAGAGCAAGATTTTTTATCAATCGGCCATAAATTGCATTAAGGCATATTAGTCGGTTATCAAGGACCCCTGGTGGTACATAAGTTAAGTACTTGACTGATAATCAAAAAGGTTTCGACCCACTCAGCAGTTTCCCGGGAGAAAACACCTGTCAATCTGTAACCATAAAGATTACAACCTAAGGAGTCCTATGGGGCAATTCTACTGTGTCACAGAGGATCACTATGACTTGGAACCAGCTCAATGGCACATAACAACAAAATAGGTTGTCTACTAAATTATACTAAAATATTCAATGAAGATACTATCCATACAGGAGGTGTAAGCAAATAGACAAGACCCAGAACTGCTCTCCGAGCAGCTGGCATGATTGCTTTAAGGAACAGAGAGGTTGAGTCCCAGTGCTTCAGGGTCTGGAAAATGCAGAGACCCTCAGGACTTAACCACTTGACTTTGCTTTTTTCCCCAGAATAACCTCCCAGCCTCCCAACCCAGCGAGAGCCTCATGCAGTTGATGGCCAAGGGGGAGAGTGAGGCCCTCTCCCAGATTTTTGCCGATTTGCACCAGCAGAACCAGTTCAGGTACATGACTTAAATCAGGTCAGCTTTGGATAACCCTCCATGTAACGCAGATGGTCTGGGCTGTACGAGCCAGAAACGAAATGTTTTGGTTAATGAGCACAGGAAGGAGGCAAACGTACTGTCCTCTGTATCCTGTCTTGATCGTTGACTCAGGGTAAACTTGTATTAGTTTTTCTTGCCTCCTTCTCCTTCAAGACTTATTCAACTCCAGAGGGGGGAAAATGTTTTTTAATGTTATGCAACTTCCCAATAATGAGAAAAAATTGTAACTTGGGAAAGCCAGGTGAAATCTAACTTCAATCTGAAATCCTGGGGAAGCAAAAATAGTTAATGGGCTCAGCTGCTAACATAAAGGCTGGAGGGAGGTACAAGTCCACGGTAAGGTGCCTCAGAAGAAAAATCTGGAGATCTACTTCTGAAAACTCTATGAAATACCATTTGACTCTGACACACATGGGGTCACTATGAGTTGGAATAGACTTGATGGTAACTGGTAACTTCCAATCCCTTTCCTAGTGCTGCAGCGCAATAACCAAAGCATTGTTTAAACATTGCCTATCTGTTTGGTTCATTGACCCCTCCCTAGCCTGATGTGATGCTGTGGGATAATGAGCTGGACAGCAAGGTGGGTTTGAAGCGCTTCCGACTCACCAGCCGCTCCTTTGGAAACCCTATACAGGGTGACTATGAATCGGAACCGACTTGACGGCACTTAACAACAACAGCCTCTGCTTAGACGTTACAGGGTTTCTGTGGTCATTTTCAAAATGTAGAGTTTGTTTTACAGGTTTATCATCTCCTGCCTGGGAAAACGTACAGACAACTCTAGAGTTAAATCTTAAGAGCGGTTGGTGTTGGGAAAATGGACACCAAGAGCACTTAAACCATGGGGCACCCAGTGTCCTAGTGAACTTTGGAGCTTAGAAGAAAAGGGAGAACAGAAATAAATTTGTTCGTGTCACCAAAAGAGAAAAATGAAAATATGTCAGATGGAACAGTCTTTTGTCCCAATAGGAACCGGTTAGACCAACAGCTCAGGGAAGAACAATCAGTGTTCTTTCTGACTGCTGGCGGTGAAGTGAAAACCCGTAGACCTGGCTTAGGCCTGTAGTTTAATTTCTCTAAACCTCAGTTTTCACATCTATAAAATGGAAACGATACTTGTACCAACCTCGTCTAGCTAGTGCCAGGATCGGAAGCATCAACTACTTAGCGTATTCCTCAGCAGACTTAGAAGAAATATACTTAAGCTCTCAAAAATATTAATTTATACCAGAGGGCTTCAAAAAGTTCATGGAATTGAAAGATAATGAAATTTTTTCCACGAACTTTTTGAAGCCCTCTCTTATTAAATCTAACTTGGATTGGAGGTTGAAACAAAAGTATTGACAAGAAAAAGACTCAAGTTGACTGATGTTAAAGAGTATGTTAAGGAGGATGTAACTGAATATTATACAATGATATCCATAATTGAAACATTTCAGAATAAGTTGTCATCGCTGAACTCAGGGGCACTGGACTCTAACAGAAATATTTTGAAGCAACCCTTACTGTCTCAAAAAACATTAAATCACTGAGTTTTGTTACTATTTAAAGGATGACTTCTGCTCATATCTCATTGGTCACAATACAGTCACATGACCCCAACACAATTACAAGGCTCCACCCAGCTGCAAGAAAGGTTAGGAAATGCATTCTCCTTTCTCAATAGATGCATGTCCAACACACACTTAGGTGCTGTGCACTCAAAAGAGCAGAAAAGGGAGAGTGAGAAGGCTGACTTTGAAGGAGGTATAGGGACTAGCTTAGTAAAGGGTGGTGAAGAGCTTTGCAAGCCAAGGAAACAACAGGTGTCAACTGGAAGAGAAAGCTTTGTGAGTTGCAGGAACGAAAAGTAGGCGGTCAAGGGGAATGGGGGCTAAGGCGGAAAGCAATAAGTAGAAGTGGGCAGGTGCCAGGCCCAGACAGGACCTGGGAGGTCAGACTAGTTCATTAGTATAATAGGAGCCTGTGGTGGTGGTGGCATACCACTGAGTAAATTCCGACTCATAGCAACCCTGTAACTGATTTCCGAGGCTGTAAGCAGAAAACCTCATCTTTCTCCCACAGAGCAACTGGTAGACTTGAACTGCTGACCTTGCAGTTAGCAGCCCAGCTCGTAATCCATTATGCTACCAGAGCAATGGGAGCCTTATTGTTGTTGTTGTTGTCAGGTGCCATCGAGTCGGAACCGACTCATACATGTTTTATTTATTTTATTGTTTTTGAACTTTTTATTGTAGTTTGGGTGAATGTTTATGGAGCAAATTCATTTTCCATTCAACAATGTATACACATTTTGTTTCAGGACATTGGTTGCAAACCTTAACAGGCTAAGGAAATGATACAATCCAATTCACTTTTTTGCAGTTGCAGTGACGGTAGATTAGAAGCGATTGGAGGGTAGGTATGGAAATGAACTAGGAAGCTGTGGCAACCTAGTGAGTGCCTGCAAGAGATGATTTCATAGCTCGGATTAAAGATCTTTGGGGTTTCGTGTATAAAATGGACCAGAGAGCTACAGGAAATAGGGGGGAAATAATTTCTGCGTCTCTATTATCTCAGGAATTGCTTTGTACAGTCATTTCATTTCTTCTCTTTAATGTCCCGGAACAAAGGCCTCAATGATGATTTTACCCCTTATTCTAGCATGCTCTATCTAGTCTGGTTGCAATTAGATAAGTTTTTGTACATTGGCAACAATATGCAGCTCACAGCAAGTCAAATCAATGGCTGAGACCCAGGACTGAACAGATGGAGTCACACCCACTCCCCCTCAGCAAACTTGGCTCCCAACCCTCAGCTCCACCTCCTCCATTTCTATATCTTCTTTTGGTTCTTCAATATGCGTTGCACCCTCGGCAGGTCAACTTTGTATTTATATCCGACTCTAAAGCTTTTGAGTCAAGAAAAATGGAATTAGAAGTAAGATTTGCAGTAAGAGTTTAATGCTATATTCTTTTCCTTTTGACCTCCTTTCTTTGATCCTGAAATGGCTGGAGTTCCAGGAGCAGTAAAAAGATGGAGAGTAACAAGAACAGCTCAGGTAAAGGACGGTCCGGGATACTCCATCTCTAGAACTTTCTGTTCTGCATGGATAAAGATATAAACATCTCCCCAACACCTACCCTTACTCTCCTGGCGTTGTCTGGATCACCTCCTTTCTCTGTGCTTTAGTTTGGTTTCCTTTACGCTCTTTGCCCACCATAGTCAATTTGATACCAAGTTCCACTGATTTCTTTCTTTAAGATCTTTCTTACATTCTCTACTCCAGTTCTATGTTTATAGAGCCGCCTGGACTACTGCAGTAATCATTCATTCATTCAGTTTTTTCATTCTCAAATAGGTATTGGGCTCCTGGTAAGTGTCAAGCACTGAGGCAGGCTCTGGGTCACCAAGAGGAAGACACAGACCTTCCTTCAAGGGGCTTATGATTTGGTGGTGTAAGATGGGTGCATCTCAAAGTTACAAAACCTCTCCTTCATGGCAACATCTAAAGTTCATGCCTGGGGTGTCAAAGGAGGGCAAAGAAGGGAGTACCTAACTCCTCCCAGGAAGTTGTTCTGGAGGCTCTGGTGTCTGGGTTGAGTCATGGAGGATGAATACAAGGGAGGTGGCCTAAATCATTGAGGCAGGACATTCAAGGAAAAAGAGAATGGAGGTGAGGAAGCATGACACAGTCTAGACATGGCAGCTGGATCTCTATGTCTACGTTCTGTTGTTGTTTTTAGGTTCATCGAGTTGGTTCTGACTCATAGTGACCCTATTCACAACAGAATGAAACACTGCACAGTCCTGTGCCATCTCATGATCATTGCTATGTTTGAGCCTGTTGCTGCTGCCACTGTGCCCATACATCACATTGGGACTCTTCCTCTTTTTCACTGACCCTCCACTTTACCAAACATGATGTCCTCCAGAGACTGATCCCTCCTGATAATATGTCCAAAGTATGAGAGACAAGCTCTAGCCATGCTGGCTTCTAAGGAGCATTCTGGCTGTACTTCTTTCAACACAGATTTGCTCTTCTGGCAGTTCATGCTACTTTTAATATTCTTCTCCAACACTGCAACTCAATTGCATCAATTCTTCTATGGTGTTCCTTATTCTTTGACCAAATTTCACATGTGCATGTTGTTGTTAAATGCCCTCGAGTCAGTTCTGACTTAAAATGATGCTCTGTACAACAGACCAAAACACCGTCCGGTCCTGAGTCATCCTCACAGTTGCTGCTGCACTTGAGTCCATTGTTGTTGTTACTGTACCAATCCATCTCATGAACACTTGAAAGAGTCTTGTGCAGCAGATTTGCCTAATGCAATATGTTGTTTCATTCTTGATTGCTACTTTCACGAGTGTTGATGGTGGATCCAAGCAAAATGAAGTCTTTGACAACTTCAATCTTTTCTCCATTTATCATGATGTCATTTTTTGCTACAGTGGTGTGAGGATTTTTGTTTTCTTTACGTTGAGGTGCAACCCATACTGAAGGCTTTGATCTGCAATCAGTAAGTATTTAAAATCCTCTTTGCTTTCATCAAGCAAAGTTGTATCATCTGCATATTGTTGTTTTTGTGAAGTGCCGTAGAGTTGGTAGCGACCCTGTATAGGGTTTCTGAGGAGCAGCTGATGAGCTTGAACTGACGACCTTGCGGATCAAACGGCTCCACTGTCTGGCACATTAACCCTCAGCGCCACACCAGGATTCCATCTGCAGGTTGTTAATGTGTCTTCCTCCAGTCTGATGCCACTCTCTTTTCCCCATAATCCAGCTTGATGAATTATTTGTTCAGCATACACATTGAGTAAGTATGGTGAAAGGCTGTAAACCTGACACACACCTTTCCTGATATGAAACCATTCAGTGTCCTCTTGTTCTATTTGAATGACTGCCTCTTGGTCTATATACAGGTTACTCATGAGCACAATCAAGTGTTCTGGAATATCCATTTTTTACAATGTTATCCATAGCCTGTCATGATCCATCTAGTTGAAAGAAAGTCTTTGCATAGTCAATAAATAAAGCACAAGTAAACATATTTTTGGTAGTCTCTGCTTTCAGCTAAAACCCATCTGATGTCAACAATGATACCTCTAGCTTCATGTTCTCTTCTAGTTTCAGCTTGTGTTTGGGGCAGTTCCTTGTCTGTGTACTGTTGCAGCCATTAAAAAAAATTTTTTTACAGCAAAATTTGACTTGCATGTGATATTAATAATATTGTTCAGTGATTTCTGAATTCCACTGGGTCACCTCTCTTTGGAATGAGGGCATATATGGATTGTTTCCAGTCAGTTGGCCAGGTAGCTGGCTTCCAAATTTCTTGGCATAGATGGGTGAGTGCCTCCAGTGTTTTGTCAGTTTGTTGAAAGATTTCAATTTATAGTCCAACAATTTTTGGAAGCTTGTTTTTTGCAAATACCTTCAGTGCAGCTTGGGCGACTTTCAGTACCATTGGTTCTTAATCATACACTAAGTTTAGAAATGGTTGAATATCGACCATTTCCTTTTGGTAGGGTGACTCTGTGGATTCCTTCCATCTTCTTTTTGCATCATTCATTCAATATTTGCCCATAGAATTCTTCTAGTTGAGGCTTGAGTTTTTTCTCAAGCGCATTAAGAAATGCTGAGTGTATTCTTCCCTTTTGTTTGTTCAACTCCAGATCTTTGTATCCAGGCATATGGATACTACAGACGGCATTGTACTTCAAGATAGATCTTGAAACATTCTTCTCGATGATGAATGCAACACCATTCCTTTTGAATTTGTCATTCCCGACATAGTAGAAATGGCTAATATCAGTCCATTTCAGTTCACTAATGCCCAGAATATCAATATTTATGCATTCCATTGCATTTTTTATAACTTCCAATTATTCCTAGATTCATATTTCCTACATTACTTGTTCTAATTACTATGGATTTCTACAGCTGTTTCTCCTCATTTTGAGTTGTTCCCCATCACAAAATGAAGGTCCCAAAAGCTTTACTCCATTTGTGTCATCATGGTCAACTCTGTGAGGAGGCAGCTCTTCCGCAGTCATATTTTGAGGACCTTCCAACCTGAGGGGCTCATCTTCACTGCATCTCATGTTCCACTGCAATTCATAATGTGTTCAGTGGCTAAACATTCAGAAATAGTCAACCTCTCCTTCTTCTTACTCTGTCTTAGTCTGAAAGTTCAGCTGAAACCTGTCCACCAAGGGTGACCATTCTTGTATTTAAAATACTGATGGCAGAGATTCCAGCATCACCACAACATACAAGTCACCACAGTACAACACACTGACAGTGTTAACTGGGTGACAAGGATATAACCAAAATAAAGAAAGAAAAACCCCAATCCATTGTCACTGAGTCCATTCTGACTCATAGGGCCATAAAGGATTTCCAAATCTGTAAATATTTACAGAAGCCAATTGTCTCATCTTTTTCATCTTTCTCCCTGTGGGTTTGAACTAGTGACTTTTCAGTTGGCAGCCCAGTGCTTCACCGACTGTACCACCAGGGGTCCTGACATGGATATAAGATACAGTTAGTTCTCTCCACTCTGTAATAAGTAAAACAGCAGCTGGTAGCTGACATTTGACTTCAGTATTCAGAGTAATAAGGAGTGGCAACAACAAAGCAAAGCCTACTCAACTTCAGTTCATTGTTGCTGTGTTGGGGCACAGGCCTGGTATTGTCAAATATGTGATGTACCCTTCTAAACCCACCCCACCCCCAAATAAAAACACAGTATAGACTCCCAAAGAGTCTTAGTGGAGCAGTGTTTCAGTGTTCGGTTGCTGTCTGGAAAGTGGGTGGTTGAAATCCACCTGACCTCCGTGGGAGAAAGATGAAGTCATCTGCTTCCATAATCACCTTGGAAATGCTAAGGTGCAGTTCCATTCTGTCCTATAGGCCCACAATAAGTCAAAAAGAGCTGGAGGGCAGGGGATTTATAAGTCCACACTTAGTGAGCAAATGGAACATCTCTTTGGGCCAAATTCAGCTTAGAAACTGCCAGTTCACAACCCGTGTTTCTAAATGGTAAGTAGAGCTGATGCTGACCCAGATATTTTCCAAGTCTAAAAATATTTTCTCATGTTATGTGACTGCTACTACAATGGTGGTTAATTTCTCTCTTTGTACACACACATGAAACACACATACTCTAAGCACACCCCCATGAGGTTAGAGTTAGAAAAAAAGACCAAGCGGATAGTGAGTTTACAAATGTATCCCTGGGACTGGAAGGAATAGCCAGAATTTCAGAGTCATTGGCTCTCTGGGGTCCTGGGAGCGGCCACTCCCATGATGATCCGGAATTTCTGATTGCAATTCCAAGTCTTGGCATGTCCTGTGTCCTCTTTTCTTGGGGTTGAAGAAACCCCTCTTCTCCTTTTGGACCAGGCAGTACAGGCTTTCACTTTGGAAGGCAGCCTCTTGAATCCCTTGGATGAAAGAGGAGAATGCTACCTTTCCCTGCAGGTTGAAAAAACTACCTGCCCAAGTTTACTTGTATGGTTGCACCTTCCAACTCCCTATCAGTTTATTGTAGTGCTTCCCAAACTTTAACTTTTAAACAGGGATCTTATTAAGATGCTGATTCTGATCAGTGGGTCTGCATTTCTAACCTAAGTGTTGGGCAGCCGCTACCCTTTGAGTAGCTGGAGCCCAGTGGATGAGGGACAGAAGACTCTGGCATAAGACCATTTGAGTTCAGGGTCATTGCCAGTTCAGCTTAATATCCTGGGGAAATTCACTCAGTTAACCTATCCAAACCACACTGGCCCCTTCCTTTTCCTGGCACTGCCTGTTCACAGGGTGTAATGGCTAAGAAGAAACCCGGATGATCTGAGTTTGAATTCTGACTCTGCCTCCCCCTTAAGTGGCCAGCGGGATGTTAGTTAACCTCACTGGGCCTGCATCCCTCATCTGCAAAATAGAGACTGTGGTGATGGTTGTTGCAAGGATTAAAAAAAAAATTCATGCAGATCATTGGAACAGTGTTTGGCCCATAATTTGTTGTTGTTTTTAAGTGCCATTGAGTCAGCTCCGACTCATAATAACCATGTATAGGGTTTCAGAGGAGAGGCAGGTGAATTTGAACCACCAACCTTGCCATTCAAACTGACCTTGGGGTCCAGTGCATAAGCACCTATTAATGTGAGTTGTCATCTGTGGGGTGCTCTGTGAACTAATGGAGAGAACAAATGAATTGCTTTTCTTGACCTAGAGAAAGGCTCTTCTTGTGAAGACAGCATCCCTTGCACCCGTGACCTCAGCTGGAGGGATTCGTTCACCTTCGGACAGTGGGAAAGAGAGAACCCTTCTGGACTGCAGCCCCTCTCTCTCCTCAGCACGCTAGCAGCCAGCACTGCCAGCCACAACTGGCCCCACCCATAGGTATGGTGACAGTCAGGAGTCTCAACCTCAGGCCTGGCTTCAGGTCCTGGAGCCTTAGAGTTGCCTTCAGAAATCCAACTCCTGGTCACTGCAGGGGGTGCCAACCACAGCCACCCCAACCTTCTATTTGTCCTGCCCTGTTTTGTATCACTTCAACTGGGTTGAGTGAAGCCCTGAAGCATGGAACCCCTGTAGCCGCCCCCTCCCCCCGCCCCCAGGAGCTCCTGCAGGAGCTTCTGAAGGGGTAGAGACTAGGGTGCCAATGTAGTGACTAGAGCTGCTTTCTCCCTCCTGTGTTGGAAGGTATCACAGGGCTCCACTGGGAGTTTCCTGGCCCCTCTCCTAGGAAGCAGGGGGAGGTGGGTCTCCCTGTGCCTTTCCTTGAGCTCTTAGAGAGCTTTCCTACAGCTGGGGTGAGTGCAGAGAGGGAGAAGGAACCAGCTTGGGAGAGCTTAAGTGGTATCCAACTTCCCTGTGGCCCAAGTTCTCCATGTTCCAAGACTCAGCCATCCGTCCATCCGTCCATCCATCCATCCGTCCATCCAATAAGCATTTGCTAAGTACTTCCCTCAATAGATCCCTAAAGAAAGAAACCACCAATTGCCCTCCAGTTGATGCCAACTCAGGGCAACCCCATGTGTGTCAGAGTAGAATTGTGTTCTATAGTAAAGGGGTGCTTCATGGTTTTTAAACTAAATATTAATAAACTGCTCACGCCTGTAACATACCTGTTTTTGAAAGTGGGCAATTAAAAAACTAAGTATCTCTGTGTCCACAGAACTTTGTAGGTGATTGGTGTCCTATTGAACATTCTTAGGAGCCCTGATGGCACAGTGGTTAGCACTCAACTGCTAACCACAAGGTCAGCAGCTGCCCCTTAAGAGAAAGATGTGGCAGGCTGCCTTGTAATGATTACAGCCTTGGAAACCCCACGGGAGACAGTCCTACTCTCTCCTAATAAGGTAGCCGTCAGAATCAACCTGATGACAGCGGGTTTGGTTGTTTTGGGTTTTGAATATTTTTCTCCCTGAACCCACAGGAAATTTTATCTGAGCCACCTTTCGTGTGGAGGAGAATGTATGCAGCCACATCACTCTGCAGCATTCAACTTTCTGAGGGACTCTCTCCAGGGCACAGAAAGCTTCAATTAAGGAAAAACTAGACCCATCTGGAGGGTAACAGCATACATAGCCGTTCCATGGGAACCATCTAGAAGTCTGGCTCCCGAATGGAAAGCACTATTCCAGCTGCATGTAATTGTCCGTCCTCACATCATACACCTCACACCCCACCTCTGTGCCACTCAAAAAGGCTGAGACTAAGAAATGGAGAAAAAGAAAGGAAGGAAGGCAGAGCAACGCGGAGATATAAGCGAAAGTGGAGTGGGGAGGGAGTCAGAGACAAGACGCAAAGAGAATTACAAACAAAAAAGACTTGGGAGAAACAAAAGAGACTTGGGAGAGGAGAAGAAAGTCACCGCTGAGCGATGCCTCACTACGCTTCTATTTATCTAATTTAAAACTGGAGAGTAAGGCCATATACCCAAAAAAAAGTTTGTTTTTCTTCTCTGCTGAAACCATGCTGGATAAATGGGAAAGGCCAGAAATAATTCCAGCCAGCTGCTTCCCTTTACCTGCTGGTTTTTGTTTTTTTTTTATTTTGCCAGTGTTTCATCTCAGTCCCTCTCTTCAAATTCAATCTTTGTAGCCTCTTCCTTTACCTGTTCACTAACATGGACTTGGAGCCCATCCCTGCTATTCCAAACATGGGCTGCGGTTGGAGGGGGAGGAAAGATTATCATGGGTGGTAGTAAGACACTGCATGTGGGGTGGGACAGATTTCTCTTTGGCGTTCAAATTTTCAGAAGTTTGCTACCACCTCAGTCAACCCTACAAATACTTGGCTCAGTTTCTTCTATGTGCAATACCACCTTGAAATGCTGACATACCTTGTTTAAAAAAAAAAAAAAAACCAAGCAGTTGAGCACTTAAACACTATATCACCAAGGTGCCTCCATACCTTGTTAGTCCAAATCTAACCAAACCCATTACCATTGAATAGATTCCAACACACAACAATCCTACAGAACAGAGCAGAACTGTTCCTTAGGGTTTGCAAGACTGTACATTTTTACAGGAATAGACAGTTCCATGCTTCTCCCACAGAGTAGCTGGTGGGTTTGAACCACTGGCCTTATCATTAGGAGCCCAATGTTTAATCCACTGTGCCACTTTACTAAGGTGGTTGTTGTTGTTGTTGTTAAGTGCTGTCGAGTCAATTCTGACCCATAGCAACCTGTATAGAGTTTCTAAGGAGCAGCTGGTGAGCTCGAATCACTGACCTTGCAGTTCAAATGGCTTTGCAGTCTAGCTCATTAACCCCCAGCACCATACCAGGACTCCTGGTGCTTAATAAGGTTGTTGTTGTTGTTAGGTGCCATCGAGTTGGTACTGACTCATAGCACCTCTACGTACAACAGAACGAAACACTGCCTGGTCCTGGGCCAACCTCACAGTTGCCACGCTTGAGCCCATTGATGCTGCCACTTGGACAATCCATCTCGCTGGGGGTCTTCCTCTTTTTCTCTGACCCTCTACCTTACCAAACATGATATCCTTCTCCAGTGATTGGTCCCTCCTGACAATATGTCCAAAGTATGAGAGATGAAGTTTGGCCATCCTGGCCTCCAAGGAGCACTCTGGCTGCACTTCTTCCCACACAGAACTGTTGGTTCTTTTGGCAGCCCATGGCACTTGCACTTTCAATATCCTCCTCCAACACCATAACTCAAAAGAATCAATTCTTCTACGGTCTTCCTTATTCACTGTCCAGCTTTTGCATGCATATGAGGTGATTGAAAATACCATGGCTTGGGTCAGGCGCACCTTAGTCCTCAAGCTGACATCTTTGCTCTTCAACACTTTAAAAAGGTCTTGTGCAGCAGATTTGCCTAATGCCATACGTCGTTTGATTTTTTGACTGCTGTTTCTGTGAGTGTTGATAGTTGATCCAAGAAGAATGAAGTCCTTGATGACTTCTATCTTTTTCTCCATTGATAAGAATGTTGTTTATTGGTCCAGTGGTGAGGATTATACAAATAAAAACGTGGAATCAGAATTGCAGGAATACTCATTAACAACCTGCAATATGCAGGTGATACAACCTTGCTTGATGAAAGTGAGAACTTAAAATATTTACTGATGAAGATCAATGACCACAGCCTTCAGTATGGAATGCATCTCAATGTAAAGAAAACAAAAATCCTCACCACTGGACCAATAAACAGCATTCTTAACAAGGTTGTTGCTGTTGTTGTTGTTAAGTGCCATCGAGTCTATTCTGACCCATAGCCACCCTGTATAGGGTTTCTAAGGAGCAGCTGGTGAGCTTGAACTGCCAACCTTGCAATTCAAACAGGTTTGCAGTCTGGCCCATTAACCCACAGCACCACACCAGGACTTATTAAATCAGCAATTCCAAAGAGAAGACACAGGCTCCAAGTATAGGTACATCATATTGTTGCTGTGAAGTGCCATGAAGTCGATTCCAACTCATAGCAATCCTGTATAGGGTTTCTGAGGAGCGGTTGGTTAGTTTGAACTGCTGACCTTGAGGTCAAGTGCTTATCCTAGGGCGCTACACCAGGACTCCAGGTACATCATAGGCTTACCAAAGAGTCACTAAGGAGTCTTAAACCCATGGGCTGGTTTCTATTTAAAATGCCCAATATTTACCATTTAGTAAAAATCAGACTATTTTAGAAAATCTGTCCAGTCTCCAATTAGAAAGATTTATAGATATCTTACTTTGATTAGAAATATCCTAGTGATCAGGAGTCCTGGTGTGGTGCTGTAGGATAAGCACTCGACCGTAATGTCAGTTTGAACTGCAAGGTCGTCAGTTCAAATCCATCAACCACTCCTCAGAAACCCTATATAGAGTGTCACTATGAGTCAGAAGACACTATGTGTCAGAAGAGGGTCACTAGGAATCCTGGTGTGGCACTGTGGGTTAATGCGCCAGACTGCAAAGCCATTTGAACTGCAAGGTCAGAGGTTCAAGCTCACCAGCTGATGTTGGTAGCCCTATACAGGGTTGTTGTGGGTCGGAACCGGCTTAACAGGACTTAACAACAACATGAGTCAGAACTGACTTGATGGCACTAAACAGCAACAAATAAGTGATCAAGAGGGAGCTCTAGTGTAGCCCTGTAGGAAAAGTGCTGGACTGGTAACCGCAGGTTGCCAGTTCAAACCCACTATCATCTCATGGAAACTCTATACAGGGTCACTATGAGTCAGAACTGAGTTGACATCACACAAAAGCAACAAGTGGTCAGGAGGAGGAGCCCTGTGGTACAACAGTTAAGCATTTGGATGCTAGCCAAAACCTTGGCCATTTGAGCCCACTCAACTGCCCCTTCAGAGAAAGATACAGTAATCTGCTCTCATAACGTTTGTTGTTAAATGCTGCCCTGTTAGTTCCATCGTATAATGACCCTGTATAATGTTTCCGAGCTCGTAAATATTTATAGGAGCAGAAAGCCTTTGGCAGACAGTTCTACTCTACCACATGGTGTTACTATGAGTCAAAAATCAACTTGATGGCACCTAAGAAAAGTGTTAGGAAGTGGTTTTCAGACTGAAAACCACCATCCTTTCCAAGAATGTGTTATGTCCTAATTGTTAGTCGTGTCAATATTCATGTAAATTATCCTTCCCATCTCTTGGCTGTTCTTCAGTGAACTCCTCTCTCCACCTTCCTAGCCACTGGCATCCCTAATCTCATGCTAGAGTTAGCATCCCACTCCATCAGTCCCACCTCCTACCCTTTCCCTGCGTCCAGCAATCCTTGAACTCCACCACTCATACCATCTCCTATATATTTTCACTGTACCTTTCTTCATGTCCCTCCCTTCCCCATTATGGATTGAATTACATCCGCCAAAAATATGTTTCATAAATCCTAACCTGTAAATCTTCTGATTATAATCTCTTTTTTTTAAATGGGCTGTCTTTGTTATGTTAATGAGACTGGATTCATACAGGTTATGTCTTAACCTCTTTTGAGATGTGTTGTTAAGTGCTGTTGGTTTAGACCGACAGTGACCCTGTAGAGGGTTTCCGAGGAACATCTGCTGCCTTGTGGTTCACAGCCCAGTGCAAATCCTACAGTGTCATGCCAGTATTTCAGCATCACACCAACAGACATAAAAGAGATTAAATAAGAGAAACAGAATTGGAGGAAGAATGATACCAAGCCACACAGAGATTTCCAAGGAACCAAGAAATGACTGAAGAGATAATGACCTTCCCCAAGAGCCGTCAGAGAGGAACGTTTGCCTTAGAGTTCACATCTATAACTTCTGGCCTCCTACATGTGAGAAAATAAATTTCAGTTCATTAAAGCCAACCACTTGTGGTATTCTCTTATAGCTGCTCTGGATAACTAAGGCATGCCCCTCTATCCTACAGTCTGTGATCAATCACTATCATTACTCCATTGTATCCACCCTCAACAGCTTTGTGTCTTTCACTTTGTTCTACTTACTTGGTTAAAGCCAAGACTCCGGCAACTACATGACTGTACGAGGCATTGAATTTGCCTGGAGAAAACTAAAACTTACTGACCAGTTTCACCTCAAAGTAATAGTCATAGGCCTCAAGAGGGTCCTTAATGTTGTCAATAAATCTTACTATTGAGAATTATACATTTCCCTCATCTGTTCATTTGTTTCTTGACTATTTCACATCTCCTGTCTCCTCAAACCTCCGGTGCCTTTGATGACCCAGCTTCCATTTCACTGAAAACATAGTAGCAGTGAAAGAGAACCCCAAGCTGTCTCCACCATCTTTGCCACTTACCTGGGATCAGACCCAAAGACTCTGGTTTGTCTCCCTGTTGCAATGAAAGAACTATCCCTGCTCCAAGCAAAGTGAACTCTTCCCCTTGAGTACTAGATCCCATTCTCTTAAGGACATTGGTCTAATAACTCTCCTCCATCAACAATTTGTCCATTGCTACTAGAACTTTCCACCACTCATCTGTCATACTGTGGTGGCTCTATACGGTAAGCACTGGACTGTGTGTTGCTGTGATGCTGGAAGCTGTGCCACCAGTATTTTAAATACCAGCAGGGTCACCCATGGTAGACAGCTTCAGCAGAGCTTCCAGACTAAAACAGGCAGGAAGAAGGAGAGGGGAACTATTTAAAGAATGATTAGCCACTGAACAGTGGCAGAACATTGTGAGATAAAGAGCCAGAAGATGAAAACATCATGAATAACAGCAGATCTAGTCCAATATAATGCCAGAAGATGATCCCCTCGGATTGAAAGGCACTCAAATACTACTGGGGAAGAGCTGCCTTAAAGTAAAGTTAATCATAATGACATGAATGGAGCAAAGCTTTCGGGACATTTATTGGTAAATAAAGGTAAAAAATTGGCCTCAACTCAAATTGAGGAGAAACAGATGCAAGCATCCATTAATAATCAGAACATGGATTGTACAAATTATGAATCAAGGAAAATTAGAATTGTCAAAAATGGAATGAAATGCATAAAGATCAATATTCTAGAGTTAATGAGCTGAAATGGACTAGTATTGTCCATTTTGAATCCATCATATAGTTTACTATGCCAGAAACATCAAATTGAATAGGAATGGTGTCACATTCATCGTCAAAAAGAACATTTCTAACTCTATCTTGAAGTACAGTATCGTCGTGATAACATACTATCCATATGCCTACAAGGAAGACCAGGAGAGTGATGGTTCCACACAATAAGCACTGGACTGTGAACCACAAGGACCAAGGTTCAAACCCACCTGCCACTCTAAAGAAGAAAGAGATATCTGCTTCCATGAAGATTTAAAGCCTCAGAAACCCTATGCAGGGTCACTATGAGGTGAAACCAACCCGATAGCACTTAAAAAAACAACAAGGAAGAATCAGTTAATTACCACTAGGATTAAAACTTACACACCAACCACTAAAGCCAATGATGATGAAATTGAAGAAGTCTACCTACTTCTTTTTGATCAAATACACAATCAAGATTCACTGATGCTTATTTAGTTATTGTAATGCAAAAGTTAGAAACAACGAGGAAGGGTCCATAGTGGGAAAATATGACATTGGTAATAGAAATGATGCTGGAGACCCCATGATAGAATTTTGTAAGACCAACAGCATATTCATTGCAAATATATTTTAAAATAACATAAAAGGGGTTTATATACACACACCTCACCAAATGGAATACACAGGAATGAAATTGACTACATCTGTGGGAAGAGACTCTGGAGAAGTTCAATATCATCCACCAAAAAAAGGTCAGGAGTTGACTGTGAAACAGACCATCGGTTGCTCATCTGTAAGTTCAAGCCGAAGCCGAAGAAAATTAAAACAAGTCCATAAGAGTTAAATTATGATCTTAAATATATCCCACCTGAATTTAAAGACCATCTAAGAACAAATTTGGAGTCTTAAAACATTAATGACAACACCCGAAGAGTTGTGGGATGCCATCAAGAATATCATACAGGAAGAAAGCAAAAGCTCATTAGAAAGACAGGAAAGAAAGAAGACTAAAATGGATGTTAGAAGAGACTCTGAAACTCGCTCTTGAGCGTAGAGAAGCTAAAGTGATAGAAGAAATGGGGAAGTCAAGTGAACAGAAAATTTCAAAGGGCAGTTTGAGAAGACAAAGTCAAGTATTATAATGAAATGTGCGAAGATCTGGAGTTAAAAAACCAAAAGGGAAGAATATGTGTAGCATTTCTCAAGCTAAAAGAACTGAAGAAAAAAATTCAAGACTGGACTTGAAATATTAAAGGATTCTATGGGCAAAATCTGGAATGATGCGGAAAGTATCAAAAGAAGATGGAAGAACTCATGAAGCCACTGTACCAGAAAGAAATGATCAATGCTCAACCATTCAAGAGGTAGCATATGATCAGAAACTGATGGTACTGAAGGAAGAAGTTCAAGCTGCACTGAGGGCAATGGCAAAAAACAAGTCTCCAGGAATTGATGGAATACAAATTGAAGTCTTTCAACAATCTGATGCTTCACTGGAGGCACTCACTCATCTATGCCAAGAAGTTTGGGAGACAGCTTTGGTCAACTGATTGGAAGAGATCCGTATTTGTGCCCATTCCAAACAGAGGTGACCCAATGGAATGTGGAAATCATTAAATAATGTCACTGATATCACATGCAAGTAAAATTTTGCTGAAAATAATTTTAAAAAGGGCTGCAACAGTACACCAAACGGAAACTGCCAGAAATTAAAATCAGGTTTAAAGGAGGCCGTGTAACTAGGAATAGAATATCATTGCTGACATCAGCTGGATTTTGGCTGAAAACAGAGAATATCAGGAAGACGATTACTTGTACTTTATTGACTACACAAAGGTTTTCAACTATGTGCACCATTACAAACAATAGATAGCATTGTAAAGAACAGCATTCCAGAATACTTGCTTGTTCTCAGATACTGAATTGTTTAAAATCAGGAAATGTATATGCCAGGGTTGTACCCTTTCACCATACTTATTCAATCTGTATGCTAAACAAGTAAGCCAAGAAACTGAATTATATGAAGAAGAACAGGGCATCAGAATTGGAGGAATACTCATTAACAGCTTACAATATGCAGGCGATACAATCTTGCTTGCTGGAAGCAAACAGGACTTAAAATACTAATGAAGATCAAAGACCATAGCCTTCAGTATGGAATGCACCTCAATGTAAAACGGCTTACATCTGGACCAATAAATAACATCATGATAAATATATAAAAGATTGGAGATGTTAAGGACTTCATTTTGCTTTGATTTATCCACAATCAACACCTACGGAAGCAGTAGTCAAGAAATCAAGTAACGTATTACATTAGGCAAATCTGCTGCACAAGATCCCTTTAAAATGTCCAAGAGGAAAGATGTCACTTTGAGGACAAAGGTGCACCTGACCCAAGTCATGGCATTTTTAATTGCCTCACATGCATGTGTAAGTTGTACAACGAATAAAGAAGACCATAGAAGAATCAATGCATTTAAATAATGGTGTTAGAGAAGAATATTAAAAGTACTGTTGGCTGCCAGAACAACAAACAAGTCTATATTGGAGAAAGTACAATTCCTTAGAAGCAAGAATGGGGGAGACTTCATCTGTCATGCTTCAGACATGGTATCAGAAGGGACCAGTACCTGGAGAAGGATATCATACTTGGCAATAAGGAGGGTCAGCAAAAACAGAGGAAGACCTCCATCAAGATGGTCTGACATAGTGGCAGCTTCAGTGGGCCCAAAAGTGACCACAATTGTGGCAGAACCTGGCAGTGTTTAATTCTGTTGTGCATAGGGTCACTATAAGTTGGAACACCTGTCAATGTCACCAAATACACCCACATTGCTAAAGCCTATGGCCAGTCTGTCCCATTCATTGTTAGTAGCATGTGACTTATATGGTCCCACCTTTCTCCTTGACACACTTTCTTTAATTGGCTTCCATGACATCACACCCTCCTGGCTTTCCTCTACCCTCACTGACTTTTCTCTCAGCTCCCTTTGTAGATTTCTCCTCATCAATATCCCTCACCATCTGTGAACATTAGAAAACTTCAAGGCTCAGTCTCTGAGCCTCTTCATCAAATGGCATGGCTTTCATGCCACATAACTCCAAAAACGAAACTCACTGTTAGCACAGGGATTCCAAATCATAGTGACCCTATGCAGGGTTTCGAAGACTGTAAAACTTTACAGGAGCAGACAACCTCATCTTTCTCCCAATGGTGACTGGTGGGTTTCAACTGCAAACCTTGTGGTTAGCAATCTGATACCCACAGCAACATACCACGTATACACTAAGAACTTTCAGAGTTATAGCTCTATTCCAGACTTCTCTAACCTTCAGAGATAAAGGTTGTAGCTGTTGTTATGTTCTGTCAAGTTGATTCCAACTCAGTGACCCTGCATAGGGTTTCTGAGGGGCAGCGGGTAAGTTTGAATTGCCAACCTAGTGGTTAGTAGGGCAGTGCTTATCCTATAGCACCACACCAGTACTCCCTAGCGATACATAACCAACTGCTTATTCAACATCTCCATTGGCTTGTCTAAGGGTGTCTCAACATACCCAAAACTAATCTCTCACTATTAGCCCCAAAACATGCTCTTCACATAGTCTTTCCCTTTCTAGCAAATGGCAGCTCTGTTCTCTAGTTGCTCAAAACCTTGGAGTCATCTTTTGCTTTTCTCTGCTTCTCCCATCCCATTTCTAACCCATCAGGAAATCTTTTCAACTCTGCTTTCAAAATAGATCCAGAATTTGACCTGCTTCTCACTACTTACACTCCCATCACCCTAGACCAATCCCTTTCAGATGGACTCCCTGTTTCTAACCTTATCCTCTTCGGGGTAATGTGATTCTTTACAATCTTAGGTCACTTCACTTCTCTGTCCAAAACCTTCCAATGATTTCTCTTCTTTATTAGTTAGGATAATGCTATCTTTGTAAAAGATGAACTCATATACAAGTGTAGCAATGGCATAAAATAACCAATAAGGGTCAATTTCACACTCAACAAAAAAATATCTAAATAGGGTGTTTCTGGCTATGTTGTTGTTATGTGCTGTCATGTTGGTGTCTACTCATAGCTACCAGCTAAATAGCAGCTGGTAGGTTTGAACTGCTGATCTTGCAGTTCAATACGACCTTGTGGTCCAGTGCTTTATCCTACAGCACCACACCAGTACTCCTTCTGGCCCTGAAGAGCTCTTTAATAGAAACTGGGACTCCGTCCATGTGTGGTTCTAATGTTTACATTACACGGCTGTCAGGGTTGCCACAGAAAAGGAAGGAGTTGGGAGAATTACACATGGTGGGTTTGTGTGGCCAAAACTGGAAGCAGCATTCATCATTTTGCTTTCATTTCTTTGGTCACAAGAAAACCCTGGTGGCATGATGGGTTATGAGTTGGGTTGCTAACCATAATAAGGTCAGCGATTTAAATCCGCCAGCTGCTCTATGGAAGAAAAATGAAGCTTTCTGCTCCCATCAAGATTTACAGCCTTGGAAATCCTGCACAGGGTCTCTATGAGTTGGAATCAACTCAGTGACAGTGGGTTTGAGTTCCTTTGACCACAAGGAGCCCTGGTGGTGTTGTGGATTGGGTTAGGCACTGGACTACTAACTGCAAGGTGGGTGGTTCAAATGTACCAGGTGCTCCATGGGAGCTAGGTGAGGCTGTCTGCTGCCTTAAAGATTTGCATTCTCGGAGACCCTATATGCAGCAGCTTTGAGTTAGCATTGACTAGATGGTGGTCTGTTGGGTACCTTTGGCCACAGTTCAGCCACATGGCTCCACTTAACTGCGAGGAGCTTGAGAAATGAAGTCTAGTTGTGTATCCAGGAGGAAGTGGAAGCAGCAAAGGTTCCTCCTTATTCTCTTGTTGTTGTTAAGTGTCTCAGGTCTGTTCTGACTCATAGAAACCCTGCTAATTAAGTGCTGTAGAGTCAGTTCCCACTCATAGTGACCCTGGATAGGGTTTCCAAGGAGCAACTAGTGATTTTGAACTGCAGACCTTGTGGTTCACAGTCCAGTGCTGATCCACAGTGCCACACCAGAAGTCCTGCTTACTCATAGTAATAGCCAAAGTTCTTAGAGTGGCCTAAAGGCTCTACATGACCTCCCGCCCCCTTGCCCCCTTATCACCTTCCTGACTTCCTGTCCTTCCCTCTCCTTCTCTAAGAATACACTCCAGCCATACTGCCTTTCTGCTGTTCCTCAAACACCACAAGCATGCTCCCAGCTCGGCGCTTTTGTCCTTCCTTTCTCTTTATCTGGAACATTCTTCCGCTTCAGTTTTCCTGCACATGTCACCTTCTTAAGTCTTCCCTGGCCACTCTTCCTAAAATACCAACACCGAGGTTGGATCCCCCACACTTCCTTGGCTTTATTTAACTCCTTAGTGCCTGTCACCACTGCTCATTCTATATGTTTTGCTTTTTCATAATAGACTTTCTCTTTAGAACAGTTTGATGTTTACAGAAAACTTGTACAGAAAGTACAGAACATTCCCAAATGTCCCCTTCCCCTGCACAGTGTCTCCTATCTTACATTTCTGTGGTACATTTGTTACAACTGATGAAAAATAGGGACACACTGTTATTAACTAAAGTTCATAGCTTACATTAGCGTTCACTTTGTGTTAAATAACTCTTTGACTTTGGGCAAATGCATATTGTCCTGTATCCACCCCTACAGTATCAGGGAAAATAGTCTCCCTGCTCTGGAAATCCCCTGGGTGCCACTTACTCATCCTTACCCACCTCAAGTCCTTGGAAACCACTGATTTATTTGATTTAATTGTTGTTGAGAACATACATAACAAAGCACACCAATTCAACTCCTTTTTTACTTGTACTTTACTTCTTCTTAACTTTTTATTGTGAATTGAATGAAAGTTGACAGAACAGATCATTAGTCCCACATTCAACAAATCATACACTTTGTGTCACTACAATTTTTGAGATCCTTCCCATGTACCATCAGTTAACAGTATTTACCTCCATTCACTTTAACTCTTGCATTCCTCCCTGAGTCTTCCTTCCGTTACCTTCATCTTTCCTGTACCAACCTCCCTCTTATATACTGTCTTCCCCATCACCCAAGTTACTGTGTCTACCCTCTACCCAGTGAATTATTGTCCCTTCCCTCCCACTCCTGGTAACCATTATAGAGTGTTTCTTTTATCAAGAAGACATTTCTTAATTTTTTAAAAATACTAATGTCATACAAAGGAGCTCTGGTAGCGTAGTGGTTACGACTCGGGCTGCGAACCTTAAGGTCAGCAGTTCGAAACTACCAGCCGCTCCGCGGGAGAAAGACGAGGCTTTCTACTCCCGTAAAGATTTACACCCTCGGAAACCCTGTACAGGGTCGCTATGGGTCGGAACCGACTCGACGGCACTTAACAACAACAACAAATGTCATACAATATTTGTCCTTTTGTGATCTACTCATTTCATTCAACCTAATGTCCTCCAGGTTCATCCATGTTATGAGGTGTTGCATAGATATGTCACTATTCTTCAACATTGCATTAGTGGACCCTTGTGTGTATACGCCAGAGTTTGAGTAACCATTCTCCTGTTGATAGGCATTTAGGCTGTCTCCATCTTTTTTTTTTTTTTTGTCATTGTGAATAGCCCTGCAAGGAATATAGGTATGCATGTATCTATTTGTGTCACGCCTCTTGTTTCTTGAGGATATATGCCAAGTAGAGGGATTTCTGAGTCATACAGTATTTCTATTTCCAACTTTTTGAGTAAGTGCTATACCGTTTCCACAGTGGTTGCACCATTTTACATTCACACCAGCAGTGTTGGAGTCCCAGTGTGGCACTGTAAGATAAACACTGAACTGCTAGCCACAAGGTCGCTATGAGTCAGAACCAGCTCCACGGCTCTCAAAAAATAGTAACAGTAACAAGCAGCCTTGTGGTGGTGGTGGTGTGCTGTGGAGTCAGTTCCAACACATAGCGGCCCTGCATAGGGTTTCCAAGGCTGTAAATCTTTACAGGAGCACATCCTCACCTGTATTTGTTGTTTTGAACTTAGTAAGATTATATCGTTGTTTTGATTTCTATCTCTCTAATGGCGTGGCACTGTAGAACAAGCACTGGACTATTAACTGCAAGATTGGTAGTTCAAACCCACCAGCTATTTCTTAGAAACCTTGTACAGGGCTTCCTTGAGACAGAACTAACTTGATGGCACACAACAATGGCTGATGATCTTGAGCATTTTTCATTTGTTTGTTAACAGACTTCTTTAGTAACATGCCTGTTCATGTCCTCTTCCCATTTTAAAAATGGATTATTTATCTTCTTTTTGAGATATTGAAATGTCTATAAATTTTAGAGAGTAGTCCCTTATCTGATATGCCATTGCCAAATTTTTCCCCCTTTTTACTCTTTTGATGAAATCTTTTGATGCACATAAATGTCTAATTTTAGGAGCCCCCAACCATCTATTTTGTCTTCTGCTATTTGTACGTTGTAAGTTCTGTTTGGTTGTGCATTATACCATGTTTCAAAGCCCCTAAGTTTGTCTCTGTGTTTTCATTGATGATGATCTTTATAGTTCTAGGGTTCACATTTAGGTCTTTAAAACACATTGAGTTAGTTTTTGCGTATGATGTGAGATATGGGTCTTGTTTCAGTCTTCTGTAAGTGGATTTCCAGTTTTACCAGCACCATTTGTGGAAAAGAGTTTTTCTTCCTAACTTAATGTGTTTTGGACTTTTGTATGAAAGATCAACTTGGTGAGTAGATTTAGTTCTGGATCCTCAGTTCTGTTCCACTGATCTTTGTGTGGTTTTGTTGTACCAGTATCACGGTGTTTTGACTACTGTGGCTCTGTAGCTGGTTTTGAGATCAGGAGAGAGGCCTCCTACTTTGTTCTTTTTTAGTAATTCTTTGCTTATCCGAGGTCACTTTCCTTTCCATATAAAGTTAATGATTCGTTTTTACATCTCTTTAAAGAATGATGTTGAAATCTGGATTGGTATTGCATTGTATCTAAAAATTATCTTGGGTAGTGTTGACATTTTCACAATGTTAAGTTTTCCTATCCATAAGTATGACGTAATCTTCCATTTTTGTAAGTCTCTTCTTATAGTAGTTTTTGTAGTTTTCTTTGCACAGGTCTCTAGTTTATCTGATTAGATTTATTCCTATTTCATCTTTTGGATGGCTATTGTAAATGGTATTGTTTTCCAGATTTCCTTTCCTAAGCTCTGTTTGTTAGTGTAAAGGAATGCAACTGATTTTTGGATGTTGATCTAGTGCCCTGTCATATTGCTAAACCAGTCAATGAGTTCCAATAATTTTCTTTCTGAGTTTTGGGGATTTTCTATATATAGGATCATGTCATCTACAAATAGAGTTTTACTTCTTTGCCAATTTTTATGTCTTTACTCTCCCTTTCTTGCCTTATAGTTCTGGCTAAGACTTTCAGCACCATATTGAATATGAGTGGTGATAAAGGGCATCCTTGTCTGGTTGCTGTTCACAAGGGGAAATGCTTAAGTTTCTCGCTGTTGAGAGTGATGTTGGCTATTGATTTTGTACATATACCCTTAATTATGTTGAGGGATTTCTCTTCTATTCGTATTTTATTTTACTGTTTTTATGAAGAGTGATTGTTGAATTTTGTCAAATGTCTTTTCTGCATCAGTTGATATGATCATGAGATTTTTTTTTCTTTTGTTTTA
>NW_006408559.1:1185908-1222043 GCF_000296735.1 Chrysochloris asiatica
TGTTGTTGGATTCTATTGGCTGGGATTAGATATTAGTCTATAATTTTCTTTTGCATGATTTTGGCATCTGGGTTATGCTTACTTCATAAAGTAAATTTTCGAGGTTTTTCTATATTTTGGAATAGTTTGAGTAGAATTAGTAATTCTACTAATTAGTAATTTGAATGTTGGTAGAATTCACCAGTAAAGTCATCTGGACCTGGACATTTTTTAGTTGGGAGTCTTTTAATGGCTTGATCAATTTCTTTTGTTATAAGTCTGTTCACATTTTCTTCCAGCTGTATTAATTTAGGTAAATTGTGTGTTTCTAGAAATTAGTCCATTTCTTTTTTGTTGTTGTTGTTAGAGGAAGAGACTTTACTGCCGACGGAGCATCGGTGGACTAATAACGTCCCAAATGCCAAGCTCCAGTCCATTTCTTCTAGATTTTCCAAATTTGTAGGAGTTCTGTTCCTCATAGTATTATGTTATTATCCTTTTTATTTCTGCTGGTATTTCTGCTGGTTCTGTTGTGATGTCACCCATACAATTATTTACTCATGTTATTTGCATCTTCCCCTTTTCTGTTGTTAGATTTGCCAGTGGTTTGTCGATTGTATTGATCTTTACAAAGAACCAACTTCTTGTCTTGTTGACTCATTTTTTTTTTTTTTCTGTTTTCTATTTCATTTATTTCTGCTCTGACTTTTAGTATTTCTCTTCTTCTAGTGGCTGTAGATGCTGGGTTAAGGTGTTGATTCTGGTTCTTTCTTCTTTTTAGATATGTGTGTTTATTGCTATAAATTGCTCTCTGAGCTCTGCTTTTGCTGTGTCCTAAAGGTTTTGTTATGTTGTGTTTTTGTTCTCATTAAATTCTAGTAATGCTTTTATTTCATTTTTAATTTGTTCTATTATTCAGTAGCTTTTAAGCAGGGTGTTATTCAATTTCCAAGTATTTGATTTTTTTCCCATTGATCTTCCTATTGTTGATATCTAGTTCTATAGCACTGCGACCTAAGAAGATATTTTGAAGTATTTTGATGTTTTAAAATTTATTGAGGTTTGCCTTGTGACCTAACATATGGTCTATTCTGGAGCATGTTCCGTGTGCATTGGAAAAGAATGTATATTTTGCTGTCATTGGGTTGTGTGCTCTGTATATGTCTATGAGGTCAAAGTGGTTGATTATGTTGTTTAGTTCTTCGTGTCTTTGTTGAGTTTCTTTCTAGTTGTTCTGTCCTTCATCAAAAATAGTGTATTAAAATCTCCTATTATAGCATTAAGGAGCTCTGGTAGCGTAGTGGTTATGAATTGGGCGATTCGCAAGGTCAGCAGTTCGAAATTACCAGCTGCTTCGTGGGAGAAAGATGAGGCTTTCTGCTCCTGTAAAGATTTACAGCCTCAGAAACCCTGTTCAGGGTCGCTATGGGTCAGAACCCGACTCGATGGCACTCAACAACAACAACAACATTATAACATTGTCTATTTCTTTCTTCGGTTCTATTTTTGAGACTCTGTAGATATTATGGTTATGGCCTCTTATTCAGCTGACCCTTTAATCATGCTATAGTCCTTCCTTGTCCCTAATGCTGATTTTTGCCTTTAAGTCTTTTTTATCAGAGATTAATATTGCCACTCCTGTTCATTTTTATTCCTGTTAATTTGATAAATGTTTCCCATCCTTCGAGTTTAAGTCTATTTTTGTCTTTGTGTGTAAAGTATGCCTCTTGTAGACAGCATATTGAAAGATCATGTTTTCGTATCCATTCTGCTACTCTCTGTCTCTTGACTAGTGCATTTAATCCATTGACATTTGGTGTAATTATCTATAGGTGTGAAATGATTGCTGTCAATTTGCTGTGTGCTTTTCTGTGGTGTTGTTAGTTTCTTTATTCCACATAAATTTCTGTGCTGATTTCATTTTGTTGATGAGTTTTCTTTTCAGTTTCTTCATTACTGTTGTTTTAATATTTACTAAATCTTGCTGATTTTTTTCTTTATTATTTTGATGGGTGTATTAATTTTCTTTGAGATTATCCTTTAATTTATTACTTTTCCCCCATTTAAAGCAGTCTGTTTTATCTCGAAATCTACTTGACTTCCTCACCATTTGGAAGTTCTGTATCTATACTATTTCCTGTTTTTGCTTTGTAGTTGACTTCATTATCAGTTAATATCTCTGGTTTCCTATTTTCAGTCTTGTAGGTTTGCTCTACTGTGAGTCCTATTATATGTGCTTTGAGTTCTGGGTGGTATTGTCATGCATGTTAATCTTTGGTTGTTGTCTGCTGTTGTTGGTTCTCAGTTCAAAGGATAATCTTTAGTAGTTTTTGTAAAGTTGGTCTGGTTGTTACAAATTCTTTAATTTCCATTTATCTGAAAATGTCTTAATGTCGCCATCATATTTGAGGGGCAGCTTTGCTGGATATATGATTCTTGGTTAGCAATTTTTTTCCTTGAGAGTTTTGCATATGTCATCTTTTTTGCCTGCATGGTTTCTGCTGAGAAATCAGAGGTTAGTCTTATTGGTTCTCGATTGTAGGTAACTTTTTGTTTTTCTTGAGCTGCTCTCAGAATTCTTTCCTTGTCTTTGGTTTTGGAAAGTTTGATTATGATTTTAGTGATTTTCCTTGGGGATCTATCCTGTTTGGGGTTCATTCAGCTTCTTAAATGGTTATCTTCTTGTGTTTCATGATATTGAAGTTTTCTTTCAGCCACTCTTAAAATAATTTTCTCCATGTTTTTTATTGTCTCTTCCTGTTCTAGAATCCTAATCACCCATAAGTTATTCCTCTTCATGGTGTCCCACATAAATCTCAGGCTCTCTTCAGATTTTTTCATTCTTTTTACTGATTATTCTTCTAGCTTACTAATATTGAAATCTACTCCTTTGTATTTTCTGTGTATTGTCCATTTCCAAGATCTTAGTATTAGTCTTCTGAATTTATATTTGCATGTTTTGTATTGTTTCAAATTTTGCACTTATTTTGTCTGTTTGTTTATGTAGTGTTTTCCTAAAATCTTCTAAATGTTTGTTGTTGTTGTTGTTATTGTTGTTGTTGTTCCTGTATTCTCTTTGCTTTCTGTCAATCCATTGAAGATATCGAAGTATTCTTTTGAATTCTTTCTCAGGCAGTTCCATTATCTCTTCTTCCTCAGAAATGTTTTCTGACTCTGCATCTTGGTCATTTGTTTGAAACCCTCTCTCTTGTTTCTTTGTGAGAGCTAAAAACATCTGTTGTTTCTGCAACATTGTGGTGTTGTTTTATTTTTATTTAATCAATGATTGTATGTGATGTGTTCTTAAGTTCTCACCAACTGTCTCCTGGTGGTTATTATTAAAGAATGGAAACATGTGCACCAGTTCCCCATTCACCCTTCAGACAGCTCAGTTTAGGTAGGTTTGGCTCTCTTGTCTGATATCTGATATTGATCAGGTGGTATGGGAGCTGGTATTGGCTTTTGTCCAGTGGTTAGAGCTACAAAAGGTACGATTGTGACTGAGATGTATGGGAATGGGTGCTGTCTCTCATTGGGTGGGGCAAGAAGAGAAAATACACACAGGAAAACAAAATAGAACAAACAAGCAAACAACAACAGAAACAGAATATATTAAAGGAGAAAAAAGAAGTAAAAATGGACCTCAACAAGAAAAAAGAATACAATAACTAAGAAGAGAAAAGAGGAACAGGAAAATACAGCTGTACAAGAGAAAAATAAGAAAATAAAAAGAAGAGAAAAACCCACTTAAAAAACACAGAAAATGAAGTTGAAAAGAGAAAGAAACTAGATACACGACATAACAGGAAGATGAGAAGAAAGAAGAGGGTGGAAAGGAGAAAAAGAAGAAAATAAAAAAACAGAAGCAGAGATGAAAGGATAAAAATCAAGGGGAGAGAAAGAGAAGAAGAAAGAATAAACAAATAAAAACAATGAAAGGAAAAATAAATATCCAAAACCCAGTGCAATTGTTGGCTCCAGAGAGGAGAAAATGCCTGCCAAGGAACACATGAGATGGTGGTGATGGAACGTGACGTGTTGAGTGGCATTCCCAGCTCTCCACGGAGTTCCCATAGGCCTAGGTGTTGTCCACGTTCAGGGCACTGAACTTGGAAGTAGTTTATGGAGGCCCTTGAGATCAATAGTTTCAGTGTCTGTCAGAACAGAGGGCAGCTAGGGACAATATGGCTGATTATGGAGGTTCCTGCTGCTCTATCCTGGAGCCTCTGTGGTTCTGTAGATCTGGCTCTGTGGTTCTGTATCCATTTAAATCCAGGCCCAAACGCAGTGCAGCAGGCCCTCGCCTCTCACTGACTCAAACTGTGTGGCTCCAAACTCCCAGAGAGCAGGGTCTGTGCTGAGGGTAGATGAGGGTAGGGGCAGGCCCCACCTCTGTTATTGAGGGGAGTGTGGAGAGCAAGAAGGAATTGCACCTTTCCGACATCACTGTGAATGCGCTCTGTCAGGCCACCATCTGTCTGTCTCTCCAAAGCTGTTCGCAAAAGTTTAAGATGGCTGTACCACATCTGGCCAGCAGTCTGTTCACCAATCTCCTTCTTCTGCTCCCCATCCCAGTAGGTATTCAATCCACTTCTTTAACCTTTCCTTTGAATCCCAGGGTCCCAGGATTGTCCTCTGTGTCTGTCTCCTTTGGTCTTCCACATCTTTGTGGTAGAAGGTCTTTGCAGCCTGCCTGCTGGGAGTCCCTCCGTGCAACCAACCATTCTTACTTTTACCATCTGAACTGTTCTTCCCTCATTTAACACAAACTCACTGCTTTCTAAGGTGTCTAGCTAATCTTTCAAGTTGCTGTTTTCACTTTTTTCTCATATGTTGTGAAGTGCAGTCAAGTTGGTTCCAACCCATAGTAACACCGTATAGGATTTGTGAGGAGTGCCTAGACTTTCTGGCACATAAAAGCCCAAACCAAATCCACTGTCAATTCTGACTCGTAGCAACCCTGTAAGACACAGTTGAACTTCTTCCTAGGATCTTCGAGGCTATAAATCTTTATGGATGTTGAATGCCTTATCCTCCTCCTTTGCAGTTCACACTCCTGACCTTTGGGTTAGCAGCTCAGCATTTAACCCTCTGTGCCACCAGGGTTCCTTCTGGCTCACAGGAGTGCTCAAAACACTCATTTCTAAGCACCGCATGAGCAGAGTTGGATCACTTGAAGAACATTAGCCTTTTGAGATGGAGTCTATCACACCTGCTTCTCTCAGAGACAGAACCCTAGACTGTGGTGACATTCTTATGTGTGTTACCCCTCAAGTCCTCTTCTTTCACCTGCCTTCTAACTCTGGGGTTTCCATAAAGCCTAACCTGTTGCTCTCTCCTGAGAACACTCCTCCGGTCCCCTGGCTCCATCAGCTGCTTCCAGATCAATGTTCAAAAATGCCCTCCAGCCAATTGGCTCTTTCTCTTTAGAAACTCTGCTGTCAACCCTGACTCTACTCATCATTGCCCTCATCTTCCAATCAGCTGCCTCATTTTCTCAGTTTCCCATGATTAAAACTTAAAATTTCTTCAAGCAATTACTAAATTCAGAACCTATTTCTGCTTTAAAAAAATTATCTTGTTTATAACTGTTCATTTCTATGTTCTTTGCTCTGCCTAGGTTTCAGACAAAGACCCACAATTTCCCCTACCTTCAGTTCAGATTGTCCATTTCCTCTGGAATCTGACCATCTTTGCTTTCCCTTCCTGGCTTTTTTTCATCCATCTCCTTCATGCCCTATCCTACCTGAAACTTTACCTCTGATATAGGGGAGAAATAAGGAGCTCTGGTAGCGTAGTGGTTATGAATCGGGCTGTGAACCTTAAGGTCAGCGGTTCGAAACTACCAGCCGCTCCGCGGGAGAAAGATGAGGCTTTCTACTCCTATAAAGATTTACAACCTCGGAACCCTTGTACAGGGTCGCTATGGGTCAGAACCAACTCGACGGCACTTAACAACAACATAGGGGAGAAAAGAGACCCTGTTTTTAGAGAGAAATATTATATAGGTTCTTTATGAAGTTTTAAACAGGAGTAAACACAAAAGACAAACATAAATCACCCAGGTGGGGAAAATCATAGATGCCATGATGAGCTTCCAAAGTTTTATATCCGCATGTGACCTTATAGAGGGCACAGGGAACAAGGCAGTCTCCTCCCACAACCAGGACGACAGCATAATTGGGGTCTACAGAAAGCAGGGAGGGGATTATTGCAGGTAGGCAAGTTTACAGTCTGAAGCTCAGGGTATGACATCCCAACTAGGGGACCATTAAGGGGTGTTCTTGCCAGAACTGGCTCAGGGAGGTGGCCACCAAACTTACTTTTAAATATACTGTTTCTAACTCTGGCAGTTCAGCTGCCAGAGGTGCCTGAGGTACTCAGGGAAAATTGGCATCTGAACACAAACCTGGGCACAAGATGGAATTAGGTTCTGTTAGGCCTTAGTCATTCACGATCAAAAAGCCTTCAGATTTCATGCTTTACAGCACCTCCCACCCTGCCCACATCTTGTCCCCATTCCTTTCTGCCCAATTCATTCAGGACTATCTTAGTCTGGTCTGAGTCATACTTTATGAAGCCCTGGCTACCACCTAGCTTTGCAGTCATTCTTTTGTCTGAATTCCTATAGCATTAGTTGTTAATCTCTCTTCTTGGCAATTAAAGTGAAACCCCCCTTTTTTAAAACTAAGTCAATGTGCTTTGTATTTCATTCTTTCATTAGCATACAAATTGTCTCCTCAATGGGATTTGAAGCTATGTGCTTTATACTCCGTTTGTGTTTGTGAGCATTGTTGTGGTTGTTAAGTGCCACTGAGTCGGTTTGACTCCTAGGGACCCTATGCCATCCTCATAATTATGACATTTTGAATTCTTTGCTGCTGCCACTGTGTCAATCCACTGTTGTTCCTGTTGTTAAATTCCAACTCACGTTGTCTCCAAAGTTGTAAATCTTTGTGGGAGCAGAAAGCCTCACCTTCCCACATTGTCAATCCATGGTAGTTAGGTTCTGTCGAGTCAGTTCTGACTCATAGTAACTCTGCACAACAGATTGAAACACTGCCCAGTCTTGCAGCATCCTCACAATGACTATGTTTGAGCCCATTGCTGCTGCCAATGTGCCAATTCCATCTCGTCGGGGGTCTTCCTCTTTCTCACTGACCCTCAGTTTTACCAAGCATGATGTTCTTCTCCAGGGACTGTCCCCTCCTGATTAATATGTCCAAAATATCAGAGACAAAGTCTCACCATCCTGGCTTCTAAGGAGCATTCTGGCTGTACTTCTTCCAAGACAGATTTGTTTGTTCTTCTGGCAGTCCACGGTACTTTTAATAGTCTTCTCTAACACCAGAATTCAAACGCATTATTTCTTCTGTGGTCTTCCTTACTCATTGTTCAACTTTTACACACATATGAAGCTATTGAAAATACCATGGCATGGGTCAGGCGTACTTTAGTCCTCAAACTGACATCTGTGCTCTTTAACACTTTAAGAAGTCTTTTGCAGCAGATTTGCTTAATGGAATACATTGATTTTTTTAATGCTGCTTCTATGAGCTTGAGTGTGGATCCAAGCAAAATTAAGTTTTTGACAACTTCAATCTTTTCTCCATTTGTCATGATGTTATTTATTGGTCTAGTTGTGAGGATTTTTGTTTTCTTTAGATTGAAGTTCACATAGTAACTGAAGGCTTTAATCTTTTATCTTCATCACTATTTTAAGTTCATTTTACTTCTTGAAAGCAAGACTGTACCAACTGCATATTGCAGGTTGTTAATGAGTCCCTTCAATCCCGATGCCATGTTTTTCTTCATATGATACAACTTCTCGGATTATTTGCTTAGCGTACAGATTGAATAAGCATGGTGAAAGGATATGACCCTGACACACACCTTTCTAGATTTTAAGCCAATCAGTATCCCCTTATTTTGTTCAAACAAACTGCCTCTTGGTCTATATACAGGTTCCTCACGAGCATAATCAAGTGTTTGGAATACCCATTCTTCGCAATGTTATCCATAGTTTGTCATGATACACACAGTTATAAGCCTTCAGGTAGTCAATAAAGGAAACGTAAACATCTTTCTGGTATTATCTTCATTCAACCAAGATCCACCTGATGTCAGCAATGATATTCCTAGTTCCACATTGTCTTCTGAATATGGCTTGAGTTCCCTTTTGATGTACTCTTGCAACTGTTGCTTAATTATTGTCAGCAAAATTTTATTTGCATGTGATATCAGTGATATTGTTAGATGGTTTCCACGTTCTTTTGAGTCATCTTTCTTTGGAATGGGCACAGATAAAGATCTCTTCCAATCAGTTGGCCAGGTAGTTGTTGTCCAAATTTTTTGGCATAAGTGAGTTAGCACTTCCAGGGTTGCATCATTTTGTAGAAAGATTTTATTTTGTGTTCCATCAATTCCTAGAACCTTGTTTTTCACCAATGCCTTCAGTGCAACTTGGATTTCTTTCTTCAGTACCATTGGCTCTTGATTATATGCTTCCTCTTGAAATCATTGAACATTGACCATTTCTTTTTGGTACAGTGACTCTATGTATTCCTTCCATCTTCTTTTAATACTTTCTGGAACCCATTACTTCATTATAAATACTTGTTTTAATTTCATGAAATTAAAATGAATAAGTGAATCATTTCCAGGGTTTCTCTTTAAGTAGGGCCATGCAACCTTCTGGGTTTCACTCATTCCGTTCACTTAACATTATTGAGCATTTACTGAACAAGTAAGCTCAGAGTCATAAAAACAAAGATGAATAAAGCAGTCGTCTACCCTGGAGCTTGGTCTAGAGGAAGACTAATGTATGAGTAGTGGTTTATAACAAAAGTTAGCAAGGTGTACTGAAGATATGAATACAAAGTCCAAAGAAACCCCAAATCCATCGCCTAAACGTGAGGAAATGATCCCTGGTCGCGCTGTGGTTAAAGCTATCCACTGCTAACTGAAATGTCCGGAATTAGAACCCACCAGCAACTTGGGCAGAAGAAAGGAGAACCATGTGGCGGATGTGGCCGTCTGCTTCTGAAAAGATACAGCCTTGGAAACCCTATGGGGGAAGTTCTAGTCTGATTTAGAGTCACCACGCCGGAATGGATCCACAGGCAAGGGTGTTTTGTTTGGTTTTAGTGGTTCAGGAATGGTTTCTAACGCTAATACCTATTCCAGGACTTCTGCTGTTGCTCATGAGGCAGAGATGGGGGGGAGGCGGGTGTTAAGCACTTATTTCAGGCGCTAGAAGTCGTTCGAAGAACAAAGACCAGATGCATGTGACCAGGCAGACAGGAACGCGGAGATGATGGTGGCCAGAGGGCTAGAAAGTAAGGGGGTTGTGGTGGGAGGTGAAACAGAAAGATAATTTGGAACTAGTGGTGCAGGGAAAGAAGCTGGGACTGTTCGGAACGCAGGATGACTGATACCAGGGGATGATTCTGCCTTGAGGGCTAAGAGTAGGAGGATAAAGAGATGGTAATCTGAGAAGCCCAGGGGAGGCCCAGTCAGGCGCAGTGAATGGGGACGTGGCGGCTGGACGACCGCGCCCACACACCGCCGGAGTAGGGGTTGGGGCGTTCCACCCCACAGGCCCGAGACCAGACAGTGTAAGGCGGGAATCCGGTCCACGCACACGGCGCGCTCGCGGGGACGTGGCGCTTCCTAGCCAATCCCAATTCTGCGATTGTATGGCCAATGACTGTCCGGAGAAGCTCTACGTCAGCGGCGAGTTTCTTGGTGATTGGCTAAAAAGCCGACAGCGAGTTGGATGGGGCGGGGCGTGCAGCCGCTTCCGGTTGGGCTGTACTTGCGCGCGTGAGCGGAGCCGGTGGGTCAACTGTGGCCACGGCAGCGGGTGAGAGGTGGGCGCGGGGCGAAAGGTAAGCACCGTGAGCTGAGACCCTACGCAACCGTCGAGGCCTTTTTGGCTTTCTTTGTCTCCCCGCGCGGCATGGGCATCCCTCTTTTCGGGGCTAGTGTTTTTTGGTAGCGCCAAGGTGCCGGGCCTGAGCCGCTAGGGAACCGGGGCCCTGGGCGAACCGCCGCGTGGGAGACCGCTCTCGCCTACTCGCGTTCCGGGCAGGAGTCCGGGTCCTGTCCATTCCGGCTCTCCGCTTTGCGTCCGACTGGGCACTGTTTTGCGTCTGTCTGTCCTCGACCTCCTCCCCTGGGCCCCGCCTCTCCCCGTGTCCCTCGGACTACAGGGTCACTCCTGTTTGTCTCCGAAGGTCGGAGGGTATTCGGGTGCTGTGATTATACACAGGCTCGGCACCTCCAGCCCAGGGGCTTGCGTGGAACCCCCCTGCCCCGCCCCAGGGCCACATCCCCACAGAAGGGTGTATCAGCCAACAAAGTCTTGTTCGCTGACTTTAAAAAGGTGTAGAAATCAGAGAGAAAAGGAAGAATGAAGGTGCTGTGAGAGGTAGATCAAGAAGATCCGTTATAATTTAAAAGAGAAACTGAATTTATGAACTTTCTTGTTTGGGCTGCATAGAAAACGTGCAGTAGAAAATAATTCTAAAACTTTTTTTAGGGATAAAAACCTTGACCTTGTTTTTCTGACTTCTAACCCCAAACCCTTGTAGAATAAGCACTTGACTGCTAACCGTGAGGTTGGCATTTGAAATCCACCAGCCCCTCCTGGGAAACCCAGTATAGGATCGCTATGAATCGGTTCCGACTCCACGGCATTTAATTCCAAATCTTAGTTCTGACTTTTGGCAGGTAAACATCATTCCATACAGCTAGCTGTAGGATTGAAGTAGAAGCAGTTTGCCTGAAGGCAAAAAGCTCTGTGGGTCTTCTGCTGAAACTCTGGATGTTTGACCAGAATTATATGTGTGGAAAATCCCCAAGTAGTATCTTTGTGAATGAATTGCATTCATTCATTTTCTCACAATGACCCTGAAGTCATGGAGAAAGAATTGGGAATAAAGTCCCTTCTCCTTTGTCACCTCCCCACCCCCCCTCCACCCCCACCCCATTTATTAAGGTTGGATGTAGAGGAGGCTGGAATTTCTAGTAACAACTCTTTGCCATGGGATGCAACTTGACATAATACATGTGCATGCCTGGCCTCATTTTGTTTTTAAGTGTAGTGGAGTTAGTTCCGACTCAGAGGGATCAGTTAGCCAAGGGATGAGAATTGCTGAGGAATCTATGCAGTGCAGACCAAATGAGGGTTCAGAAACAACCCTTCAGTTGCACAAGGCTGCAAACCCAAAGGTTTGAATCCACAGAGCAGCTCTACCAGCGAATACCTTGGCAATCTACTCCAGTGAAAACAGCCTGGAAAACTCTATAGGGCAGGTCTACTCTGTCGTCACATGACTGGACATGGACTCATCGCATGTAACAACCACCTGAGGTTTTAATGGGTTCAAGTATCTCTAATAAGATCCTTTTAAGACTCACACCTAGGGCTATGAAATGGGGAGAAGTAGTGTTCACAAAGATACATTGAGTATGGCTGAATGGATGATACTTGTTAGCTTGGAAACCACCTTTTCATTCATTCATTCATTGAGGTGTGTCAAATAATTACTGATGACACTATATGCATTGCGTTAGTGTAGAATGTGGTAACTTTGTAGAATAACCACAAGGTCAGTGATTCAAGCACACCAGCTGCTCCGTGGGTGAAAAGATAAGGAGGTTCAAGCCCATCAGCCGCTCAGCAGGAGAAAAACAAGGCTTTCTGCTCTCACAAAGATTCACAGCCTTGGATATCCTATATAGGGATGCTGTGAGTCAGAATCGATTCTACAGCACTTAACAACAAAGTGTAGAAGATCAGTTATTTTCTATAACATAGGTGTGCCTGGGGTATTGGACAGAATTGAAGATGCTTGCTCTAGGCCATAAGATCCTGCATCTTAACATGAACTCTTAAACAAGGATGTTGTTAATGCTGTAATTTTTGTTTTAGAGTGAAGACAGCTGAAATAACACTTTTCCCTGTTGCTGGCTGGTAGCCAGATCCGGTCAGAGGAATTGGGGGGTGGGAAGCATAGGCAGGCAGGAACCACATTGCTGCCAAGTACTGTCCAGTCAATCCTGTAAAGTAGATTGGTACCTAAAAAGTGCAAGACACTGTTTTAGAGACTGCTGTTGTTAAGTGCTGTTGAGTGGGTTCCAACCCATAGCGACTCTGTATAGGGTTTCCGAGGAGCTACGTGAGTTTAAACTGCTGATTGCGGTTCAGACCGACTTTGCAGCCCGGGACATTATTCCTGCCTTCTAAAATGTTAGAACTGTAAGCAGCCCTGGATTGTTGTTACAGAGTTGTTTTTTTTTTACAAGTTTAGCAGAATAGGTAAAGATCTCTTTCAGCTGGAGTGATCATAGTGGTGGTGGTGGTTATGTGCCGTGGAGTTGGTTCCGACTCATAGCCACCCTGTATAGGGTGTCCAAGGCTGTCAATCTTTATGGGAGCAGAAAGCCTCATCTTTCTCCTGCGGAACAGCTGGCAGTTTCGAACTGCTGACCTTGAGGTTCGCAGTGCTATTTGTAACCACTACACTACCAGATCATAGTAGATATGTCTTTTAATCTAGGATCTTAAAAGTAATTACAGACGTTTGGCACTGAAAAGTGGTTGAGTAAAATGACTACCAAACTCTCAAGGACTTCATGAATGGTACATATGCATAGCAAAGTAAAAAAATAAAAAAAACTACTACCACTTCATAGTCTTCCTGTGGTCATTAATTATTGTATTGCATCATCCAGAAGGATTTTAGTTCCAGAATTTCTAGAACTTTTTTCCAGCCAGAAAATTTTTTTGCTCTGTAGTCAGAAAAAATGTAAAGTTTGCACTGACTTGCTTAGTTTCTAGAGGTAATAAAGCCTGAGTAGTCCTTTTTCTCCTTACTCTCAGTTTCTCTTCTGTGGCCAGATGTTGCACTTTTACGTATATTAAGCTGTCTTGAAATGTTGGTCCCAAAATAATTTAATGAGGGTGTATATAGATGAGCTAGGAGTCCTGGTGTGGCACGGTGGGCCAATTTGTCAAACTGCAAAGTCGTTAGAACCACAAGGTCATTGGTTCAAGCACACCAGCTCACAGGGTCCTTATGGGTCAGAATCGACTCAACAGCACTTAACAACAACAACATAGATGAGCTAATGTAAATTCACTTCATTGTTAGAGAAACAAGTTCAACTATTGATTTGCTGTTAAACCCTATTAAATCTCAAAGTGTGACATAATGACTTTAATGTGCTTGTACTACAGTCTGTGAGGAGTGTCAGGCAGATAACCAAGAAACCATAATTTTGAGATTTTACAAACCCTGGACCTTAATAAAGTTGTTGCTATCAGTATGGGGGATAGGGGCCCTGGTGGCGCTGTAGGGTAAGCACTGGACTGCTAACACTGGGTTGACAGTTCAAACCCACCAGCCGTTCTGTGGAAGAGTATCTGTACCCATAAGGATTTACAGTCTCAGATGGCCAGGGTTTTTGTTTTTTTGTTTTTTTCTGGTTTTGGATCCTTCTTGGGAGGGAGCAGTTGAAGTACACACTATGCTGTGGGAATCCTGCTTCTGCTGCAATGTGGAGAAATGCTGTCTCTGCTGAATCTGCAGCTCAGAGGTCTGGGATTTCACAACCACACCCATTTCTCCCACTTGTTAACACTGTTTGGTCAACCGCAATAACTGTGGGACCACTGCATCTTAATGTTCTTGAGACATTGAATTTGATCCAAAGAGCTACATTTCCTTGAAGTAATTTACTGTAAGTGTTCTGTGACCAATGGCTTTTTACCAAAAATGACTGGGAGGGAAGGGGGAAAATATGATAAGAATTTAGAGCTTTCAAAGAAATTTTGGATGAATAAAATAAACTGATTCAGACTTGTCGTTTATTTTTTGAAATTCAACCTATTGCCATTTCTCCTTTTAAATTACCGGACAGCTCATGTCAACAGCTTTGTAGATGACCATTATTGATGATGTACTATGTAACAAAGTTGTGTGGGGGGCGCAGGACTGGACAGTGCTTCTTTGTGTTGTGCATTGAGTTGCCGTGAGTTGGTACCAACAACAGCACTGCAAAAGGCTGATAAACAAAAAGCCAGTGCTGCTGAGGCGATTGCAATTCATAGGGACCCTGTATAGCAGAGTACAACTGCCCCATAGGGTTCCAAAGCTGTTGTCTTTACACAGGTTAACTGCCTCATCTTTTTCCCTCAGAACACTGGTGGATTTGAACCACCAACCCTGTGGTTAACGCATAACCCACTGTGCTGCCTGGGCTCCCTTGGCTGGTGGTGGTGTTACATGCCGTCAAGTCGGTTCCAACCCATAGTGACCCTGTACAGGGTTTCTCAGGCTATAGATCTTTACGGGAGCAGAAAGCCTCATCTTTCTCCTGCAGAGCCGCTGGTAGTTTTGAACTGCTGACCTTAAGGTTTGTAGCCCAGTTCGTAACCACTACACTACCAGATCCCTTGAATGGTAGATACAAAATATAGTTTCTATTTTAACCGTTTCGTTTGTATTGGTGTGGTACCCTAGGGTAAGCATTTGACCTCACAGTCTGTTTGAACTGCAAGGTTGGTGGTTCAAGCTCACCAGCCATTCCTTGGAAAGCATATACAGGGTCACTGTGAGTCGGAACTGACTGGTCAGCACTCAGCGACAATAGAACTATGAGGGCACGTCAGAATGTTCATGGAAAAAAGAGAATTGAAAGCTAATGGAATAAATAAAGCCACCTATGTCATTTATATTTTTGTAGCTGTTAAGTGCTATCGAGTCAGTTCCAACCCATAACAACCCTATATAGGGTTTCTGAGGAGCAGCTGGTGAGTTTGAACCCCGACCTTGTGGCTCAAACTGAATTTGCAGTCCAGCGCACGAACCCGCAGCGCCACACCAAAAAGAACAGGTGGAATTAAATTTAATATATTTTATTTAATCCAATATATCCCAAATACACTTTTCATATAAACTGCAGCATATGTACTACATGTTAATTCATATTTCTGTCACTGCTGTTGTGTGTCATCGATTTGATTCTGATTTAGATCCACCCCGTACAGGATTTCTGAGGCTGTAAATCTATACGGAAGCAGAAAGTCTCATCTTTCATGGTGCCGCTGGTGGATTCGAACTGCTGGCTTTGTGATTAGTACAAGTAACCCAGGGACAGATTTTTTTAGGGAAACATTTGAGAAATAGATGGGAAAATGGATTTTTCACAACCATTGGTTCGCCTTCTAGATCGCATGGTAAAAGCTCATACAGCTGGAATTATTTTTATATATCATATTTTTTTCTTTTGAGTCCTGGCGTGGCATTGGGGGTTAGTGTGCCAGACTGCAAAGTTTGAATTGCAAGGTCAGCGGTTCAAGCTCACCAGCTGCTCCTCGGAAACCCTACACAGGGTTGCTATGGGTCGGAACTGACAACAACAACATTTTTTCCTTACATGCTGTTAATCCAATTTAGGTAGAGCTATGATTGGGAGACAAAGGAAAAGGAGAAGAGTTTTTTAACTTTCTATCATTTGATTTCATTTTAGTTGCAAGAGAAAGATTCTTCAGAAATGAACTGTACCAAATTATGTTTCTAAATGCTTTGTGTGAAGTTATTTTGTACCATTTCTTCCTGCATCTTCTGACATAAAGTATCCTTTGTCTTAGGAGGATGGCCTTTCTTTCTACTTGAACATTTTTCTATGTAGGTGGATTTGATAACTCCAGTATAGTTTCTTTTAGTGTCTCTTCATAAAACAAGAAGGCTTTTGATAACATTTCTTATAGCCAGGAGTTAGAATATCATATGTGAGCACAAAGAGCTTATATTTTAAGTAAAGTTTTCAAAAGAAGTTACTTAAAGTGCCATTTTCCATCCTTTGCAGAGAGATCAAGAAGACTGTGTGGGATCAGTGACAGAGTCTACCAGGTCATTCTTGGTGACGCTTTTAGACAAATAGTTTCATTCATGGAAATATAGAAAGTCCCTTGGGTTGTGCAAACTATTCATGAACTTGCTGCTAACTAAATAAAAGGTTTGAGTTTGTCCAGAATCACCTCAGAAGAAAGGTCTGGTGCTATGCTTCCGAAAAATCAGCCATTGAAAATTTTATGGGTGATAAACGTAGTGGTCAGACTAACATGGACTTCTCTACAGGCTTGCTGTAAGTTAGAACCAACTTGACACCATTTCACAACAACTTGTTTTATACAAATATAAGCAACCATAATGGTAGAAGGAAATATAGTCAGGAAGGTGATTTAGTTTTGCTTTTGATGTAAATGAGATTCTACCAGTTTTGTTCACAAAAATATCATGGACTAATTCCTTTTTTCAGTGTAGATATTCTCTTTAACCTCTGTCATAGTCCATAATATGCCAGTTGCCATAAGGTCAGTTCTGGACTTGGGGAGACTGCCATGCAGGGTTTTCAGTGGCTGTTCAGAAGTAGATAGCCAGGCCTGTCTGGTGAAGTGGGTGGGCTCTACTCTAACCATTAAGTTAGCAGCTGAGCTCATTTATCCTTTGGCCCTCCAAGGGATTCCATTCAAATCTAAGTTAATACAATGTAACTTTTTAAAGCTACTCTTGATAGGTTAGACCAAAAGTGGGTAGGAGTAGTTAAGTAGTAATATATATAAAAAGAAAGCAAGCTGCCATGGAATTTGCTGCCTCTGGCCTCCCAAGTGTTTCAGAGCAGACTTCCCTCAACACCTGGGATCTTTCAGAGAGAATTGAGGGTGGTAGAAGCAATTTGCGCTCAATTGCTAACCTTAAAGTTAGCAGGTCAAATCCACCCAGAGACACCCCAAAAGAAAGGTCTTATGCCAAGAAAACCCAACAGAACAGTTCTACTTTGTAACATTGGGTCTCTGGTGAGATGGTATCAACTTGACAGTAGCAGGAGGTTGGTGGTTTTTCAGAAGTGGATTGCCAGGTCTTTTCTTTTGAGGGGCCCCTGGGTGCTGTAGAGTTCATGCTCAGTGTGTTTCCCTGTGCACCACCCATAGATTCCGGTAAACACTTAACACAAAACCAAAGCCATTGCCACCAAGTCTTTTCCAACCCGTGTGTTAAAGAGTATAACTCTTCCCGTAGAAGTCTTTTAAGCTCTAATCATTATAGATGCTGATTGCCAGGTCTTTCTTTCTCAGCACTGCAGGAAGAGTTTGAATTACCTACCTTTAGATTAGTGCATACTGTTTGCATATTTCGTTTCCTTATACCCCTGGCACAATTCAGTGTAGTCCCCCAAAACTTCAAGACAGGAGCAAATACATGTAGATCCTTCATGTATATATACTTCAGAGTCAAATTTCTAAGGATTCTTCTTTTCTCTTTAACTGGAGGTATTGGTTTAAGATAACCACTTTTGGATTCAGTTAGCAATTGTAACATTACTATGGCTCTTTGGTAGTTTAGTTAGAATAGCACTTCTCAACCCTGGTTGAGCATAGGATCATGAGGGGGAGTGGGAGCCTTTTGAAAATATTAATGCCTAGACCTCACTCCTAGATAGTCTCATTTAATTGGTCAGGGATGGGATTCAGGAATCATATTTTCTGAAAACTCACTCTAAGGAGCTCTGGTAGTGTAGTGGTTACAAATTGGGCTGTGAACCGCAAGGTTAGTAGTTCGAAACTACCAGCTGTTCCGCAAGAGAAAGATGAGGCTTTGTGCTCCCGTAAAGATTTACAGCCTCGGAAACCCTGAACAGGGTCGCTATGAGTCAGAACTGACACTACGGCACATAACAACAACACTCTAAGTGATTCTGGGATGCAGTCTGGATTGAGCTCCTCTGAGTTAGAACCTGTACTGAAAGTATGATCTTTAAGTGTTTGCTTATAAAACTCAAGCCCTTGGGCCAGCTCCACTTGTGACTTCTTCGGGAAGGTAAGGACTGTGGCTGGGTTTATCTTATCTGCAGATTGTTGTTAAAGTGCTGTCAAGTCGGTATAAAGTTTCCAAGGAGCAGCTGGTGAGTTTGAACCACTGACCTTGTGGTTCGAACAACTTTACAGTCCAGCGCATTAGCCCGCAGCCCTATACCAGGACTCCTATCTGCAGATCATTGTTGTTAAGTGCCATTGAGTCAGTTCTGACCCATAGCGACCCTGTATAGTTTTCGAGGAGCCGCTGGTGAGCTTGAACCACCAACCTAGCAGTTAAAACGGCTTTGCAGTCTGGCACATTAACCCACAGCACCAGGACTCTTAGGACATGATAATTCATTTTATCTTCAATATGAAGATAAATGCAAGACTACAGTCATATATATCCAGAGAACTGCCAGAAGTTCAAACCAGATTCAGAAAAGATGTGGAATGAGAGATATCATTGCTGATGCCCAATGGATCTTGATTGAAAGCAAAGAATAGAAGAAAGATGTTTACCTGTATTTCTCTCAACTACACAAAGGCACTAGACTTTGTGGCTCAAAGCAAATTAAGGGATAACATTTCAAAGAATGGGAATTCTTAAACACTTAATTGTGTTTGTATCAAGAGGCAGTTATTTGACCAGAACAAGGGGATACACTACTTGGCTTAAAATTAGAAAAGGTATGTGGCAGGTTTGTGTCTTGTCACTTTACTTGTTCAATCTGTGTGCTGATGAATAACCTTGATGCACAACTTTTCCTGATTTTTAAATCCCTCAGTATCTCCTGTTCAACCATTTGAAGAGGTAGCGTATGATCAAGGGCCATGATCCTGAAGGAAGAAGTCCAAGGGGCACTGAAGGCATTGTCAAAGAACAAGACACTGGGAATTGATGGAACACAAACATACTGAGGCAGCACTGGAGGCACTTATCTATGCTAAGTGTCCATTCCAAAGAGGTGATCCAATGGAATGCGGAAATCATCAGACTATATCATTAATATACCATGAAGCAAAATTCTGCTAAAGATAATTCAGAAATGACTGCAACCATACATTGACAGAGAATTTGTGTAGGTTCAAGCTAGATTTAGAAGAAGACATGGAATGAGGGATATTATTGCTGACATCAGCTGGATCTTGGCTGAAAGCAGAGAATACCAGAAAGATGTTTGCCTGTGATTTATTGGCTACACAAAGGCTTTTGATTGTCTGAGTCATGACAAGCTATGGACAGTGTTAAGGAAAATAAATGTTCCAGAATACTTGATTGTGCTCATGAGGAACCTGTACACAGACTACAGTCATTAGAACAGTACAAGGGAACACCAAATTAGGAAAGGTGTGCACCAGGGTTGTATTATTTCACCATACTTAATCTGTATGCAGAGCAAATAATTTGAAAAGCTGGATTAAATAAAGAAAAATATGGTATCAAGATTGTAGGAAGACTCATTAACTGTGGGAGTCCAGCTCACACAGGGTCGTGGGACACGAGAGGAGACGCGGACACTCGGACACGAGAGGAAACGCGGAGTCAGTGAAAATGAAAGCAATCGAGAGGCTCTGCTTGGCTGATTGGGCTTTCTGTCTCTGTCTTTCTGCTTCTCCTTCTCTGTGCTTCTGGCCCGGCTCAGCAAGTCTTTATTTTTATACTTAAAACTACACAGTACATACTGAATTGACACTTTGATCTTTCCTTGAATTATTACAGTTTATCACAACAATTCTACACCTGGTCATTAGACAACCTCGACAAAAATATTTCTGCGATGTTCAAACTGACCTTCATCTCCTTTCCCAGTATGTGATAAATTGTTTCTTCTTGTTTCCACTAAAAGATTAAGTCAGACTTTACACAAATCATTTCTACTTATCAAACTCCTAATTAAATTTTCTTAGTAACGTAAGTTTCTATTAATCATCCATGCGTGCACTACCGTATTATTTCTACTAACTAATTATCTGTCTTCTATATAATGTACTACTGTTTTCATAGTAAAAAGTATTACTAACATCTACTTATTTATTTTTCTAAAGTATTCTTGGAAGCTATGTGGCATAAAGCCCAACCTGGCTAATTGCTGCAGGGAATGTAGATTATCAAGTTAAAACCACCCTTCACTTAAGTTCATTATTTTCTGCTTATTTATGCAAGTGATTGATTGTAGGGGTTTCTGAATTCTGGCTGGTGACTGATTGTGGTGAGGTTTATAGGGGTAGGTCAGCTTGACTTTAATTTGTTATCTACTTTTGTGATCTCACAAATGCAGTTACTTTGTACTTAGGATTTCTATGAAAGGGAGTAATTTATACAATTCTCTTTGAATTCAGGCTACTGAAGTTGAGAGAATTGTCCTTTTTCCAAGGTTTGTAGAGCTCACAGTAAAAGGCTGTGAATATGGCCATATTCTATATTTTTACAAGTGAATTCAGAGTTAACTTGAAGGGAAGATAGAGACCAGCTTTTTGAGAGTCATCTGCTGTACATGATGTCTCTTCCCCCCCCAACCCTGGAACCGTGTCAAAACACGGAAGTTAAGCTGCTGTCTGCAATTAACAACCTGTAATATGCAGATGATAGAACTTTGTTTGCTGAAAGCGAAGAGGACTTTTTAAAATACCTACTGATGAAGATCAAAACACCACAGCCTTCAATATGTGTTGCACCTCAATGTAAAAAACAACAACAACAAAAAACCCTCACACTGGACCAATAAAGAACATCCATATAAATGGAGAAAAGATTGAAATTATTGAAAACTTCATTTTCGTTGGATCAGCCATCAATACTCATGGAAGCAGCAGTCAAGAAATCAAAAGACATTACATTCATTAGGCAAATATGCTGCACAAGACCTCTTTAAAGTGTTGAAGAGCATAGATGTCAGTTTGAGGACTAAGCTGTGCCTTACCCAAGCCATGGTATTTTTAGTAACTTCATATACCTGCGAAAATTGGACAGTGAATAAGGAAGACCATAGAAGAATTGATGCATTTGAGTTACGGTGTTGGAGGGGCATATTGAAAGTATCAATGACTGCCAAAAGAGCAAACCACTGTGTTGGAATGCTCGTTGGAAGCCAGGATGGATAGACTTCGTCTCTCATACTTTGGACATATTGACAGGAAGATCTAGTCTCTGGAGAAAGATTGTTGTTGTTATGTGCCGTGGAGTCGGTTCTGACTCATAGCGGCCCTGTATACGATTTCCAAGGCTGTGAATCTTTATGGGATCAGAAAGACTCATCTTTCTCCCACGGAACAGCTGGTAGTTTTGAACTGCTGATCCTGAGGCTTGCAGCACAATTCATAACCACTACACCACTGTGTGGTAAATGGAGGGTCAGAGAAAAAAGAGGAAGACCCCCAATGAGATGGATTGGCCCAGTGGAAGAAGCGATGGGCTCAAATGTAGCAACGATGGTGAGATTGGCGAAGGATCAGGCAGTGTTTTGTTCTGTTGTGTATAGGGTCACTGTGAGATGGTATCACCTTGATGGCACCTAACAACAACAGTATGTCTCCTTGTTCTAACGACTGCCTCTTAGTCTGTAGAGAATCTCTACAGAGATTCTGCATGAGCACAGTTCAATATTCTGAAATTCCCATTCTAAACAGTGTTTGTTATGATGGTTTACACAGTCGATACCTTTGTATAGTCAGTAAAACACACGTAAACATCTTTCTGGTAGCCTCTGCATTCAGCCAAGATCCATCTGACATATGTATGGAGTAGAACCTGGGAATCCGTATTTGTAAGGACTCCTGGTGGTTCTTATGAGCAGACAAGTTTAGGAAACACTACTATATAGAATGGTAATGCATTTGTCATCTCTGACCGTCTGAATGTTTTGATCTTTGACGGTGGTTTGAGGCTGAGCCTGCATACTACCTAAATGGGAGGTCACTTTGGTGCCTATAGGCCAGTGAAACTGCTGCTGTTTTCAGTGATTCCTAATCTCATAGTCATCATCATCTCTGGAGAAGCATTTAATGCTGTAGATGCGGGAAGTCAACCTTAAATTCCATTAAGAAAAGTTGTTTAATACCTGTTTTCTGCTAACATTTAGTTTGGATTAGCAGACCAAACCACTGATGTGAAGTATAGAGTGAAAGATTAGAAGTCAGCAGGTCTGGATTTTTAATTCTGGTCCTTCCACTTTTAAGTTTTATGAACTTGGGTGAATGGATTAAAGTTCTGCTATGGTGTTTTATGAAGAGAGACTACTTAGTAAGTGGGCGTTTTGACCAAATTTTCAGTCAGCACACAGGCAGATAAAGTGGTAGCAGTTTTTCCAGGTAATTACTGGAGAGTCTTGATATTCTATGCTAATTTATATTGTTATTATTGTGGGCCATTGAGTCAGTTCCCATTCTTAGCTACTCCAGGACGGTAGAACTGCCCATAGAGTTCCATAGGCTATAATCTTTGTATAGATGAAATAATATTGGGGGAAAATATAAATGACTTGCATAGATATTTGTACATCAAATTTAGCTTTTAAGTTTTGGTTTAAATATGAAGCATACTGCCTCATGTTTTTTCAGATCTGACTGTCATGGACCTGCGGCAATTTCTCATGTGCCTGTCCCTGTGCACAGCCTTTGCCTTAAGCAAGCCCACAGAAAAGAAGGACCGGGTACACCATGAGCCTCAGCTCAGCGACAAGGTTCACAATGACGCTCAGAGTTTTGATTATGACCATGATGCTTTTCTGGGTGCTGAAGAAGCAAAGACCTTTGATCAGCTGACGCCAGAAGAGAGCAAAGAAAGGCTTGGGTAAGGTGCTATGTCGCAGGGGGCTGGTTAGGGTAGTACATTCTTTATCAAGAGTCTTTTTACCTCTTCCTGCTCAGTTGCTCAGCTGAGCTGTGATGAACTGAATCTTCTGAAAGCTAACCACAGAATTGCTAACAATGTAATTGGTAGCCTGCTTTCATAACATTTTGCCATTGGGTAACAATTCGCACCTCAGTCTACAAAGCAAAGTCATTTTGCATAAAGTACAAAGCACCACAAGACCCAACTTGACTGCTGGGATTATCTTGATCCCAAAAGAACATGACAGAGTGAGATTTATCATCTCTGCTGCTGTTAATTATTAAAAACGATCTGTTCCCTATTGATTATTACCCAATCCAAGTCTTTTTGTGGCTAATAAATGGCAAATTGGCCCCCAGGATAATTTCTATAAAGTTTATGATTTCCCAGCATGTTCCTGACCCTTTTGCATTCATTCTCATGTATTTGCTTAATTAATGAACAAACCTTGCCTTTTAGGAGACTGTACAAGCAACAGTCTTAATGTCAGAGTGAGAGTTGCTGTTTTAATAACAGCTGGCCCAGGGTCAGGCTCTGTATTTCAACAGGTAGCTCCTCTCCCCCTGATTATTAATAAAAATGAGGAGTCCCTGGATGACACTAATGTTTAAATGCTAAATTACTAACCAAACCCACCCAAAGATGCCTTAGAAGTAAGACTTGGTAATTTTCTTCTGAAAGATCACAGCCTTGAAACCCTAGTTTCTTGTTATTGTTAAAGTGCCATCTAGTTGGTGGAGAGGTTCTACTCTGTACATTTCGGGTCGCCATGAGTCAGTATCTGCTCAATGGCAACTGACAACAGTCTGAAAGAATGATCAAGTCCCAGTTGATTGTTCTAACCTGGGGTTCTGAGGGCATCTCTTGGTTTTGTCAAAACCTTGATTTTTAAGGATAAACAGATCAGTTTCATGAAAAATGTGTCCTCCACTAAGAACCTTTGGACAATTTACTGAGCTGTGTTCAAGTGATTTGTTTGGACAGTTGCACAATGTTCGCCTTCAGGCGCAGTAATGCCCAGCTGTCCTGCGCTTCTAAGACACCGTGACTAGGTTGGTTTGGAGAAAGGCTTTGGAAAAGTTTTATTCTTTCAGTGGCTTCTCTGCTAGCAGGTGAGTATTGTTGTTTAGTGCCATCAAGTCGGTTCCAACCCATAGCAACCATGTATAGGATTTCCGAGGAGCGGCTGGTAAGCTTGAACCACCAGCCTTACAGATCAAACCGACTTTACAGTCCAGCACATTAACCCAATTTTAATTCTTTGATATGGCAGAAATAATGAAAAGACTTTGCTATGTAGAATGAGCAACATTCCCCAAACATTTGAATGTAAATATAGAGACTTTAATAACAGTATTAAAGACTGAGTCTTGCATTCAGTTGCTTTTCTAACTTTCAGAGCTTATGTTCTCTCTTACTTTAACTATGCTAACATTCCAGGCTGAGAAGAGGGATGCAGGCAGCTGTTTCAGCCTTCAGGTCGCGCCTCTTAATTTTATGCATGTCCAGCCCATTTTGGGGTCTGCACTTAACTCTTAACAGAATTTCTCGGTTGTCATTTAGGGTAGATGGTACTTGAATGAGGAGCTCTTGGCTCTTTGCTGGTAATGGAATGGCTCTGCCAGTAGTTCTCAGTAAAGAGAAAATGTTCCTTTTTTGTCATTCAGTAAATATCAAAAACTCAACACATGAGCAGCAGATCCTAAATTTGATTAGAATAAGATGACAAAAATCATGTTTTTCCCGAAATGTAGCAATGAACTAAGTACTGTTTGCTTTTCCCAAATTTTGGAGATAGTAACAAATCGCCCTAGTTTATACAAGGACATATTGTTAGAAGCGAGACTCCCATGCAAACTGGTTTCTACTTACTCACCATGGCATTCTTTAATATTGTTTTAGCAGATGATTATACACCAGGAGTTGGGAATGGCTGATTTTTCCTTCTGTGTGAAAGGCAGAAAATTGAGATAAGATTAGGGTTTATACTTGTAGTTTGCAGAGTTTTACTATTTTCAGATACTCAGTGATAAAGTTAAAAGACCAAAGGAAGAATTTCTGTAAATAAATTTTATACCCAATTTTCAATTCCCTTTTCTGATTAGTAAATATTGTTGCCCAATCAGACATTTTTTCCTATGTGTATTGTCATTCCCCACAACACACACACACACACAAACCAAAGTAGTCCAAATATACTGAATTTTCATTTCTCTGTCCTTCATATGAATATTTCTTTGTTTTGAGGTGGTGATGCTTTACAAAAAGGAGCCCTCTCTCTCTGAGATACTTGGTTGTATAGTCAGTCACATGCTCAGCCCCTTTGGAGTGTAGTGAGAGCTAAGGATGCCACTCAAAGACGTGCAGACATAAGAACATGATACAGTTTTCTTGCTGAAATTGTCATTGTTTTCTGCACCCTCCTGGAGCCCACCTATTGACATAGATTCTTATTAAAACAGAAGGCTTTGCTTTATCCCACTGGAAAGGTAGAGAAATGTAGGAGAAATAACCAAGGTCCACTAAGTACATTGTGTCTACCGTTGAGTAAATGCTCATTTGCTGTTGTTATTAAGTGCCATCAAGGCAGTTTTAGCTTATAATGACCCTGTATAGGGTTTCCTAGGAGTGGCTGGTAGTTTTGAACTGCCAACCTTGCTCGTATTTATCCTACAGGACCACACCAGGCCCAGATGTTGTTAAGTGCTGTCGAGGCAGTACCTACTCATTGTGACCCTATATAGGGTTTCCAAAGAACAGCTAATGGGATTGAACTGCTGACCTCATGGTTCACATTGCAGTGCTGATCCTATAGCACTGCACTAGTAGTCCCCAATGTTCATTTAGTGACATCTGATGTGGTGCTGTGGGTTAATGCACTGGGCTGCAAAGTCAGATTGAACCTCCTGGTTGGTGGTTCAAGCTCACCAGCCAGTCCCTGGAAACCCTATACAGAGTCACTGTGAGTCAGAATCGACTTGACAGCACTTAACAACAATTCCATCCATAAATTTCCCTGTCGCCCTCAGAATAAACATCAGTGCTTACACAGGCCTTAAGAAATCAGTGTTTTGAGCTCCATGCTTAAAATAGGACTTGGCCACTTCCAGTGAACATCACAACTTCCTGCAGGCTGGATGACCAGCAAAAGAAGAAGGTGGCTTTTTTTTTAAAGAACAATATGCCACAGATCACGTGTCCCACTAAGCCCAAAATATTTACTATGTCCCTTTACAGAAAGTCGATCCCTGATGAAAGCATTTGTGATATTTCTGTTGGAATACGTAGAATGGCCTTTGGCCACATTCATTATGAAATCCCATATTGAGCCAGTCATATGCCCTTTTAGTTCTGGGCTCTCCTCTTTAGACTATTTATGAGAGTGGAGAAATAGTTGAGAAAATTGAGGATGGGAGGGCTTCTTTTTTCCTTAATTATACAGTGGCACTGTGGTAGCCAATACCATTTAGGCACAATCTGGATCCTGTTATAGAAAGTGCAGATATTTTTAATACTGGTATCATGTAATTTGTTTATATTGTTACACTATAAGGTTAAATTTACCACACAAAAAGTCCTTATGGCGTGTGGCTGGAGAAGGGCACTCAGGAGATGCCTCCTTACTGTTTTACCTTTTCTGCTCGCATGTTAGAGCCAGAGCTACCAACGCACACATTTTTTTGAAGGAAAATACTAGTCAGAGATTTAGGTAAGGGGACATTACGGCGGAAACCTCGGCATTATCAGGGTGGACTCTTGTCAGTGCCACTAGCACTCTGGCTCTAGTCACTGTCTCGTGCTAGAGTCATAAAGTGGACACAAACTAGGAGAGAGGCATTATCTGCTACCAAATGACAGTCTTTTCATATTACAACTTCACAGAGCATAGGAGAATGCCACGATGGAAATTTGAAAGTTTGGATTTAAAGTTGCTGTTCTGAACCAGGCCACTTGTATGATTGACAGTTCAGAAGTGGTTTTCGCTTTTCTGAATTGGTTCTAGGGGGTTATATCAGGCCCATATTTTGAAATTAAGAGAACAGATTTCAAAGAAAGACACTCCTAAAGGGAGAGTACGTAAATGTATATAGTATGTCTGGCACTTGTATTGGTACGGTAGCTGTCTTGTTCTGCGTTATCATCTGCACGCTAACCCTCTCAGCTTATTAACATTCTGATAATCAATACGTTCTCACCACATCATTTCCTGAGTTCTCTGTTACATGCTCATATGTAAAAATCCAGCTCAGCATTTCCATGTATTATAAAGTACTCACAAGTTTTTAAATAAGCATCCTCCTGCCTTTGCTGGCCTTTGTTGTTGTTGTTCCAAGTAATCTTGCCATGAGATATGTGATTCCAGAACGGTTTCTTATATCTATGTTTTTAAAGTGTTAAAAAAAATTTCATTGTATTTATATTTTTATTACACTTCGGGTAAAGTTCACAGAGCAAATTTGTTTTCCATTCAACAAGTTTTGCCTTTTTTTAAAGTTTAATTTAAGTATTATGAATTTTTAGAAAATCACGTCAGTGATTGTGACTATTTACTGATGAATTGGCATTCTCTTCTAAAAGCAATAAAGGAAAATGAAACAGCTTCCATAGTATTTGTGCCAGAGTGGAGAATCCAGCTGGAACTAGTCACTACAGTGAACTCTGACCATGGGCTGAAACCCACCTCTAATAGGAGGAGTTTACTCTTAGGCCCAGGTGTACCAGGCGTGCATGGATGGAGCCTGCACTACCTAGGTGGCCTGTCATAGACCAGTCCCTGGCCACTTGAAAGAACATTTGCATTGTCTTGCTTGCCAGTTTCATTTTAAGGCGATTTTGAATTTTTTAAAAATTTCTAATGCTTTTGCCCTGAGCAGTACCTGTGGTTACAGCATGCACATGGCTAAGTCAAGAGCCTTGTGTTCTCTTAACCTCTTGCTGGATTTCTCTGCATTTTCTACAGAAAGATTGTAAGTAAAATAGATGGCGACAAGGACGGGTTTGTCACTGTGGATGAGCTCAAAGACTGGATTAAGTTTGCCCAAAAGCGCTGGATTTACGAGGATGTAGAGCGGCAGTGGAAGGGGCATGACCTCAATGAGGACGGCCTCGTTTCCTGGGAGGAGTATAAAAATGCCACCTACGGCTACGTTTTAGGTAGGTCCCTTGTACCTGGGGGAAAAAGCCTTATGGAGCCGGCACCTTGAAACGTAACTGTTTTGTCTTGTAGAATGATTGTAGATAAAATAGACGCGGATAAAGATGGGTTTGTGACGGAGGGGGAGCTGAAATCCTGGATTAATCACGCGCAGAAGAAATACATATATGACAATGTTGAAACCCAATGGCAGGAGTTTGATATGAATCAAGACGGCTTAATCTCCTGGAATGAGTACAGAAACGTGACTTATGGCACTTACCTGGGTAAGGGGCGAGATGTCCACGCCTGGCAAAGACCATGGTCTTGAGTCAAAGAAACAAATGGGTCACACGGGGGAAGGAAAGGAAGAAATGTACTTACCTTAAATAGTCGAATACTGAGCTGATTCCCGTGCTTTTATTTCAATTTGTATACCATGTGATTTTGAATTTTGGTTTTCTGAAGTGTTGCATCTTCTACAGCTTTAGGATTTCAGCTGTATTTTACTGGGTTTTCGTTTTTCCTTTTTGCCCCTCATAGATATGCTTTTTGGAATCAATCTTTAAAAGCCTACACTAGATTCAGTAAGACCTAGCAAGAGGCTTTGAGATGTCTCTTGATGTGGTGGCATGAAAGTGTTGGGCTTAAAATTTAAATGAATTCAATTCCTTTCTGAGTAGTGAGAGTGAGAGGGAAATAACTGCCTTGCCTTAATTAAATGTAAAGGTCAAGTCAGCTCACTTCGCTATCTCAGTCAGTGTCTATTTACTAAGGGTTGGAATCCAAAATTTCCCATTTGTTTTCTCTGGCACATGAGTCTACCAGCCTGTTTCACAAATATTTCAAGGCAAATAAATGTCACTTTGATTGCATTGTGTTGGTTTGGTGGCTTGTGTGCTTGGACCACCTGTTGGTAATTTTCTTTTCCTTAGAAGACTGACTGGTTGGTGATCTTACCGAGCTAATGGCCCAGGGTGTTTCTGTTAGGCTTATCCCTCTACTGTACTGGGATACATACACTATGAAACAAGAATGTATAAATAGGACTTTTGACATTCTTACCATGGAAGCGAGGCACATTCCTGGATTCATGCGGACTCTCCACCTCTGGCTGACTGCTTGTGTGCGGTGGTCTGCTCCCCCACTGGACGGCCAGCTGTCCGAGATCATGACAGCACCCCCTGCATTTCTGAAGAGCTTTATTTCTGTATCAAGCTTGTTCTCATTCCTAAGACTAAAGTAGAGCTCTCTCAATGCTTGACACTTCGCCAAGAACCAAACAGAGCCTTCCTCCAATTAAGAACATGTGTGTTTAAAGTCAGAGCCACTGGGAGGCAGCAGGGCTGCTGTCTCGGGCTTAAGCCCCGCCCTCCTGATTTATTTGGAATTAAGAATCAACTTAAAGCCAAGGGTCGACTATGGGTGATCTAAACAAAATGATGTGCTAATAAATTTCATTGCTGGCCTAGATGCTTACATGCTGCCCAGAACGAATCTTAAAATCTGTGTAGGATTATATGCATAAAAATCTCTGAACAGCCCTGTTGCCTCACAGGGCAGATGATTCAAAGGAATGTGCATTTCTGAGTGAGACTGCCTAAACGAAAGGGCTGGCAGGACAAGCCATGTCTTTATAAGGCAGCTTTCCCTGGACAGTGCTCGGGGTGTGAGGAGTTGGCTCAGAGAAGGTTTTTGTGTACGTTCTTGACTCAAGTTTGAGTTGAGGTATAAATCATCTTGATTATTAATTAAAATCTGCCTCAGTGAATCAGCTTTTCAAAAGAGGAATAGCATTAACATTGTTTTTGCCACAGTTAAAATAGGAAAGACCATGATCCATTCTGCCTAGCTCAAGCACCTACCTGAAACTACGTATAGGGGCTGGGGCAGTGAACAGGTTCAGATTAAATAGGGCCTCCAAGGAGTGTGAGAGGCATGGAAGTTTACTCTGCAAGTAACTTGTGAGCATGTTACTCTCGGGCTACTTGAGTGCAGTGACCATGTTGCCCCAAAGAGGGGAGGCACTTAACTAAGAATCGAGTCTTGCCTTCGACTGTTTTTCTTAGTCATGTTATTATAGAGTTGATACCAAAACTTTTTTTAAGAGATGGCTTAGTATCTGAACAAGGTGGTGATTTCCTTCGATTCTCTGTCTCCAAGGGATTATGGTTAGAGTGTACAGGCTCATATAGGGCCCCAAGACCTCATGATTCAATATGCTGTCTTACTAAATTTTTTACATTCCATCAAGAATGAAACTTCATTTCACATTTACCAGGAGCTAGTTTAACATGGAGTCGTGGAGTGGTGCTGTGGGATAAGCACTAGACTACTAACCACAAGATCAGTGCTGCAAACCCACCTTGGAAGCCCTATAGTGCATCGCTATGTGTCAGAACCACCTCGACGGCTCTCGGCAACAGTGTAACCTATTTCCTATTGAGTCAGCCTTTATTTCTCTAAAGTTTTATTTTTATTTCTTTAATGAAGTTCCAAACTGCTTTTTAACTCTCAGAATAATGTACTGGTTTTAAAGAGCAGAACCAAACTCTGCTTAAAAGTATGGAAGAGTTGGACTACAGTATCACAGGTCAGCGGTGTCGTGGGTTACTCAGGGGCCTATGGTTCTCTGTAGCAAACGAATGCCATCTCTTTTTTCATCTGATCAGTATGTTGTGGGAACAATAATGTCTGACCTTTAATGTGCTGCCTTTTACTTTTCAAATTGTCTTTACATCTGTTACCTGATTTAGCCGACACAGCAACTCAAGTTGAAAAGGTATTTTTGCTCCTTTTCTACAGTTAATGGATTCAAGCTTTTTAGGGAAAAGAAACTAAACTTCAGTCTTTGAAGTCCTGCATAGAAAGCAGATAATTGGCACCTGTGTAGTTGAACATCTTAAAACAATGGAAAGGTCCTCGTTCTGTTTGTTGTTATATAATGTTTCTTTTTCTTTTTTTAAACAACTTCACTGAGGTACAACTAACTGATACGCAGTAAACTGCGTATTTCATTTGTACAACTGGTGAGTTTGGACATAGATAATCCATGAGGTCATCACTACAGTCTCCATAATGAATATGGTCTTCACCCCAAGAAGTCTGCTCTCACCCGCCCCTTGCCCCGTCCTTGATCTACTCCCTGTAACTCTAGATTAGTTTGCATTTTCTAGAATTTTACATAAATGGGAAAACAACAGCGCCTTTAACTCATGGCAGATATTCTAGATTGGCTGAAGCAAAAAGTGTGACCCTTCAAAGTGCTAATGTTCTGTTGCTTGAATTCACACTACCATAACACAGAATTGAAGGCCTTTGTATCTAGTGACCTGATGGGAACCTGACTGATTTATGTCAGACACTGTTCTAAGCACTTAGATTTACTATCTCATTTAAGCCTCACAACAATCCTATAAGGCGAACACTGTTAACTTTCCCAGAGTCCTGCTGTAGCACTATAGGATGAGCACTGGACTGCTCACTGCAAGGTCAGCAGTTCAAACACACCAGTTGCTCCTCAGAAACTGTATATAGGGTTGCTATGAGTTGGAACCAACTCAACAGCACACAACAACATTACCCCCATTTTATAGATGAAGAGACTGTGCCACAGTTATTTGCCCAAAGTCACACAGCTAGGAATTGGTAGTTAGGATTCAAATTCAAACACTAATGACTTCAGAACCACCACTGTCTCCCAGATGTAAATTGGCAAACCCTAACCCTCTAGCATCCTTATGACCAAATACAGTGAAACACTACATATTAGATTATACAAGCCAGGAGGCAGGGCCCCATGTTCAATGATAAAAATGTTCCACTTGGTCCTGACTCTGAGATCTGATTACTGGAGTTTCATTTGAAAATGGCATATCTCTACTGTTCCAGTTTTAACCTGCATAATCAAGAAGTAGCTCTTCCTGGCCCCAGCAGAGTGCCAGCCACCTCTCAAGGGATGGGACATGGCCACGGGACTTTGAATCAACTGCTAACCTGAACCACTGCTGTTGGAGAAACTCTTAAGATTTAAGGAACTATAGTGACTTGCAACAAATGGATGGATTCAAAAAGCCCAAATTATTATTAGAGAATAGTATCCGACTAGGCCGCACACGTTCAGTGTCAACGTAGGTGTGCTCTACAACCCATGACATAATGACATTGGAAACAGGGAGGTTGCAGATCTACGATGTAACTGTAACGTGCTTAACGTCAAAACTGCACTGTTAAGAACATAGTTTTGTGTTGGATTTGACATAGATGAAGCTACATGTTGGGAAGATTTAATAGGAAAGTAGAAGAGATAACAAATGTGAACATGGTTCAGTGTGGTGTGTGCTCATTCTCTAACAGAATAGCCAAGTCACTTGCTACAGTGACAGTGAATCCTCCTTCCCTTTGGGAGCAAGGATGAACTGGCTTTCCTGAAGATTGCTTTGGAACAAGCAAAACTAGAATATTCTGTCCCTGCCTCCTCAGCTGGAGAACATATGCAAAGAAAGCTGCAGAATGCAAACTCAGGTAGATATTATTGCAGAGCTGAGGTAGGACCTGCCAGCATCATACAAGTCACATAAAAATAACTCAGTGGACATTGACATTGAACCTAATTCGTCCCTGTTTAAAAATCTCCAGAGACAAGAGTAAATTAAAACCTAATTATAATGAATTTTTAAATCATTTACTTTAAATGATTATCTCTTTTCTTAGTTTATCTTTCTTAGAAAACAAATTGATTCACCTGCCAACACCTTTCATGTTTTGTTGAGAGTCTCTTAAGATCTGACCTATCTGATCTGTGTTTTTGTTGCCTAGATGATCCAGATCCGGATGATGGGTTTAACTATAAACAGATGATGGTTAGAGATGAGCGGAGGTTTAAGATGGCAGACAAGGATGGAGACCTCATTGCCACCAAGGAGGAGTTCACAGCTTTCCTGCACCCTGAGGAGTACGACTACATGAAAGACATTGTCGTGCAGGTGGGTGAAAATGAGTGTCAAACAGGAATGGAAGTCTTTTCTTTTGCTTACAATATCTTTCCTCTTCACCTTTCCCGGGTCTTTGGAAGAATGACTTTGCAATGCAGAGTCCCAGCTCTGTCCCTCTGCTTTTTGTGACCTTGAGCAAGTAATTTCTTAAGAGCCTCACCCTTTTCCACAGAGCACATTTAATGCTTTCCATCTGATAATTGGCCTCTTCATTAATGGCTTCATATTGTAAACATGAGGGAATCCTGTTTATTTACAGTCCCCTGTGACCATTGGTTACTGAGTGGGAATACGGAAGAATTCTCATGGAAAGCTGTAACCTAGACTAGAACTGTAGACGAACTCACTGGCCACATCTCCTGTTAGTGTGACTTTCGCTTGACCATGGACTTGATGGGTTAGTTTGGTATGGGGTTCCTCTCAGAAGACTGGTGGTTATTTTAGGTTGAAATTGTTAACACTTTACTATTGTTCAGCTAGGAAAGTAGCAATTTCCTATGGCTTAACCAGCTGTACACTTTTTTTTTTTTTCCCTTGTTCAATGCATCTGATAAATACTTGCCTAAAAAGAGTTGCCACATTCTTATTCTTTGTGGCAAACTCTCTCAGAGACTAACTTTAGTAACCTCTTCTTGTTCCTTCTGGTTAGGAGACAATGGAGGACATTGATAAGAATGCTGATGGTTTCATTGACCTAGAAGAGTATATTGGTGAGTCTCTTGTTTTTAGTGTTTCTCTTGGGAGAAGCTGAGAAGCATTTGAAGATGTGTTCAAAATTTTACTTTAGCATGTAACTAATAAAATATGTAGAAATAGTTAATCTTAAAAAAAAAATGCTTAATCTTTTAAAGTCTAATTTACACATACAACACATCTCTATTTGGACCTGCCACATTTCAGGGTCTCATTGCCCCATGTTACCTGTGGCTTCTCTATTGGACAGCACAGATACAGTGTTTCCTGGATACCTTGTAGAGTGGGCAGCAGAGAAATGCCAGGAGCCTAGGTTTGCATTAAGAAAGCCCGGAAAAGCTAGATCACAGTGACAGGAATTCCTGATCACTCTCCAAACCTTGTCTTTTTCATTGTGTTCTGCTCAGTTTTTGTTTCTGACTAGTTTTCTTTTGTTTTTTTAAGTCACTCCTATCTGCCATTTTCCCTTCACATTGTCTGGGTTTTTGTTTTTCTTCACTTTCAAGAATGATTTCCCCCAAATAAAAGTGTTTTTAATCCCCATGAGTAAGTCTGAAGTGTTTCTCATTACTCTAGAACCTCCCTTACCAAGTAGATGAGAGAATCGTCTCACACTTTCTGTGGTGGTGGTAGTTAAGTGCCGATGCCGTGGAATCAGTTCCAACTCTTAGTGACCCTAAATAGGGTTTTTGAGGCTGTAATTCTTTATGGGAGCAGAAAGCCTCATCTTTCTCTCGTGAAGCCATTGGTAGTCTCGAACTACTGACTTGGAGGTTAGCAACCCGGTCCATAACCACTACACTACCAGAGCCCCTTGCTTACTGTGATGGAAATAAAAATCCTGGTGTGGTGCTATGGGTTAATGCATTGGACTACAAAGTCAGTTTGAACTGCAAGGTCGGTGGTTCAAGGTCACCAGCCACTCCTTGAAAACCCTATACTGGGTTACTGTGGGTTGGAACCAACTCAACAGCTCTTAACACCAACAAAGAGGAAGAGATGAAAGACATTCAGACTATAGTTAGAAATGTCATGCCATTTTGGAAATTAGTGGGTATTTTTATATTTCATGTTCTTTTACTCACAGGAACTTATTGTAGTGTGCCATTGGTTTTGTGATTCATTAGATAGGTTTTTTTTTTTTTTTTTTTTTTTAGATTTCTGATACAATTACCTGAAATAGTTCTTTTAAGCCTGGAAAGGGATACTTAGAGCCCTAGGCCTGTCTTACCTGGTATTTCAGCCGCATTGACCAAGTCATTCTGTTACTCAGAATCTTTTGTTGTTGTTACTTTTTATTGTGAGTTGGGTAAAGGTTTACAGAGCAAATCAGTTTTATATTCTATAATATACGTTTTGTTACTTGTCATTAGTTGCAACCCCCACAATACGTTACTTATCCCATTTGTTACTAAGAATTTTATGTAATTATATGCTGTTTCTTTTCTAGAGTTTCTAGAATTATTTTTCTAGAGTAATTCCACTGGACTTCCTAATATTCTTTGAGAATTTAAAACAGCATTTATCATCCTCCTCTTCTTAGACTCATTGAGGTATTTGGAGCTTTTTAGAGAAGGGGAAATGAGTAATGGAAGATGCGGGCTTTTTCCAGAATGAGCTTTCTGTGTGGAATCATCAGGGTTCCATTCCTACAACTCCACTGTAAGCCAGGTCTGAGGTAATCAAATACCTCACTTTCTTTGTTTTCTTTGTTACTGCTTCTTCTTGTCAGTATTTTTATAATAACAGTCATCATCATCTTTGGAGATTGAAACATACTCAAACTTATACATACATATCAATATATGCATACATTTAAAAAAATAAAAACCAACACAGAAATCGTTTTAAAAAACAGTTGGGTAGAATTGGAGTTCTTTATAACCAGATTACATCATAAGTTAGAAACTACCTATAATAAGCCTTCAGTTATACTGTTTAATTCTCTGGGGGTTTTTCCAATAGAACATTGCCAAAATACACAAAATTAGACAGAATAAATATATCCTGTACCTATGCCTCATTCCAACAGCCATCAATCCACAGCCAGTCCTTCTTCATCCACATCCACTTTCTTGATTATTTTGAAGTAAACCCCAATCATCTCATTTCTTCTGTAACACTTAATTATGCATCTCTGTTGTTGTTAGGTGTGTCCGTTCCAACTATAGTAACCCTATGACAGAGCAGACACTGCCCAGTCCTGTTCCGTCCTCACAGTTGTTCTGTTTGAGCCCATTATTGCTGCCACTGTGTCCATCCATCTCACTGGGGGGCTTCCTCTCTTTTGTTGATCCTCTACTTGGTCTCCAGGGGTGAATTCTTCATGATAGCATGTCCACAAGTATAAGAGATGATGTCTCATCATTGATGACGTTCCTAAGGAGCAATCCAGCTGTACTTCTTCCCAAACAGATTTATCTCTAAGAAAATATAAAACATATCTCAATAACAAATAAAAATGAATAATTCCCTAACCATTGTCACATGCCTTTGTCAATCAGGAGAAGGACATTTGTGAAAGAGGAGACAGGACAAAATCATTAGGGCCACAGGTGCATCTTGTTGTTGTTGTTGTTATGTGCCATCAAGTCGGTTCCGACCCATAGCGACCCTGTATAGGGTTTCCGAG
>NW_006408559.1:1226391-1228115 GCF_000296735.1 Chrysochloris asiatica
CGCATGAGTCCTCTTGGCCCGGTATTCCGTGTTGTTGTTGACCAAGCTTGGAAATTAGGTGTTCAAAAAATACTATTTACAGTATCATCCAAATACTTATGATTACTTATGATTAAATGTGCAACTTATGTATGCTAAAGATACAGAAAATTGGTGAGGTCACTTGAGACCTAAGTACATGGACAGCTATGTAATAGTGTATATGGAACAGAAGATTCAGTATTAAGATGTTGATGCTCCCCAAATTGCTTTATAGATTTAACACAATCCCGATCAAAATCCAGCATAAGTGTTTTCTATAGCAATACAAAAAGCTTGTAAAACTTACAAGGAAAACCAAGAACCTAGAATATCCCAAACAATTTTGAAAAAAAAGAACGAAGTTGAGGGTTTAGACTACCTGATTTCAAAACCTACTATAAAACTACTACTATCAAGGTGATGCAAAACTGAATGAAGACTAAACAATCAAGGGACTAGAAAGAGTCCAAAAGTAGACCCACACATCAACTGATCGTAAACAAGAGTGCCACGCTAAATCAATGCAAAAAAGAGCAGCCTTATTACAAACGATGCTGAACTATTGGGATATTCCTATGACAAAGAGAAATAGAGACCCTCAACCCATACCTCACACAATATATACAAAAAGAAAACTAAAGTGGATTATAGAGCTAAATGTTAAGTGTCAAAATTGTAAAACTTACAGAAGACACTACAAAAGAAAATATTGGCAACCTTGGTTTAAGCAAAAATTTCTTAGGTAGAAACCGCAATGCACAAACCATAAAAGAAAATGTTGATTAATTGTATTTCATCCAAATTATATATGTTTGCTCTTCAAAAGATACTGTTGAGAAAATGAAAAGACAAATCACAGATGCCCAGAAAAATATTTGCAAAACACATATCCGACAAAAGACTTGCATCCAGAATACATGTGGAAAGACCTCTTAAAGCTTGAATAAAACAACACTACCTTAAAAGTGTGCAAGATAACTGGACAGACTCTTCACCAAAGATAATACAGATGGAAAATAAACACATGAAAAATTGGTTAATAACAGTAATTAAAACCACACTGGGCTACCACTACATACCCACTAAAATGACTAAAAATTTTAAAAGCTAACAATACCAACTATTGGTGAAGAGGTCGAACAACTTTGGGTTGAGATTTTGTTTTGTTTTCTTTCTTTTTTTTTTTTTTTTTTACAAAGTTAAACATACACTTACCATATCCATAGGGTAAGCACTGGACTGTGAACCACAATGGCCCGAACCCACCAGCTGCTCCTGCAATTTTACAAACTTCTGAAGGAGAAAGATGTGGCTTTCAGCTCCCACAAATAATTTTTAAAACCTCAAAAACCCTATGCAGGGTTGCTATGAGTCAGAACTGACTTGACAGCACTTAACAACAACAACCATATAACAGGAGTCCCAACCTCCCTAGAGGAGCTTCTGAAGACAAGCTTGGTGATTTGCTTCCAGATGATGTCTCTATTGTTGTTGTTGTTAGGTGCCATTGAGTCGGAACCGACTCATAGTGACCCCATGCACAGCAGAACGAAACAATGTCCGATCCTGGGACAACCTCATTACCGCTGCCACACTCGATGCCATCAATGATGCCACCTAGCCAATCCATCTCATTAGGGGTCTTCCTCTTTTTCTCTGACCCTCCACCTTACCCAGCATGACATCCTTCTCCAGCGACTGTT
>NW_006408559.1:1228215-1239261 GCF_000296735.1 Chrysochloris asiatica
GCCTCATCTTTCTCCCGCGGAGCAGCTGGTAGTTTCGAACCGCTGACCTTAAGGTTCGCAGCCCGATTCGTAACCACTACGCTACCAGAGCTCCTTACAGGTGCATCTTAGGCAGATGAATTTTTGGGGAAAACTTTATATGGTAGTTGAGGCTCTGGAACATGATTTTCTTGCTGCAGTCCTTTCCCAGTATACCACTGTGTAGTATTTGTATTTTTCCAGGGCATTGTTTACCACTGGTAGGCACAATGAATTCATGCAGCAATTAGCCAGTGTAGGCAGTTTGGACTTGGCAATAGACAAGTTTCCTTGAGAATTAAAACAGCATTTCTGAAGTCAGTGGTCAATACCTTGGCATGAGATGGAGTACAGGGACTAACTCTCAGAAAAGTTCATCGTCATCTCCCTTGCTGCGAGTCTCATTTCCCCTTATGATGGCATTTTTTTTTAAGATGTAAGGATTCTCATTTTCTCTCATGTCCCTTCAGATCGACAGCAGTAAATACTCTTGCAAGATCTGTAATAACATCTCGGGAAAATGCCTTGCTTTCTTGGGTCTCTGATCTAAAAGACCCTTGGTGCTGCTGTTGGGTTCTGAACAGCAGGGGCATAGGGAGAAAGGGGGAGGCCACACTAGCATGGTTCAGTCACTGAGAAAGACCAATCCGCCTCTCACCCGTGTGTGCACTCAGGTGACATGTATAGCCACGATGGAAATGCTGATGAGCCTGAATGGGTAAAGACGGAGCGAGAACAGTTTGTGGAATTTCGAGATAAGAACCGAGATGGCAAGATGGACAAGGACGAGACCAAAGACTGGATCCTCCCCTCAGACTATGACCATGCGGAGGCAGAAGCCAGGCACCTTGTCTATGAATCAGACCAAAACAAGGTAAGATGGCCATGCCCAAACCACCCAGCCACCATCTGAGTCTGCTCCTGGGTGGTTACTTAAAAAAAACCTGAAAGGCCAGAAAGTATGGAAGGTCTTATTTAAACTGAGTCCGCTAAGGATCTAAGTTTGGCAGTTCACTTTTTGGGGGGGCACTGACTACCGTGGACTTCAGAGAGACCCACTGTAGAGTTGTAGAGTGCCCAGCACATACCGTCTTCTGTTATCGTCTGGTTCTTGGGAAGTTTCCTTGCCTTTTTTTTTTTTTTACTTTGTGAATATTTCCATTGTTTTACCTATTCATTATAGACCCATTTTGCTCTCTGAATGCTAGTTATTTCCTTCTGAAATAAAATATGCTTTTTAAAGTTTAGGTCGTCCTATGTCCAAAACCAAACCATTTGCCTACATAGGGTTTCCAAGACTATAAATCTTTATGGGAGCAGACAACCGTATCTTTCTCTTGCAGAGCGGTTAATGAGTTTGAACCATTGACCTTGTGGTTAGCAGTCCAGCTCCTGACTCACAATACCACAGGGTACTGTGAATGTTGTTGTTGTTAAGTGCCATCGAGTCATTTCCGGCTCATAGTGACCCTGTATAGGGTTTCCAAGGAGTGGCTGGGGAGCTTCAACTGCCGACCTTGTGGCACAACCTGACCTTGAGGACGAATGCTAATCCTATTGTGCCACACCAGTACTCAGTGGGTTATAAATAAATCCACTTTCCTCTGGAGCATATTCAAAGTATCCTTGTTCATCAAGAGTGAGATTATCACCAAGCCCCCATCCCCTTTATCAGAGATATGAATACTCTCCTTAGAGTAAGCTGGAAATCAGTCTGGAAATGGGATGTTTAGTCTGACCCTTCTGTCGCTTCAGCTTGTCCACAATGTCAGGTGCAGTTTCTTATTGTAGAGTCAATTATTGTAGAGACCTGTAGGGTCAGCATGTTGGATTCTGTTCAGTCACTTCAGTTGCCAGGGGCTGTGTCCTAAGATAGACAAGAAAAGGAAACTCATTAACCATCCCTTGGAAATCTGGCCTTGATCAGTGTTGAGATGGGTTTGTATTTGGAATCTGAGTGGGAGTTAGAGCAGAGTGCAGAAGGGGGGACCCTGCCCGAGAGGTAGCTGATTCTGTTGAGCCTGTCATACAGTGACTTGATTAACTTTGAAATACTTGTGCAGCTCTTCGTGACCATCTATTAGCACTTCCAGTTGTCCTACATTTTCTCTAAAGAGCAAGTTGTCGCCTCAGGAAACAGCTGTAACATTGCATCTGTAACATTGAGCTATAATATTTCTATCTTCCACTTTTTAATTTTCTTGATAGCATAGGATAAATGTACTAATTGCTGTTTCCTTCCCTCCTCACTCTGTGTTTGTGTAAGGGTAAAGGTTAAGCTCACTTTTAATTCAATAGAAAGTAGAATCTGAAGTCTGCCTCACCCCTACTGTCCTATAGCTGTGTTTGTGAATTTGGGAAGTATATTCTGCTTCTATTCACTGCACTGTCTTAATTTCAGGATGGCAAGCTCACCAAGGAGGAGATTGTTGACAAGTATGATTTATTCGTGGGCAGCCAGGCCACAGATTTTGGAGAGGCCCTAGTGCGGCATGATGAGTTCTGAGTGCAGCCAGAGGAGCCCGCATCTCTTCAAAAGTAATTTATTTTTACAGCTTCTGGCTTCACATGAGATTGTTTTCGCTACTGAGACTGTTATCACAGACTTTTCGGATGTGGAAAGGCATAACAGAAACCCTCCTGTCCCCATTCCTCCTCCTTTCCCAGGGACTGGAGGGAACAACTCGTAATGATTACACTTGTGTTTGTAGATTTACACTTTGTATTATGTAGAACATGTGTTTATTTTTGTATTTGTTCTCTGGTTGGGAGTATGATATGAAGGATCAAGATCCTTACCTCACACTCGTAGGTAAGCATTAGTCCTTCACTCTGTCTCAACTCCTTATCATTTATCTAGTTCTTAACTAAAAATTAAGCCTGAGATCAATAAGAAATGTTTAGGGGAGAAAAATGGAAAAACCCATCTCACAGTTCCTATTTTAGCGCACTAACACCCTCTCTCTGAGAGCACAACACTTCACAGGAGGTAGAGGCCACGTGTTCATTCCGTTGCTATAGACCCAGCAATGGATCCTGGCATTATCTGGGCAAGGGATGACCCCTGTGCTGAAAGAAACTCTGGCTCAACTTGATTGAGTTCCTTTTTTCTGTTTTTTCCACCCCTGTAGGACTAGCCATTTGCTAATTTTGTCAAGCACAGCTGTGGTGGGAAGAGTTCAGGCCAATGTCTTGAAAATCAATCAAGTAGTGAGTGTAATCTCTTTACAAAGTTATAGATAGAAACAGCTGGAAAATGAAAAGGAAAAAATGCAAGTGTTTTCAGGGCATACTATTTTTCCCTGCGTGTGCAGCTTTTGAAATGCTTGAGATTCTCTTGACAGTGAAGCTCTCTTTAAATCTGGCCCGATTCCCCCAGTTGTTAATGAACTGAGGAATCAATCTTGTTTTCACTATAATTAAAATGTCCTCCTCCCTAGTCAGCTCATGGAAAGTGCCTTTAGCTAACAAGAGAAAGGATCATTGAATGGGGACGCTCTGAAAGAACCCCTAAGATGAAGTAAAGAGATGATATTTGGGCCACCTTCTATGATGGTTTAGACCCTCCCAGTATGTAATGTGGATTTGTTTTCTTCTTCCCTTTGTCCTTTGGACAGTGACTAACTAGCAGTATTAGTTAGAAGCTCGGGGGCAGTGTTCTCATCTTATGGGCTGGTTTCCAGAGCCCACATGCTGCTGAATTTACCAGGGATCCTCATACCTCAGAATGCAAACCACTTATTACCAGGCCTCTTACTGTATCCGCTGGCAAGCTGGAGTTCAGACTCGAAGATGAGAGGACTCTTTGGTTTGAGGACCGTTGCTCACCTTTTCTGTCGGACCTTGAATTACTCCCCTGTTCTCCCATTCTCCCCCCAAATGGTGTTATCAATCAAAGAGAAGGATGTTGTAGAAAGAGCTGAAGAGATAGTTTCCAACTCAGCTTTACCACTTCTCACAGAACATGAACCTGTCTTCTCTGGTCCTTTTCTTACAGATGGACCTCTTTTGAAAAGAATTAGTGTATTCCAAGTTTTCAGCCCCTCAGGTTACTAAGACACGCATATATATATATATATATACATAACCTTTATTATTTCATGTATCTTCCTAGACAATACAATCAGGTGTTGCTGGGTGACGATTCTAATCTGAACCTAGGTTTATTCTTTGGTCTTCCATGATCATGTTGAGATGGGCTGCTAGGTTTGGTGAAAAGCCAAGTATCATGTAACTTCACCAAAGCCTTTGAATTGAGCTCTTAATAGTGGCTACACCCTTTTTATTACAAAAAAAAGAGAGAGAGAGAAAAGTTTAACCCCGATATAGGGAAAGGAAAATGAGAATTCTCTGCCCTCCAGATTCCCACCTTTCTTATTAAGAAGACTAGAGATCATAGGTCCATGCCACCAACCCTGACTTAGTTCGAGGGGCGCATCCTGAGCCATGTGGCCAGAGAGCCTACAGGTGAGAGCCCAGGCCTTCCATGAAAGCAGACTTGACTCTGCCAAGACAACTGGATGCTGGGAGGTTAGCAGCCAGCATTTACTCATGATTTCCCTGGGTTCTGTTTTTGGTTTAAAGCAAGCCTGAGGCTGGTTCACAGTAGCTACACACCCACATTGTGTGTTTTGTGGATGCTAGCTTTCTTGAATTTGGATACTGGTTATTTTTTATGGAGTGTAAACCAAGTTTTATATTCTGTACTGCAAACAGGTACATATCTGTTTCTAAATAAAACTGTTTACATTCATGGTGAGTATTTGTGGCCTTCATTCTCTAAGAATGGGAACTCTTAACTTAGAAGTGGGGTGCTATGAAATGTCCCAGGAATGGAGCTCCCAGATGGTGTAGTTCACTCTCTTCTGCCTCCACAAGTCTTGAGAGATGACGACCCTCTCCCAAATTAGCTGTGCCTTGCCTTCGGGTTCTGGAATCTTCTAGCATCCTTCTAAGCCCAGCTGTAGTTCTTCTCTGTTTCCCTGAGGCCGAGGATTTGAGAGCAGCCCAGCTGCTCCTTACAGAATTACCTGATGCCAAACACAAGCCACTCACGAGTGCAAGCATTTGTCTTGAGGTTTATTTCCAAAAGGCTGGTTTTCGGAGGGAGCTGGAGGGTTATGGAACATAAGGTGTTGGACAACTTTTGAAGCATTTTGGTTTAAACAGTTTAATAAAAATATTAAAGGTACAGAGTCATTTTTGAGGACATGTATGGAGTTAAAAAGTCTGTTCTAATGCAGAATGCCACCATCTCAGCATGTTCCCAGAAATAAATAAATGTTACTAAAAACACACTATCCAGATGTTATCCGTTCACTGAAGTTAAACCAGCCTCCATCGTTACTGTATACAGAAATCCCCTCCCCGGATGCTTTGAATGGTGCCACTTTGAAGTAGAAACTTATGATTGTTGAAAAGGTCTTTGGAGCTGGAAGCAATAGCTCTGTGGACAGAAAAGAAAGAGGAAACTGAAAACTTGATTCCACACCACCTTTCCCCTTGTTGGTTTCTATGTTGTTAATAGTTTGGCTTTAGACCAAGAAAATAAAAAACTTACTTAAATGTAAAATTCTAGTTGCTAACGAAGTGTGCTCCTTAGTTGGGGCTAACTTGGCAAGTAGAGATTTCTATTTTCTGGGAGCTGGATGTGTCAGGTTCGTCTACTGTGGATTCCCCACACAACATGTCTATGATACAGGCTTGGAACTGAGGGAAAGGACAGCAGTGGTGGTAGCCCTCTTGGCCAACTAGTGCCAGGGAGATGACATCACGAAGTGTGGACAAAAGGTGTCATTCTGTATATCCCCAAAGCCTTCCACCGTGTCTGATACCAGGATCTGCTCAGGTAGTTTTGTCTCTATCTTCCCATTCCTGACAGCTGGCTAAATAGCAGTCTGGGACTACCCTGGGTCACAGTAATTCTTGCTAGCTGAGGCCACTTCATATACCAGGCTGCCTGATGAGATCACTGTCAACAGTTACCCTAGATTTGGCCCACCCACCTGCGCCCCATTACTAGAAGATCCTCCTAATGAAAGGAACCCTGGTGGTGCAATGGTTGAAAGGTTGGTAGTTCAAACCCACCTAGACACTCCATGATAGGAAAGCCCTGGTATCTACCTCCAAAACCATTGCAGCTTGGAGTCCTGCTGTGGCACTGAAGGATCCACAAGGTTGGTTTGACCTATAAGGTCAGTGGTTTAAACCCACCAGCCACTCCTCAGAAATCCTACACAGGGTCACTACGAGTCGGAACCAACTTGACGGCACTTATCAAAGATTACAGCTTAGTCCTATGGGGTGGTCTACTCTGGTCACATGGGGTCACAGATTTGAAATCAACTTCACATAACTCCCAATTAAGAAGATGGTGGGAGACAGATGAAGCTGTCTGCCCCTGTAAAGATTTACAACCTCAGAACCCCTAGAAAGGATAACTATGAGTCAAAATCGACTCGATAGCAGTGGGCTTATTGAACCTCAATTTTTCAGACCCTTTAAAAAGAAAATGGGAACTCTACTTCTCATCCTGGCTTTTGGAACAACATGGTTTTTACGACAAGTGCTCTCCTCCACGGGTTTTATTATCTTCCTAATGATACCTACCGTCTTCTCTGTGCTGACACCTTTCCCACTCTTCTAAGTTTCTGTGCCTCTCCTTATCGAACCCTCTGAGGACAGCCCTCAGTACTTTGTGTTTACAATTACAGCAGGGCTTTGAATCAAGATTTGAAGCCCTGGTTTGTGGTCGTTGGTGAGAAGGGGGCTATGATCTTGTGGAAGCTCACAGAAATATAAGGAAAGAGTTTTACCTGCTTATTCATGAAGCAGTAGATGATGGGATTGTAGACGCAAGCACTCTTGGAGAAGAAAGCAGGAATAGTGGCAAGCCCTGAGTCCAGCCCGTGGTTACGGTTGTTGACCATGTACATGGCCAAGGCAGCATAGGGCATGTAACAAAGACAAGGATCCCACCATCACCACCACCATGTGGCTCACCACCCGCTCAGCCTTCTGGGTTGTAGCTGACTGCTGCTGCTGAGCTACATCCTGGGGCAGGGCGTAGACACCATCACATCCTTCTCCCTGGCCCTCAGTTCCCAGTTCTGGACTCTTCTACCAGGGAGTCTCCATTCCCATTGGCTCTCCTTGGGAGAGGCAGGGTGGGGGCTGCCTTCTGGTCTGTGGAAAGGATTTCATACATCCTCACATTCAGAACCCACCTATTTGATCAGGAATGATCACCCTACTCTTCATAATTCTCCCTCATTCTCTTTGTTTTGATGTGCCCCCTCTACCTGGCTGTGGACCTTTATGTTCTTAAGCGCTCACCTACTCCTCCCTCCCACTAGGACCCCCCGGTGCACCCTCACAACAGCCACTCACAGCTCTAAAAGCCCCCAGCAGCTGGGAGTAGGAGAAGCATATGAGAGAAAGGGGCACGATGAAGCAACAGATGAAGAGGAACCAAGTATAGTACTCGCTGTGATATTTGGTGCCCATGGTGTACCAGTCGGGCCCACAGGAACACTGCAGACCCTCTGGAGTGAACCTGCAAAGGGGCAGGTACTCAGTCATGGATGGGATAAGCACTGGCTCCCTGTGGGGCTCACCACAATCCGTGGAATAGGAGCTAAAATGCCTGGATGCTGTTCGCTTAGAACCCAGAGATGCCAGAAGACTTCAGACAGGGAGGATTTTCTGTTCTCACCAGCAAAAGGCTATAGTAATTCATTCCAACTTTTAGAGTAACTGTGAACGCTTGTCTCCCACAGCCCCTTAGCCTCACCTACTCTACCAGTGCTAAAAAGTAGAGGCCAAAGACTGAAAAAGACACTAAACACTCTTTCCACCCACATAAACCTGAGCTTTTTCTAGGTAAGCACCACTGCCCTTCACTCTCACCGGCTCCAGCCAAAGAAGGGTGGGATGGAGATCCCAATACTGATGATCCAAGTAGCCAGGACCACCATCAGTGCATGCTTGGAGCTGAAGCGGATGTTGCCAAAAGGTTTACAGATGACAATGTAGCGCTCAAGAGCCAGGAAGGCCAGTGAGGATCCTGTCACCAGCCCTGTGGTAAAATGTGAGGGTAACGGAGAGAGATCCCTGCCCAGCCTGGCAGGAGGAATGGAAGACATGGAGGTGGAGCAAGCACAGACTCGTGAGAGGGTTGGACTGATCATTGGAATAGTTTGGGTCTCAGACACCTTATTTTAATCAAACATGTAACTGGGGGCTGCTTTATACTATTTAAGAGGAGTCCTGGAGTGACACTGTAGGATAAAGCACTGGCCTGTAAGGTCAATTTGAACCGAAAGGTCAGTAGTTCAAACCCACCAGCCGCTCCTCAGACACCCTATACAGGCCCCCTATGAATCAGAACTGACTTGGCAGCACTTAACAATTCAAAAGAACGTCAAACCCTTCCCTTAGACTCCTCGTTAGGGGGCCCATCCAACCCAATACCCTGGTCCCTGTTTGCAATCCTGGAGCATGTCCTCTCACCCCCCTGCCCTATGTTTTCCCCAACATTACCTGCTACGGAACCTAGGAAGGCCTCCAAAGCACACATGTAGTGACCAAAGATGAAGTATCCCTGACAGCTGGCAATGAAGACAGAGAAGATGCAGAAGAGGAAGCCCACCAGGGGTACGTTGACCAGAATGTAGTTGAATGGCTGCCGTAACTTTCTGTAGCACAGTGTGGCCACCAACACCACGGCATTGAGTGGGGTCCCTGCAAAGAAGACAAAGCCCATGAAGGCTGCTTGGAAGTGGAAAGCCCAGACCGGAGCAATGTGGTACTGAGGCCCATCCCAAGGCCGCACTGAGGAGATGTTCTCGAACAGATCAAACTCCTCCTCCCCAGACATCTTCTCATGGGATGCTCCACCCCCACCCCTTGTTGCCTCATAGATTATCCTCCACCTCTCCCACACACAACCCCTACCCCTCCTCCAAAGCTACTCTGGGGCTCTTTGAAGGATCAGTCCTGATCCTAAGCCTCAAACAAAGTTTGAGACCCCAACCCCCCACCTAAGCCTCCTTTTGTACTCCAAATCTGATTGTGTGTTCTTTAGAGGATAAAAGATTGGACTCGGGATCCGGTATGCGGTGTTGGATGGTACGGTGACTAGGAGTGAGTTCCCTGGCACCTGGGAGATGCCAACTCACATTTGGTCAAGATGCTTCCACCACTTCTCTTTTTCTTGTCCTTTGAGTGGCACTATAGAAGGCAACCCATTCCATTTGTCTACTGGCACCTTTAGGTTTCTGCTCCCTACCCTGCCCCTTTGTGAAAGTATCTTCTAAGTCTAAGTCTCCCTTTGCAGAGATCTTGGCCTCTCTACCAGGTGAGGGACCAACTTGGGCCTGCAGGAAAAGGACAGGAAGTGAGAAGTGCCCTAGCAATTTAGTACACTCAGTCTTCATGGGACAGAACAGGGGCAACTTGACATCCCTGGCCTGAGACTCTGCCCTGCTCAGACCTCCCCCAGCCAGGTTGAGATTGGTCTGTTCCCTGACCTTGCTCACACCATGCTCAAGCTTGCCCCACCCCTCCCCTTGGCTCAGCAGTGCCCAGGTTACCCCAATCTCCCTCTGCTCAATCGAGTTCTGCACAGCCCTCAGAAGGTCACTCACAAAGACCTCTTCTATGGAGCTCACCCCAGTGATGCCAGCTCTACCTGCAGTTGCACTCAACACTACATTTCAGTAGTCCTTAGGAATGTATCTTCTCCCCGACTTCAGCAGACTGCTGGCTCCTTGAGGCTAGTGTTTTGCTCAGAGACATGTTACAAATACATGAAGATAGGTCTTCTGTTTCTTCCCTATCAGTCTCAACACCTCCCATAGTCCCAGAGTTCAATAAATAAAATACCTGATAATGATTTTAGTGTGCCACTGAGCAGACTTTTGGCCAGATACCTTCACAATATACAATGTACAATCAATATTACTGTTGTTGGTAAGTGCCATCGAGTCAGTTCTGACTCATAGTGACCCTGTATGGGGTTTCTGAGGCTGTAAATCTATACAGGAGTAGAAAGCCTCATCTTTCTCCCAAGGGTCAGCTGGTAGTTTCGAACTGTTGACCTTGCGGTTAGCAACCTGACTTAGTAGATATGAGAAAAGAAAGACCAGAAAATGTGACACATAATTAAGAGCAAACACAGTGAATAGAAATAGACTTAGATGAGGGATTAGAGACAAAGACTTTACAGTAGCTGGTGTGGTTAATGCACTGGACTGCATGGTTGGTGTGAACTGCAAGGTCAGCAATTCAAGCTCACCAGTTGCTCCTCAGAAACCCTATACAGAAACCACGTGAAGCACTTAACAACAGCAACATTCTAAACATGCTCAAGGATTTAAAGAAACAGAATGATATAATGAGAGAGAGGGAGGAGAATCTAAAGAGAGAAATAGAAACTATTTCTTACATGTAAATTGTGGAAGTTAAAAATATTGCAATATCAGAAATTAAAAATTCAGTGGATAGTCTTGACATCCCTGCTACAAAAGAAATAAAAGCAAAAGCTGAAACCTGAACATAGGTCACTAGAAATAATTTGAACTAAATTACAAAGAGAAAAAGGACTGAAAGAAAATGACCAGAGCCTCAGTGACTTCTGAAACCATCTAACATCCATATAATTGGAGGCTTCAGGAGAGAGGAGTTGGGCAGAAAAATGTTTGAAGACATAAAGCTTTTATTGCAGATTATATGATCACATAGAAAATCCTAAGGAATCTACCGAAAATCTTTAAGTGTTCTTACTGTTTTTAAGTGCCATCAAGTCAGTTCCAACTCGTAGTGATCCTGTATCAGGTTTTCAAGGAGCAGCTGGTAGATTTGTGGTTCAAACCAACCTCATGGTCCAGTGCTTAACCTACAGCACGACACCAGGACGTAATGATCTTAGTAAGCTTGAAAGATACTAGGTCATTGTACAAAATTCAACTGTATTGCTAGATCCTAGCAACAAATCATTGAAAATTGTTGTTGTTGTCAGGTGCCATC
>NW_006408559.1:1243861-1256128 GCF_000296735.1 Chrysochloris asiatica
GTATTCTCCTCCAACACCACAACTCAAAGGCATCAATTCTTCTATGATCTTCCTTATTCACTGTCCAGCTTTCGCATCCAGATGAGGTTATTGAAAATACCATGGCTTGGGTCAGGCACACCTTAGTCCTCAAGCTGACATCTCTGCTCTTCAATACTTCAAAAAGTTCCTAGAGACGGTGTCTGTAGGCACTCAATTAAGGATCCATGTAGTGTAGTGTGTGACCATTAGAACCCACCAGCTGCTCCGTGGGGAATGATGAGGCTTTCTGCTCCTGTAAAGATTTACAGCCTCAGAAACACTGAGATTCACAGGGTCTCACTATGAGTTGGAACAGACTTTTCAGTACCCAACAGCAGCAGCAGACACTTATTTGGGGAGCTAGAACCTTTTTTGGGGAACTAGAACCTTTGGGCTGAGGTTTATAGAGGAGTAGAGAGCCCTTTGTGCATTTATCAGCAGCCCTGGAAGAACTTTGTAAAATTGCAGGAGCAGGGCAGAGGCCAGACCAAGGGACTGTGTGCACAGCGGAGGAGACACTGTCCAGACCAAAGAACTGTGCCCTGAGAATTTTTGACCCTGAATTATATAACCTGTTACTTCCTTAATAAACCCTGTAACTGTAAGTATGCTGTCTGAGTCTGTGGGACCATTGCAATGACTGACCCTAGCTGAGTCGAGAGGGCTGTGAAAACCCTGTGGAACAATTCTACTCTACACACCTGGGGTCGTCATGAGTCTGAATCGACTCAGAGACAACTAACTGCAACCATACAATCCAGTAATCCCACTCCTGGGTAACTCCAAGAGAATTTCAAACATGTTTACACAAAAATCTATACATGAATAGCCCAGCACTAGAAACAACCCCGTTGCCTTTTCAATTGATGAATGAATAAACCAATGATGAATGCAGTTCATTGCATTCTTTCCCTTTGTTGTGGTCACCTTCCCACATCTGAGTCTGTGCTGAGTTTTTGGCTGCCACATACACTGTGGACTCAATCAAAGGAATCTTCTCCACACATGGGGTCATATACATGCAACTAGGGATTGGTGCTAAGTGAAGGCCTTCGGTTCACTCTGCCTTAAATCTGACATTCCAACTTGACTAGCTTCTTGTAGAATTCAGCAGTGTGTTGTTGGCTTTACCTCCTGATCATATAGGAGACCAATCCTTCAAGGCAGGAGGGGAGCAGGCTGATGGAAAGTTCAGAGCGTATGTGGTCTGGGGTAGTGAGGAGTGGGAAGGGCCTCAGCCATTCTGTAGTCCTGCACCTCCCCAAGGCATGTTCACCTGGTCGCCACCTGACTATCTCCTGAGCCAGGTCTCTTATGTGGTACCACACCAGAAGAAGGGCTCCACTTCTCCCTTCTTTTCTCCAGACTTGTTGTTATGTGCTGTGGAGTTGGTTCCGACTCATAGTGACCCTGTACAGGGTTTCTGAGGCTGTAAATCTTTATGGGAGCAGAAAGCCTCATCTGTCTCCCGCGGAACAGCTGGTAGTTTCGAACTGCTGACCTTGCGGTTTGCAGCCCGATTCATATCCACTACGCTACCAGACTAGTTGGGGATTAAAAAGGAAACCCTTGCCCATGACCCTGTGCACCCTCAACACAAGTATTCATCAAAAGGTTGTCTACTAGGAATGAGGAAAGCTGGCATTTGTTCAGAAAGGAGTCCACTGATTTATACCCTCTACCTACTCCTTCCCCCACTTTCCTTGGACTACACTCCCCTCCAGGCCAGGAAATAGGGTCAACATCTAAGCCGGCTACCACAGGTTACTGGTGAACCCAAGGTGAATGATGGGAATGATGTTATTCCTCTAAGAGCATATCAGTAGAGAAGGAAACTACTTACACAGAGAGGCTCCTCTTCCCTCCTCATACCATGCTAGGATGAAGGGCTCTTTGCATCTAAGATCTTTGAGTTCAACTGGATCTTTGATACAAGCTTTAGACAAAACCAGATGCAGAGTTCTGTTGTATTCCACTGAAGACTTCATTCCTGTTTATGTCTTTGAACATCATTCTTCAACCACTTCATCTCCAATTACCATTCAGCCAATATTCTTTAACTGCACTTACCAACTGTGTCAGACTCCTTTCTAAAATTCAAATACATTCTGCCATTTTATTAGCCTTATTAAAAAAACTTTTTTTAAGGAAATGAATAAGGTTTGGTATAACTTTTTTTTAGTGATCCCATGCTGGATCCTTCCCTCCTACTCCTTTCTGCACATACGGACCAAGATCCTTCTGGTCCCCTAATCCCTTGTTGTGAGTTGGCTCAGTCACCCCACCAGGGTAAGTCTATGGAGTCAGCCCCCTCCACAGCCTCATAATCTCTTCTGATAGATTTGGATTCATCAAAGCAAGGCCATGTCTTAGACTGAATAGAACATATCTTGATTTTCCTTAAATCCTGAGCTAGAAGGGTTGGATGGAGAGTTATCAGATTGAGAGGCTGACATTCCCATGCACACAAACATTGAGACAAATATGTACACACACACAGTCATCGGCAGAGATTCCTGGAAAGATCCATTGAAGGCCCAGGAACTGTAAGACCACCTGGTCTCCACCAGGTCAGCTGGGTCCCAGATCCTAACACTGTCAGCTCATCCCTTACCCTGTACAGGACCACAGGATACAGACACCCCTGAAAACAGTGTTTACAATTCCATCCCTGGGCAGAACACATGGCCAGGTGCCACCTGGCTCTGCTAAGAACGAGGTGCCTACAGCTGTCGACAAGTCTGCTGTGGTACCCACCTCTGTACATGGTTCTGTTTGGAGTCTGCTTCCCAACGCGGTTGGAGAGAAGATACTCAGGCCCTATTACTCCCTCTGCCCAGCCAGTCAGCCACCTTGTTACCTCTCCTTCCCCAACTCCATCCCACCCTACCCCACATCAGAGGGAGAGGCAATAAGTTTAGCTAAGGTGGGGCAGATGTCTCTGAGTGGCTTAGAACAAAAAGAACCTTAGCCAAGTAGAAGGTCTCATTGGCACCTAAGTCAGAGACAAAAAACAAACCTCACTCACTGAAACCATGGTGACGTGGAGGAAAGATTTTGAAGAGGAGCATGGGTTGAAAGAGGAGGGTGGTGGTATAAACACTAGAGATCTTTTAAATATATTTAAAATAGTGTCATTTTCATTTAATGTCACCTGATTAATTTGTTGTTGTTAGGTGTCATGAAGTTGTACAACTGACTGCTGGCCTTGTACTAACTATCATCACAATCACTGCTGGGTTTGAGGTCGATTATGGCAGTCAATCCATCTTGTTGAGAGACTTCCTCTTCTCATCACTCCTGCTATCCAGCGTAATGTCCTTCTCCAGGGATTTGATGTCCAAGTACATGACATACGTCTGGCCATCTTGGCTTCTAATAAGTATTCTGGCTGCATGTCTTCCAAGACAGATTTGTTCATTCTTCTGGCAGTCCATGGTCTAGTCAATAGTCTTCTCCAACATCACAGTTCAAAGGCATCAGCTCTTCTTTGGTCTTCTTCATTCGGGGTCCAGCTCTCACATGCATAGGTGGTGATTGAAAACATCATGACCTGAGTCAAGTGTTCTCTAGTCATCAAAGTATTTTTTGAACACTTTAAAGAGGATTTTTGCAGCAGATTTGCCCAGAGCAATATGTCATTTGATTTATTGACTGCTGTTTACATAAGCATTGATTATGGATCCAAGTAAAATGAGATCCTTGACAACCTCAATATTTTGCCTGGCGGCACTGAGGATAAACATTGTACTGCTAATCACAAGGACGGTGGTTCAAACTCACTAGCTGAGCAGCTGGAGACTTTAGATCCAGAGAGGGAGAGCAACGGTGTGCTGAAGACCTGGGGGGTACGGGGGAAGGATTGCATGGAGGGGATTGTAACCATGGCAATGAGACGATATATGATAGAATGAATGTAAAACTAATGTTTTCCCATGTAAACTATCACATAATTCACAATAAAACATTTAAGAAAAAAAAGAAAGAAAGAAAATAAAAACAAAACAAAAAAAACTCACTAGCTGCTCTGAGGGAGAAAGATGAGGCTGCCTGCTTATATAGAGTTTCAGACCCCCTACATAGGATCATAGAGTCCTGCTGTGACACTGTGAGTTAATATGAGTCCAGTGGGACTGCAAGGTCAGTGGTTCTAGCTCACCAGCAACTCCTCGGAAACCATATACAGGGTCACTATGAGTTGGAACAGACTTGACGGCGCTTAACAACAACAACAACATATAGGATCATATGAAATGGCAGCAGTGAGTTTGAATTGATTTTTATCATGATGTTGCTTATTTATCAGTTGTAAGGATTTTTGTTTTCTTTATATTAAGGTGTAATCCATACAGAAGGCTGTACATAGTCTTTGATCTTCATCAGTAGGTGCTTCAAGTCCTCCTCACTTTCAGCAAGGAAGGCATGTCACCTGCGTATCACAGGTTGTTAATGGATCTTCTTCAAATCCTGAAGTTATCCTATATCTTAGGAATCCTGGTGCAGCACTGTAGGATAAGCACTAGACTGCACTAGCCACTCCTCACAAACGCTATGAGTGGAACCGACTCGATAGCACTTAGGTCTATATCAGAAACATTGCAGGGTTGGTTCCAGACTGTTGCAATAAAATGAATATTGAAATAAAGTGAGCCTTATCATTTTTTTTTTGTTTCCTAGTGCATATAAAAATTGTGTTTACACTATATTTGGTATTCTATTAAGTGTGCAATGTTTTTGTTGTTGTTAAGTGCTGTCACATCTGTTCTGATTCATAGCAATCCTGTATAGGGTTTCTAAGGAGTGGCTGGTGGGTTTGAACCACCAACCTTGCAGTTACCAGTTCTGTGCTTATCACACCAGGACCCCAAGTATTCAATAGCATTATGAAAAATTTTGTGAAATGTGAGAGTTATGGAACAATGACATGGAGACATGAAGTGAGCGCATTTTCTTGGAAAAATGGAGCCAACACACTTACTCAATACAAGGTTACCACAAACTTACAATTTGTAAAACCCACAATATGTGTGAAGTACAATAAAATGAGGTATGCCTGCATTTGTTCAGTATACAGATTGAATTGTTATGATCCACATAGTTTAATGCCTTGGCATAGTCAATAAAGCACAGGTAAACATCTTCTGGTGTTCTCTGCTTTCAGCCAAAATCCATCTGACATCAGCAATAATATTTTCTGTTTCACATCCTCTTCTGACTACAGTTTGGATTTCTGACAGTTCCTTGTAGATGTACTGCTGCCATCATTTTCTAATTATCTTTAGCAAATTTTACTTGTGTGTGATATTAATGATAATTGATAGCTTTCACATCTTATTGAATCACCTTTCTTTGAAATAGGCACAAAGAAAGATCTTTTCCAGTCAGTTGGCAAAATTGAGTCTTCCAAACTTTTTGGTATAGATGAATGTATCTGTTTGCTGAAACATCTCAATTAAGTACTCCATCAATTGCTGGAGTCTTGTTTTTTCCGATGTTTTTTTTTTTTTCAAATACCTTCAATGTAGCTTAACCTTCTTTCTTCTACCTCCTGAAATGGTTGAACGGTGACTAATTCTTTTGGGTACATGACTCTATGTAATCCTCCAATTTCCTTCTGATGCTTCCTGCATCATTCAACATCTTGTCCATGGAATCCTTCAGCAGGTCAACTCAAGGCTTGAATTTTTTCTTCAGCTCTTTTAGCTTGAGAAATGTCAAGCATGTTCTTTCCTTTGGAAGTTCTAACTCCAGGTCTTTACACATTTCATTATAAAACATTACTTTGTCTTCTTGAGCAGCTTGGTTGTTGATGAGTCTGCCACGTTCTTCTTCATATAATCCAGCTTCTCAGATTATTTGCTTAGCACACAGACTGAATTAATAGGATGAAAAATAAATAAATAAATATAGAATATACATTATATATAACCCAAAGGACCAAACCTACAACCATCAAGTTGATCTCAACTCATAGTGACCATGTTATAGGGTTTCCAATTCTGTAAACATTTACAGGAGTAGAAATCCTCATCTTTCTCTCAAGGAGTGGCTGGTGGATTTGAACTGCTGACATTGTGGTTAGCAATCCAGTGCTTAGTCAACAGTGCCACCAGGACTCCTAAGTATACCTATCTATGTTGATGTTATGTGTCATTGAGTGGGTGTCTGAGGCTATAAATCTTTTCAGGAGCAGAAAGCTTCATCATTTTCTCATGGAGCAGCTGGTGGGCTCCAACTACATACGTTAGCAGTCCCACGAGTAATCCACTATGCCACCAGTGCTTTAATGTTGTTAAATGCCGTTGAGATGGTTCTGACCTTGTATAGTGTTTCTGAGAAGTGGCTGGTGGGTTTGAACCGCTGACCTTGTGGTTAACAGTCCAATGAGCCTGGCAATCTACTTCTGAAAATTAGCCAGTGAAAACCTTATGGATCCCAGTAGCCATTTCCTGACTCACACTCTTTGGGCATGCCATCAGGAGGGATCAGTTTGCTGAAGGAGAACACCATGCTTGGTGAAGCAGAAATTCAACACAGGTGAGGGAGATCCTCAGTGAGCTAGAATGGCACGGTAGCTCCAATAACGTGTTTGAACATGCCAGCGATTATGAGGATGACACAGGACCAGACAACATTTGGTTGTTGTACATGAAGTTGCCATGAATGCAAGTCAACTCAATGGCAGTTTATCTATCTATCTATCTTATTATCTATCTAATATATCCATCTGTCTATCTTCTCAAGCCTCAAAATCCACAAAGTACAAAAGAATATGGTGGTGGGTATGTGCTTTGGAGTTGATTCCGACTCACAGTGATCCTGTCTAGGGTTTCCAAGGCTGTAAATCTTTTTGGGAGCAAAAAGTCTCATCTTTCTCCCTTGGAACCGCTGGTAATTTCTAATTGCTGACCATGAGATTAGCAGCCCAACTCATAACCACTTATGTTACCAGAGCACCTTACAAAAGAATACAGAGTTTAAAAAAAAAAGAACTTTTTTTTTTTAACCCATCCCCCCCTAGCCACCCAGCTCTCCTTTCCAGAGGCAATGAGTGTTAGCTCTCTTCTGAGTTTTTGTTAAATGTGAAATGACAATGAGTTTGAGGTGCTGTATTTTGGCAAGGTTGTCTGTTAAATACTGACCCATAAGATTCCCCAGACAAGTGGTTGACAAACTCTTTTAAAAATGAGGGACTACCCAAGGATTTCCCTGACCAGACACACAGATGGTCACTGGGAAGAAAGCTGAGGAAGCTCCCACAGATACAATATCTCCCAAAAATGTCACCTATAGTATGGAGTGCCAGACAGAAGGAAAAGGCAGAATGACAAGACTTCTTCTCTTATACTTTGCACATGTTATCAGGAGGAACCAGTCTCTGAAGAAGGACATCATGCTTTGAAAAGTGGAGGGTCAGCAAAAAAAGAAGAGCCACAACCAGTTGGACCCACAACCAGTTGGACCGGCACAGTGGCAGCAGAAATGGACTCAAGCGTAACAATAATTGTGAGCATGCGCAGGACTGGGCATTGGTTAGTTCTGTTGTGCACAGGGTTGCAATGAGTCAGAACCAACTCAACAGCACCTAGCAATAACAACAACATGGCATCTTAAGGGAGTGTGGTGGCTCCATAGGATAAGCACTGGACTGTAAACTGCAAGGTTGGCAGTTTGAGCCCACTAGCCACTCCATGGGCAAAAGATGAGGCTTTTGCTCCCACAAAGATTTACCACCTTGGAAACCTCATCCAGGGTCAATGTGAGTCAGAACCAACTTGATAACACTTAACAACAATTGTCTTTTAGACGCAAAGACAAAGAAGTGATTGAGGGTCCAAAATCCTACTCCTAGAGCAAGACCACAATAATTTCAGGCTAGAAAAAAAATATTGAAAGTAGGTGTCAGTGAATTCCCACCAGCAATCCTCCCCTTCCCACCCCAGGAAGCATTTGGAAGTAAGTGAGAGTTATGGGACTCATAACAGGGAAACAGTGATTACTGGTAGTTAGTGGGTGGGACATGACTCAAGACAGGCCACACAAAGAAGAACAACCCTGTCCCAAATTCCAACAGCCCCCCACTAGGAGACACACACTGGCAGAGTCCCAGCACTGGTCTCAGCAGTGAAACATTCTCAGCAAAGTCCCCCAGAAGTCCTAACTTTGAGCGGCGTCACTCCCTGGCATACCCACAGAGAGGAACAATTTGGGGAATGTGCGCTGAGGTAATGGAATGACGTGTTAAACATGCTTTTATTTATAAGCCAGTTTCAAGTTGGGGAACAGTTACCAAAAAAGTCCCTTTCATTTTAGAATAGATGAGCTGTTGCCTTCAGTGCTGGCCCCGATTACTTAGCAGAATCAATTGTCTGTTACGGATACTTCTGGGTGAAGTCATAAAACTCCATCCCCTGCATACAATAAAAGGCAGGTCAATTCATTCTCAAAGTGAGGGTCTTTCTTCCAGCTCAGTCAAAAAAATTGGTTTCTATGAAACTCGATTAAAAGGACAGCAGGTGGGGAACCAGTGCAGACCTGTGATTTCTACTTTGAGCCCAGTGAAATCTCCTGAACATCTGCTGCCACTAGTGATTTTCTGTGCACACTTTTAAGTCTTTCTTTCACTCATTCATTCATTCCACAAACATTTACTAAGTGATGTGATTATGTTTACTTGAGACTGGAGCAACTTGAGAACACTATGCATAATTAGTAGTGTTGCCAAGTGCAGGGCAGAGGGCTCTCTCCAACAGAGCCTCTCTGTCCCATGGAGAGAACAATGGCAGAATTTAGTGGTAGAATTCTCACCTTCCATGTGGAAGACCCAGGTTCGATTCCTGGCTAATGAACAGCCAGCCACCAATGAACAGCCATCACTCATTTCAGCGAATAAGGAAGACCCTAGAAAAATCGATGCTTTTGAGTGATGGTGTTGGAGGAGAATATTGAAAGTGCCATGGGCTGCCAAAAGAACCAACAGATCTGTTTTGAAAGAAGTGCAGCCAGAGTGCTCCTCGGAGGCCAAGATGGCCAAACTTTGTCTCTCATACTTCGGACATATTGTCAGGAGGGACCGGTCACTGGAGAAGAATATCATGTTTGGTAAGGCAGAGGGTCAGAGAAAAAGAGGAAGATGGATTGGCCAAGTGGCAGCATCAATGGACTCAAGGGTGGCAACAGTAGTGAGGTTGGCCCAGGATTGGGCAGTGTTTTGTTCTATTGTGCATAAGGTTGCTATGGGTCAGTACCAACTTGATGGCACCTAACAACAACAACAACAACATGATGCTGAACAGGTTTCAATGAAACTTCCAGAATAACATGGAGTAAGAAGAAAAGTCTGATTATCTGCCTCCGAAACCAGCCAGTGAAAACCTTATGTATCACAGCAGTCTGATTCACAAGTGATCATGGGATGGACAGGACAAGGCAGTGCTTTGTTTCCGGGTGCATGGGGTTACCACAACTCTGGGGCCAACTCAAAGGCAGATGAAAAGCGTCCTGTGGAGCTCCTGGATGGTGGCCTATCTGGAAACAAGCCAGGGTTGAGGGGGTTATGGGAAGTACAGCTACAGTGGAAGCACAAAAGGAAGGGCCTGGCAACATCCACTCTACTCTCCTACAAGGCCCCAGTTCTGGGTGTGGCCTGCCCCCATCACTGGCATTTCAGAAACTTCCAGGCTGAAGGACCCCACGACCTGCAGCCCCTCACTTATTCACCTGGTTCTTTCCTGGCAGCTTCCCTGGGAAGAACTTACAGGGTCAACTCTCCCGGAGGGTCTTACAGGACGCCTTCCCCATCTGGGTTCCCTAGAAAGTCCCCCTGAGCCATAACTGGGTAGCAATGAGTAGCTTTGAAACAGGCTCCGCATTCAGATAAATGTGTGTCTCTTATAAGCCTCAATTAAGCACGAGTCTTTACGTTATAATGGGCACAGCACCTGTCTCCCAGTTTGTCTTTGCAGCTACATCAGATGTGTAAAGCACAGAGCACAGGGTTTGGCCCATAACAGCCATTCTGTGGTTACTTTGGAATCCTGGTGTGGCACTGTGGGTTAATGGGCTTCAAACTGCAAAGTCACTTCGAACCGCAGGGTCGGCAGTTCAAGCTCACCAGTTAGTTGCTCCTTGGAAATCCTATACAGGGTTGCTATGGATCAGAAACGACCCAACAACATCAACCATGGTGACTTTATCATTGCATGTTATCCTCTGCGCCGTGGCCACTGAAATGAGCTGTCTGGCACTTTACAGTCTGAACAGTGCTGTCACTTACATTGTCTCACTTGGTCCTCATAATTCCACCCCAAAAGTGGATAGGCCAGGCATTAGCTTCCCTACCCAACAAACAGATGACGAAAGAGTAAGTTAGTAAATATCTCCAAGATGGGGGACAGACTTCCAGGGTTTGGTGGTCTCATCATGAGGTAGGAATTGTGTTCTTAGCTGGGTGTGGGAGATCACAGGCTCCCTCAGCTCTGGGATTCCTTGAGAAAGGCATGGTCCCTGGGCCCCGGGTCCTGCTTGGCCCTTTCCTCACACAGTATTCCCATATACAGAGGAGCATCTGTGTGTGGTTCCACAGTGGGCTGGCACTGAAGCAGGAGTAGAGAGAGGCGAGGGGCAGACCCGCTGGAGTACAGCCTGCCTGGGCTGGGAGCCAGCCGGGAGGGAGGAGATGAGAAACTGCCTCTAGGAACCACAAACTACTGCTGTTGCTATTGCTGCTGCTACTGTGGTAAGGAAGATACATCTGGCCAGAGAAAAACCCCAATGGCTCGTTGGTCTAGGGGTATGATTCTCGCTTAGGGTGCGAGAGGTCCCGGGTTCAAATCCCGGACGAGCCCTGCTTTTTAGTGTTTTTTTTTTTTTTCCTCTCACATACCACCTCTAGGTATCAACAGAGATGGCCGAGTGGTTTGTGTTACTGCTGTTGTGTGCCGTGGAGTCGGTTCCGACCTATAGTGACCCTGTAATGGGTTTCCAAGGAAACCTTGAACCACCAACCTTATAGTTCAAATCGACTTTGCAGTCCAGCACATCAACCCACAGCACCAGTGTTGTCTGAGCCCGAATAGGTCAGCACTAGAGGGCTGCAATGTTAGGTGGAAGAACAGTGTCCCCAAGGGCAGAGGTTTTTTGGGAGAAAGCACTAATAAAGAATTCAGAAATGAAAGAACCAACAAAATAAAAAGGCTCAGTAATGCATTTAACAGTAGATTATTGTCATTTCTGTTAAATGCTGGGCCTTTGAGTCGGTTCCAACTCACAATGAACTCACATGGTTGCTGTGAGTCAGAACCGACTGAACGGCACTTAACAACAACATTATATATCTAATAGACATCTAAGAGTTCCTGAAAGAGATCAAAAGAATAGGAGAAAGTAATGTACTGATAGATATAGGTTGAGAATTTTCCAAAATGGAAGATATAAATCCTCAGGTTGAAGAAATACACCATGTTGTGAATTCATAAACACACTGGGGTGAAACTATACTGAAAAAGAAGAGGAAAATCTTTAAACCAACCAGAAAACAAAGTCTGTTTGTCTACAATAACAATTATATTGACAGTCAACTTCTAATTAGCAAAATAATAATAATAACAGAATGTCTTCAAAAAGCCAAGAGCAAATAACTGTAAACCAAGAGCTCTCTTCACTAGGCTATCATTTCAAAGGTGCGAATTAAAAGTATTTTAAGACAAAGACTGAGAATGTTTACCACAAAAAGATTTTCACTGGAATGATATTAAAGGAGATACTTCATAAGAAGAAAACTGAGCCAAAAAGGAAGGACCGGATGCACACAAAAAATATAGTGGGCAGAAAAGCATGTTAGCAAATCTCAACAAGCATTGACTGAGGAGGCAATAGTGCCAGTAACTACCGTGAGTAATGGTAGTTAGAACCAAGAGGAGACTAAAATACGGAGCAGAAATGGGGAAGATTGTGGAGAAAAATCAGAGTTGACATATTCTAAGGGCTTTATATTATTCAGGACCATGATAGTGGCATTGATTCACTTTAGACTTTAGTCAAGTAACACTAAATAGATATATAAAGAGTTCACCACCAGCTACCTAAAATGAGGGGGCAATAAAGGCACGAAGTGACTGGCTTACAAGGTTTAAAGAGGGAGTTTAGTTTAAGAGTATGGGGGGAAAGAAAGAATCCCCACTGAATAGTTTTCATCTTGTCTAGATGGGTCTGGTGAAAAGAGATGAAGATACGATTCATATGATT
>NW_006408559.1:1259791-1261117 GCF_000296735.1 Chrysochloris asiatica
CACACACACACACACACACACACACACACACACACACACACACTTCTGGTCCTTCTGAGAGGTATCCTTGGACCATACTTCACTCCACCCCAACCCCTTCTAGGCCTTTTCCTCCTGTCCCCTGCCCCCATCCTCTACTTAATAGCAGCTGACCAAGTTCAGTCCTGAGAATAGACTGGCTCAGGTCTCCACTGAATGATCCCCAAATTCAGGGTTAGTGATGACCTGTGCCCCAGAACCAACTGAGAGATTAGTTCTGATTCTCAGGACCAGAGTTCTCTGAGGAAAGCCTGAGTCCCTGGATCTCCCCTGTCCCTCCCTCCATCAATCAAGGTCAACTGCTAACCGGCCCCTCCAGCTGATCTCACACTAGAAGGAGCTGTGCTGAAGTAGAATGAATACCCACTGGCTTCCAGCACTGGGTTCCTTGTGCCCCTTGCTCACTTCTCACCACCCTGGCAAGTCCCCTGCACCCCAAGTCCTGACAGGCCTGATGTCTGCAAAGACCCTCCCAAAGGAATTGAGTGAGCTTGTTCAACAGCCTTTCCCCAAAACCAGATCACTTGGCCACAGGATCTGGAATGGAATCCTGTCCTCTAAGAAGCAGCTGAAACACCTTTGATCTCTCTCATCGTCTCTCTGAGCACCAGGTTGGGGGAGAGAGGGACAGACTGAAGAGGCAACATTTAACTCCATACATGTGAAATCAATCATGTATTAAACGATAAATTAATACTGTATGGTTAGGAAATAAACCTGTGTGTGTCAGGCAGAAGCTAGAGATGCAAAGATGTGGGTCCTAACAACCCACAGTGGCTGATGATGCGACAGATGAAGGAAGAGGGTGCCTAGGAGTGAATTTGGAACTGCATGTTGAAGGTCAGTAAGTAGGGAGTGACCAGGCCATGAGGGGCTTCTTTCATGTAGAACAGCATGATAGAGGGCTGTGGCTGTGGAAAGCAGCAGAGATGCCCATGATTTTGTGGGTAAATACATTAAGAGAAGGGATTGAGGTGTGCCCTAGTTCAGGAATTTCCCAACAATGTTCTGCAAGTGTTAGGAAGATGCAGTTCCCAAATCATGGCTTGAATTGTATCCCAAAAAATGACATACTGAAATCCTAAATCCTATAATCTGTGACCATGACCCTGTTTGGAAATAGGGTCTTTGAAGATGTTATCAGTTAGGTTAACAAGAGGTCAGACTGAAGTAGAGTGGTCCTAATCCAATGTTGTTGTTGTTGTCAGGTGTCATTGAGTCGGAACCGACTCATAGCAACCCCATGCACAGCAGAACGAAACAATGTCCGATCCTGGGCCAACCTCA
>NW_006408559.1:1264144-1267230 GCF_000296735.1 Chrysochloris asiatica
GTGTAAATTATTATATATGCCTGGGTGTTCTTGTTTTTTTTGTTTTATTTTGTTTTTTTAAAGCTAAACTGAATAGAGAGAAATACTGTTAACTGATGGTACACAGAGGGGATTATAATCATTGTAATGAAACAAGGTGTGTGATTTGTTGAATGCAAAAGTGATGATCTGCCCTGTAAACTTCCACTCAGTCCACAATAAAAACCTTAAAAAAAAAAAACACCCGAAAATTGGAGAGTGAGTTGATCCACTAAAAAATAATAAATAAATGAGAGAGATGGAAGGAATACACAGAGTCACTGTACCAAAAAGAAATGGACAATGTCCAATCATTTCAAGAGATAGCATATAATTAAAAGCCAATGATACGGAAGGAAGAAGTCCAAGGGGCACTGAAGGCACTGGCAAAGAGCAAGGCAACAGGACTTGATGGAATACAAATTGAAATCTTCCAATAAACTGATGTAGTACTAGAAGCACTTACTCATCTACACTAATAAATTTGGGAGACAACTACTTGGCCAACTAATTCAAAGAGACCAGTATCTGTACCCATTTCAAAGAGAGGTGACCCAACGGAATATGGAAATCACATGCAAGTAAAATTTTGCTACAGATAATTCAAAAACAAATTCATTTTGCATGGATCCGTTATCAACACTGATGGAAACATGATTGATTTCACAAGAAATCCATCAAGAAATCAAATGATATATTGCATTAGGCAAATCTGCTACAGTAGGCCTCTTTAGAGAGCTCAAGAGCAAAGACATTAGTTTCCGGACTAAGGTGCCCCTGCCAAGTCATTGTATTTTCAATTGCCTCCTATGCATAAGAAAGTTGGACAATGAAAATAAGGAAGACCACAGAAGAATTGACCCATTTGAGTCGTGATGATGGAAGAGAATATTATGGACTACCAGAAGAACAAATAAATCTGTATTGGAAGAAGGACAACAGAATGCTCCTTAGAAACCAGCATGGTGAGATTTCATCTCTCATGCTTTGGACATTTTATCAAGAGGGACCAATCCCTGGAGAAGGACATAATGATTGGTAAAGTGGAAGGTCAGCGAAAAAGAGAACCAGTGGTCCTGAAGAAGAAGTCCAAGCTACACGAAAGGCATTCATGAAAAACAAGCCTCCAAGAACTGACCCCAACAAGATGGAATGGCACAGTGGCAGCAGCTAAGCACTCAAGCAAAATGATTGTGTAGATGGTGAAGGACCGGGCAGTGTTTCATTCTGTTGTGTGCAGCATCGCTAGGCGTCAGAACAGACTCAACAGCACCTAACAACAATAATGGAGAGGGAGAATATGCTTCTTCTATTGGAACTTAAATAAAAAATTAGTTTTTATCTAAAAAAAAAAAAGAGTTCACCATCAAGACAGTAAGTAAAAACAGAATGTGTAGTCCAAATCAGTGGGGGCCAGGGAATAAAACAAAGACGGTCATTGTTAGTAGGTATTCATTGGTCCAACTACTATAGAGAGCAGTATGCCAATAACTACCAAAGAAGTATTGTTGTTGTTGTTAAGTGCCATCCAGTTGGTACCAACTCATGTGACCCTGTATAAGGTTTCCAAGGAGCAACTGGTGAGTTTGAACCACCCACTTTGTTCAAACTGACCTTATGGTCCAGCTAACCAGAATTCTCCTTAGAAGCCAAGATGGCAAGACTTCATTTCTCATACTTTAAGACATATTGTCAGGAAGAACCAATCCCTGGAGAAGTGGATGGTTAATAAAAATGAGGAAGACCATTAATGAGATGGATTGACACCATGATAGAAACACTGGGCTCAAACATAACAATGGTGAGGATGGCCCAGAACCCAACAGTGTGTCGTGTTGTTTACATAGGGTTGCTAAGAGTCAGAACCAGCTCGATGGCACCTAAGAACAACAACCAATAATAATGTAGGAGTCCTGATGGCACAGTGGTTAAGCACTTGACTGCTAATGGGAAGGTTGGTGGTTCAAACCCACTAGTCATTTGGAGGAAGAAAGATGTGGCAGTCAGTTTCTTGAAAGATTAGTCTTGGAAACCCTATGGGGGTATTTCAACTATATAGGAGCACTGTGAGTTGGAATGGAGTCAACAGCAGTGGGCTTTTGGGGTGTTTTTTTTTTTCAGTAAAATTTAAGATGTATATACTCCATGATCCAGAGATTCCATATGAAATATGAAAAACTGGAAGCAGCCCCTATATCCTTCAGCAGAAGAATGGATAAACAGATTGCAGTATATTCAAACAATGAAGTAATATCCCAAAATTAAAATTCATGAATTGGCGCAGCATGCATCAATATGGATACATCTAAATTAAAATGTTGAATAAATAAAAGGAAGCTTGCAGAAGTAATGTGTGCAATATAACACTATTTATATAGGTTTTTACAAATGCACAAATTAAGACTATGCATTGGTTGTGGATACATTCACATAAAGTAAAACTGTAAAAATATAAATGGAAAGGTCACCTCTGAATCAAATGTGGGTTTCAGTGCTTAGTACATTGAATCTCTGGTGTGGTGCTGTAGGATAAGTGCTGGACTGGTAATCACAAGATTGGTAGCTCAAATCCACTGGCTGCTCCTTGGAAACCCTATACAAGATTGCTATAAGTCACAATCGGCTCAACAGCACTTAACAACAACATACACAGATATTTGGTATAGCATTTAGCACCATACTTTTCTTGCAGGTTTAAATGCTCATACTTTTTCTTTCTAAGGAGAGGATCTAGGAATTTAGAAATAAGAGTCCAATCCACTGTTGCTAACTAGATTCTGACTCATAGCAACCCTCTAGGACAGTGGAGAAGTATCCCTCAGATTTTCCAGGGCTATAGATCTTCATGGAAGCACATTGCCACATCATTTCCACATGGAATGGCTGGTGGGCAGAGCTTTAACTACTATCCACCAGGGCTTCTGAGAAATAAGGGTAAGGGGGAATTCATGTCTGCATCAATACTCAGGAAGGATGATCTGCTGAGATGGGATTAGGAGTGGGGTTGAGTCCTGATTCCAGGAATTATGAGGATTAATTCCGATTATCCCTCCCCCTCAACTAATATC
>NW_006408559.1:1270195-1305657 GCF_000296735.1 Chrysochloris asiatica
ACAACAACAACAACAACGCTACCAGAGCTCCAGGTAGCCCTAGAAAAGTAAAGCACACATGTCCCTACCCCTTTCAGGCTGAGACCTACAGAGATGTGAGGGCAAGTGCCTAATCAAGATACCTCAGCACACGTTGACAATCTCGGAGTAAATGACTGGAAAAATAAAACGAACTCTCTAGACTCCCAAATAGTCCTTTACCAGAGTGAAAAGGCAGCGCCCACTCTGAGGAGGCAGAGCGGGAGAGTGCAATGGGCTGGAGCCAGGAGGTAAGGCAGGGCAGGGGAGACAGGAGGTGTTCAGGTGCCATGGGCTGTTTGGGGTCACTGAGGGGCCTCTTCTAAGTGGGCCCCTCAATCAGGCTTGGTGGGGGCTCTTGGAAAGCATAGAGGGCCAGGGACCCTCCTGCCACCCTTGCATTGTTCAGGAGTGGAGAGGCCACGGCGTGGGTCCAGAGCATCACAGGCCGGGGTTGCGCCGAAAGCGGGATAGGGACTGCTGGCCCTGTGGGTATAAAGACAGGGTGCCTCCTATAGGACCCTGCCTCCTCTCCTCTCCTCCTCTAGTCAGGAGCACCAGTCTACCTTTGTCCTTTTCTTCCCCATCACTGTGCGTCCAGTCGGGGCTTGACCAACCGCCAGGACCAGGGGCAGCATCTCGAGGGCAACGTGGTCTGCTGCTCCTGCTCCCCTCGGCAGGTCAGGGGTCCGTCCCCGCTCTGACCGCCCGCCCGCTCAGGTCCCCGAGTTGCGTGGAGGGCGGGCTTCCGGGTGGTGGCGTCAGGTGGCCGCCAGGCCCCGCCCCCGCCTCCTGCGCACCGGCCCCGGTCCCCGGCCTGGCGGTGCGGCGTCTATTCGGGGCGCGGCAGCGGAGCGGCCATGGAGGCGGGCGCCGGGGCCAGCGCGGGAGCCGCGGGCTGGAGCTGCACGGGCCCAGGTCAGAGCCGCCCGCCCTGACTCCCCACCACCCCTTCTGCTTCCTCATCCCCCTCCGGCGGTCGGGACCCCTAGACCCTCCCTCTCTGCAGGACACTGCCTCCTCTCCGCCCTGAGGCTGGCTCCCTCTGCCCCAGACCTTACCCAGGACGGGTCCTATTTCCCCACACCGGTCCCCCATCCAGGCCCTGCTCCTTCCTCCCCATCCCAACCCCTACCCGGTTGGCTCCATCTTCTCCATCCCGACCGCACCCTCCCTGGAAGCCCCTCCCCAGAGCCCTCTCTTTGCTAACCTCCACCCTACAGCCCCTCAGGCCCCGGAGGCGCCTGAGCACTAGACGAGGGGGGAGGACGAAGTCCAAAGAGAGAATGGAGAGAGGAAGGGAGTCGTGCAGCCCTGCACGTACCCCCCTCTTACAGCCCCCATCACCTGCTATCCCTTCTCGGAGCCACCTCACCCTTTCAGCCATGTCTTTACAGGCTCTCTTCCACCCTGGGCTTCCGCCTCCCTGTCCTCTCTCTGCTAAATATACACACACCTTCCTTCTGTCTGTGCTAGGCTAGGCGCCCCGAACAGGGGTGCTGACGAGGCAGGGAGGGGGTCCCGATGTCTGAGAGTGGAGCCGCCGCCGAGCCCTGCAGAGGGAGGCAGAGACCTCCACGGAGATTAAAAATCCCAGGGTTGAAGTGTTAGAAGGCATGTCCCCATCTCTTGCCCTACCTCAGCCCCCAGCGTCCCTGGCATCCCCCAATCCTTCCTCTCCGACTGCTCACAGGAGCCACGGTAACCACCTTAAGCTCCTATGAAGTATCTGATGGTTGTGAGAGGAAGAAAGGTCAACGCTGGGGGTCCCTGGAACGTCGGGGGATGCAAGCTATGGAGGGTGAGTTTCCCCCAATTCCCTTCCTTTCCTTCTTCCTCTGTCTGGCCCCTCTGACTCTGCTCAGCACATATTAGCCCTTCCCTCAGTTCACCTCTGCCCCCTCCTCCCTGAGTGAGCCCATCTTTCCACAGGGCACAGTCTCTGAAGGAAGTCCAGGGTGCATCCCTCTGGGACCCCTCTCCCCATTTAACCAGGTTATGTGTCCCCGGGAGCTGCCAGCCAGACAAAAAGGCTTGGTTAGACAGAGCTTCAAAGCAGTCTTCCAGCAGGGAGCTCTTCTCACAAACCTAGATCCCAAGCGACTGGTCTTTTAAGTGGCAGGGATCTGGACACATGTACACTGTCTTCATTTCTAATGAAGCTCAAGGCTTTGGTTCTCTCTGGTATCTTATCCAAAGAAGAAGGCTTAGCAGGGGATGGATGAGAAGGTCAGCCCCCTACCACCTGTCCCCACCACACCCATGGTCTGTTTTCTTGGACTTCCTTTAAAGTATCCCCAGACCTCACTGCAATCTCATTGTGGACAACCCTGTTTTTCCATGGGCCCCAGATGAACCTCAGGCTGCTGACATTGGAGAAAAGAAGACCAGAGATTCAGAACTTTAAAACAAAGCAAGCAATGGCCATCCTGTTATTTAGAGAAACTGCATTGCAGTAAAGTGGGGATGCCCAGTAGTCAGAGGCTGGTGACAGGTGCACCCCAGTTTCCAAACACATTAAAGTGACCGGACTTTCTTTTACACTCAAGTCTTACCTAAGATTTCCCTTGAGAACTACCCTGTGGTCAGAAGGACAGGCCGCCTAACACTCAGGGAGGGGAGAGGAGACCTCAAGATACCCAGCAGGAAGGGGGACCTGGCAAGAAAGAACACTTCCGAGAGGCTGTTTGCCTTTACTGAGGTGCCAGCTCTTCTCCAGGAAAACTTTCAGCATCATTTTGCTCTATGTTTTCTTTCTCTGCCTACTGACATGCAATGCTTCCTTAATACATATGTTGTTGTTTAGGTGTCAATGAATCAGTTCTGACTCTTAGTGACCCTGTATAGGGTTTCCAAGGAGCAGCTGGTAGTTTTGAACTGCTGACCTTGCTGTTCAGACCGACCTTGCAGCCTGGTGCTTATCCTATAGTGCCACATGATCTATATATATTGTTGTTGTTGTTATGTGCTGTGGAGTCGGTTCTGACTCATAGCGACCCTGTACAGGGTTTCCAAGTCTATAAATCTTTACGGGAGCAGAAAGCCTCATCTTTCTCCCATGGAATAGCTGGTAGTTTAGAACTGCTGACCATGAGATTAGCAGCTCGATTCGTAACCACTACGCTACCAGAGCTCCTATATATATAGGTATTACATATATTAAGGAAGCATTGCATGTCAGTAGGTAGAGAACGAACACATCAAACAAAATCATTCTAAATGTTTTCCTGAGTTCCATAAGTGGTTCAATGGCTGATATTTCAGAAGTATATTGCCAGGGCTTTCTTCTGAGGTGCCTCTGGGTGAAATCTAACCACCATATATATGTATTGAGTCCTGGTGTGGCACTGTGGACTAATGTGCTGGACTGCAAGGTTGGTTTGAACTATAAGGTTGGCAATTCAAGCTTACCAGCCATTCCTCAGAAACCCTGTACAAGGTCGCTGAGTCGAAACCAACTCAACGGCACTTAACAACATTATATGGCACTCAACAACAACAACAATGTATTAAGGAAGCATTGCGTATCATTAGGTAGAGAAAGAACACATCAAATAAAATGATTCTAAATGTTTTCCTGGTATGACACTGGACCAAAAAGTCTGCTGGAACCCCAAAGTCAGCGGTTTGAACCCACCAGCTGCTCCTGGGAAACCCTATTCAGGGTGGCTATGAGTCAGAACTGACTCGACGGCATTTAACGAAAAAAAAACAACAACATGTGTATGTGTATATATATGTATGTATATATTTATATTTGTTGTTGTTAAATACTGTTGAATCAGTTCCAACTCATAGGGACCCTGTATAGGATTTCCAAGGAGTGACTGGTGCATTTGAACCACTAACCTTGAGGTTAGCAGTCCAGTGCTTATTTTACAGTACCACACCAGTGGATAAGAACTGCTAACCTCGAGATCGATGATTCAAACCTACCAGCTGCTCCTTGGAAACCCTTTATAAGGTCACTATGAGTCAGAACTGACCCGACCAATAACATTTAATAATAACATATATATCTACATATACTATACGTACACACACATGCACATGTATCCATATATGTACCATATGCATAGCATATATAATAAATATGGTTCGTATATTATAGATCATTGTTGTTGTTAAGTGCCATCGAGTCGGTTCCGTCCCATAGCGACCCTGTATAGGGTTTCCGAGGAGCAGGTGGTGAGCTTGAACCGCCGACCTTGCAGTTCAAATGGTTTTGCAGTCTGACACATTAACCCACAGCGCCACAATGCATAGCATATATAATATATACTCTGAGACACACACACACACATAGTTGCCATAGAGTCAGTGTGGACTCATAGCAGCCCCAGACATATCGGATTAGAACTGAGCTCTGTAAGTTTTTTAATGGCTGATTTTTTCAGAAGTAGTTGCCAGGACTTTCTTCTGAGGTCCCTCTAGGTAGAGTCTAGCCCCCAACCTTTCAGATAGTAGCCGAGAGCATTGTTTGTACAACCCGAGGACTCCTTTCTTACCATGGAAAGGCTAATTTTTCACAAGGCACTTGAATACTTTTTAAACTTTCTACAACCCCTACCCCCATTCAAACTAACCCTTGCTCCATTTTGCCTGAAGACACATCCAATGTCTGATATGTTTCTTGCCTTCTTGCCCCACTTCCCAGATGCCAGGACTAGAACAACTAGACAGGATTAGGAAGGCCTGAGATGGGGAGGGACTGCCGTCCAACTTGACCCTCATACCTGAAGACTCACCATGAGTGCAGGTCCTGCCAGAGGCTCCCTAGGGGACACCAGGTGGCACCATGATACCATCTCTACCCTTCAGCAGTGAGGTGGAAGAACTGTGCCAGGAAGTTGGCTCTGACTTGCGTCTGGGGTGGGTGTTTCTCCTAGGGGAGGTGTTACTCCCTGCTCTCTATGAGGAGGAAGAGGAGGAGGAAGAAGAAGAAGAGGAAGAACCAGTGCAGAAAAGCAGCAGCATGGGCTCCCTGTCACTTGGCAAACACCGGGGCCTGAGCCTCACCGAGACGGAGCTGGACGAACTGAGGGCTCAGGTGTTGCAGCTGGTGACAGAGCTCGAGGAGACACGGGAGCTGGCAGGACAGCATGAGGACGACTCCCTGGAGCTGCAGGGTGAGCACCTGTGCAGGATCTGGGTAGGCCTGGGGTGCTGCACCCACAGCTCCCAGGCCTGACCGGGCTGTCTCCCCACAGGGCTCCTGGAAGATGAGCGGCTGGCCAGTGCTCAGCAGGCAGAGGTGTTCACCAAGCAGATCCAGCAACTCCAAGGTAACTCCGGGGTCTAGAGCTGGAGGAAGGAGCCTTGAGGTAAAGCACTCAGCTGCTTATTGAAAGGTTGATGGTTCAGAACCACCCAGCAACTGCTCTGCAGAAGAAATACCTGGTGATCTGCTTCCATGAAGATTACTGCCCAGAACATCCTATGGGCAGTTCGAGTCCACATCAGTAACAGGACTGGAGGGGAGGTGGACAACCAAGTACTTATCGCCTAAGTGTCTGACTAAAGTGTAGTAGGCAAAAATAACCTAATTCAGTACTTCTACTGCGTTTTCCTCCACTGTTCTCACCCTTTTCTCTACATTCTCCCCTTTACCTAATTTCTTCTTCACATCTCTAGCCGACTCTTCTGTCTTCTCCTGCCCTTTCTTGTCCTCCCTTCTCTCCTCTTCTTCTGGTCATCGCATTCCTTTTTCTATCCTTTAGCCTTCTTCTCCCTCACCCCTTTCTCTTTGTTCTCCTGAGGGGTCAGTGTCAGTGATGGGTGAACAGAGTTGGACTTCAGGCCAGATTCCTTTTCCTGTCCTTCCAAGGGCACCATCAGAAAGGACAATTCCAGCCAATGAGAAATGACTGGAAGGGACTCTGCATTTCTTAAGGAGAGCTCATGAGAAGGCTGCTTACTCCCCAGGACAGCCCAGAATCCCATCCTGCCAACATCCACGTCTCTTTGTCTGTGGGATGCAATAAAACCGGCGTTCCACGTTTTACTGCACCACCAAATACAAAGGCAGCTTCTATTACTTCTGCGGATTTTTGGTAGGTTTAGGGGAGCTGCCCTAGAAAACAGCAGGGATTCTCCAGAGAGAAGTTAGATCAAGCCAAAAGAAAAGTGTAAATGGAGAACAAAGGATGGCCAGGAAGCAGACCTGGAGAAAGGGCAAGCAAAGGTGTAGAAAGAGGAGAAAAGAATGGGAAAGGAATGTAAGTAAAGGTTGTTGTATGCTGTGGAGTCAGTTCCAACTCATAGTGACCCTAATAGGGTTTATGAGGCTGTAAAACTTTAAAGGAGCAGAAAGCCTCATCTTTCTCCCACAGAACAGCTGGTAGGTTCGAACTGCTGACCTTGAGATTAGCAGCCCAATTCGTAACCAAAGCTCCTTGTAAATAAAGGTAGATGCAGGAAATGTTGGCAGTGAAAAGGAGGGAGGAGGGATGTATTGCCCTGGGAGAAAGAATGTGGGCTTTGGCCTCAGGTTATCTGGGTTCTTGGGCCCATCTCAATCACTAATAAGCTTTGTGCTCTTGGACAAGTCACTGTTTTTGTTGGTTTAAGGTTTTTATTGTGGACTGAGTGAAAGTTTATAGGGCAGATCATCAGTTTTACAGTCAACAAATCATACACTTTGTTTCATTACAATGATTATAATCCCCTCCATGTGCCATCAGTTAACAGTGTTTCTCTCTATTCACTTTAGCTCTTTTTTTTTTAAATACTCAGACATATATAATACTTTACACCACCGAAGGGCACATTCTGCAAGTCTGCCTCCTGGTCACCAGCTCTTAGTCCCTCTCTTCCTATGAATCTAAAGTCCTCAGCTGCTCCCTCTCTCTCTCTCCATGTCCCCATCTCTGCCTCCATCTCTGGTGTTGCTACTTCTCTGGATGAGGTCTTACATTCTACTTGTGCTCCTCTTCCTTGATGGTCCTAGGGTCCTTTGTTTCTGGGCTATAAGATTAACTACTCCTCCATTTTTGTTACAAAACGTCTACCTTTACAATTGTGACAGTCACAGTTAGTCATGATAACAATTACTCAACTAATCATTCTTATGATTGAATCATAAGAATCTTATCCCTCTCTCTTTTCACCAGACCCATCTAGACAAGATGAAAACTATTCAGTGGGGACTCTTTCTTCCCACACACACTCTTAAGCGAAACTCCCCCTTGAAACCTTGTGAGCCAGTCACTTCTTGCTTTTATCATCCCCTTATTTTAGGTAGCCAATATCTAAGTTGCCCATCCCTATCTATCTCCTGTGTACAGAGGGGATAGCATTGAAACTTGATGTGAAGACTCCTTCCCTCTCAGCTGGTATTTAGAGTTACTACCTCGATGAGTAAGGAGCTGTGGTAGCATAGTGGTTATGAATCGGGCCTATAATCTCAAAGTCAGCAGTTTGAAACTACCAGCTTTTCCGTGGGAGAAAGATAAAACTTTTTGCTCCTGTAAAGATTTACAGCCTCAGAAACCTTGTACAGGGTCACTATGAGTCAGAACTGACTCCACTACTCCATGAGTATAGGTCAAGTTCATCAAATTGTAGCAATTTACCCTCATTATCTTTATCAAAAATTGTTTTGTTATTTTTTTTTTATCTTCCTTTAGTCGAGTTCTGATTATCAAGCCATTGAGGCTAGGTCAAATGGGTACTATCTGCAAGTTGGGTGTTCTTGTGCATCTCCTCTCACTTCATATCAGCTGGAGGCTTCACTCTCAGCTCTAGCCCTCTGTGGCTATGTCCTGGTCCATAAGCTCAGGTGTCCCCAGGTCTCACCACACTTTAGACCAACCAGCCCTTCCTCTTCTCTCTCTCATTTCCAGGTCAATGGGAGTCTATGGAATGTGGTTGAACTCAGTGTATTTCTTTCCCCCTCTTCCACTCACCAGTAGACTAATATGGTCCCCAGCAAGCTTACATGCCTGCTCATGTGTTCCCTTTGAGTTTCAGTCTTGGAGGGGGATTTGTCCTAAAGAAACTTGATTGCTTGCCTTGATGGCTTCTCAGTGAGCAACTTACTTATTCTTGTAGTAGCCAGTCATATAGCCATTTTTATTTTGTGTTTTTCCTGATGATCTTTCTTTGAAGATGTATCTTCTGTCACTCTAGCTGTTCCAGGCTGATCTGCTGGTCAAGTCACTTTTATCTTTATAAGACTTAGTTCTTATTCTAAGGAGCTCTGGTAGCATAGTGGTTACGAATCAGGCTGTTAATCTCACAGTCAGCAGTTCAAAACTACCAGCTGTTCTGCTGGCGAAAATGAGGCTTTCTGCTCCTGTAAAGATTTGCAGCTTCAGAAACCCTCTACAGGGTCACTATGAGTCAGAACTGACTCCACTGCACATAACAACAACAACAAATATGTCTAATTCTTTTGTTTGGTGGTGGTGGATATGTGCCATGGAGTTGGTTCTAACTCATAATGACCCTGTATAGGGTTTCCAAGGCTGTAGTTTTTGTTTTGTTTTGTTTTAATAAATGTTTTATTGTGAACTGTGTGATAGTTTACATGGGAGAACATTAGTTTTACATTCATTCTATTATACATCATTTCATTGCCATAGTTACCATCCCATCCATGCATCATCACCCAACCAAAGGGTATACCCTGCAAGCCTGCCTCTGCCCCCCCGCCCATGGTCCTCAGCACTCCATCTCTTCATGTCATCTTCTCTGCCTCCATCTCAGTCCTCACTACTTCTCTGGGTAGGGTCCCCCTCTCCCAAGGCTATAGATCTTTACAGGAGCAGAAAGCCTCATCTTTCTCCTGCGGAATCACTGGTAGTTTCGAACTGTTGACCTTGAGGTTAGCAGCCCAACTCATAACCACTACGCTACCAGAGCTCCTTATTCATTTGTTTATCAACCATTAACTGAATGTCTATGTGCTTAGAAGACCAGCCATGCAGAGGACAGACCACATCCCTGCCTGAATTAAAAATACATTCTACTGGGAAGCGGCAGAAAATAAACCAATAATCAGATAGCAATACCAGCTCGGGTGGCAATAAATAATATGAAAACCACATAATAATATGATAGGCAGAGATGGAGTAAGATAGGAATTTATTGGCAAAGAACAAGCTTAGGGGCTAGGGAGTCATTTAAAAATTGTTACCGAATTGTTGAGTTTAATATAGCTAGTAGAATCCTGAAGACCTGATAAGCAATAGACTCGCCTAACTCGACAGTTCAAACCCCCAGCCGCTCTTTGGAAATTCTACATAATGTCCCTTAGAGTAAGAACTGACTTGATAGCACTTGACAACAGCATTCGAATCCTAGGGGGCCCCTAGTGGCCATGGAATAACCACAAGGCCAGCATTTTCAACCTACCAACTGTTCAACTTGTAGGAGGCTTTCTGCTCCTGTAAAGATTTACAGCCTTGCAAACCCTACATAGGATTGCTATCAGTCAGAATCAACTAGATGGCAGTAGGTTTGGTTTTGGGTATTAGAATCTAAGTGAATATGTTAAGAAGGCAGTTGGCTCTGTGACTCCAGAAATGGGGGAGAAGTCAGAGCTGGAGATACAAAATTAATTGTCATCAGCATAGAGATGGGATTACAATCTATGGGAGCTCACTGTGCAATCACACAGAGTAACGCAGGAAAAGGAGAGAGAGGGGTCCAGCCCCACCCCCACCCCCACCGCACACACACGCCAAAACAAAAAACACTGAAACAAACAAAACAAAAAAGCCTGAAATAGGAGGAACTCCTGAAGTGTTTCATGTCCTGGAAATCAAGAGCAGAAAAAAGATGTTTTGTTAAATACCATTGAGTCAGTTCCAACAGCGACCCTGTATAGGGTTTCTGAGGAGCGGCTGGTGACCTTGAAACGCTGATCTGGAACCACCAACCTTGGGGTTCAAATCGGCTTTCCAGTCTAGCATATTAACCCACAGCACCACACCAAGACTCTGTTGTTGTTGTTAAGTGCCATCGAGTCGGTTCCAACCCATAGCGACCCTGTATAGGGTTTCCGAGGAGCAGCTGGTGAGCTTGAACCACCAACCTTGCAGTTCAAACGGCTATGCAGTCTGGCGCATTAACCCACAGCACCACACCAGGACTCTAGAAAGGAGATAATGACAATGTTTTTGAAAACAAGCAGAGAAATAAGGTGGTAAGAAATAGGGTCAATGAAGGGTGTATATATATGTATATATGTTGTTGTTAAGTGCCTTGGAGTCAAGGGAGGATATATATATATATATATATATGTATGCTGTGGTTAAGTGCCTTAGAGTTGGTTCGGACTCATAGTGACCCAATATAGGGTTTCTGAGGAACGGCTGGTGGGTTTGAACTGCCAACCTGTGGCTAGTAGTCCAGTGCTTATCCTACAAAGTCACACCAGTACTCTATGTAAGTCCATGTATATACATGTTGTTATTAAGTGCTGTCCAGTTAGTCATTCAACTCATAGTGACCCTGTATAGGGTTTCTGAGGCAGTACATCTTTGCGGGGGCAGGAAGCTTCATCTTTCTCCGGTAGAGCAGGTGGTGGGCTCAAACCACCGACCTTGTGGTTTGAAGTCTAGTGCTTATCACATGGAGCCACCGTGCTGTATAAATATGTACATGTGTGTTGTTGCTGTAAAGTGCAGTTGAGTCAGTTCTGACTCATAATGACCCTTTATAGGGTTTCCCAGGCTTTAAATATTCGTGGGAGCAGAAGACCTCTCCCTTAGAGCTGCTGGCAGGCTGAGACCACAGACCTTATGGTTCAAAATTCAGTGCTTATTGTATAGAGCTACCGGACTCCAATATATATATATATATAGTGTGATGTTTGTATGATGAAGGGAAAGAGGCAATGGAAAAGAAAAAAGCAAGATCCTTTTTGCTGGGAGAAGGAACATTCTTCCTTTCAAATAGGAGGGTAGTCATACAATCAAAGTGGGGATGCGAGTTGGCAGCCACCTGTGAAAGTAAAAGTTCTGGACCTATACCTACTTAGTAGGGTATGGCGCTGTGGGATCATCAGTGGATTGCCAACCATAGACCCATGGTTCAAACCCAGCAGTCGCTCCTCGGAAACCCTATACAGGGTCGCTATGAGTGGGAGTCGACTGGGCGTCACTTAACAACAACGGGGTGGCTTCTAGGATGAGCTCTAATGCAGGTCAGCTGCGGGAGACCTGGTCAAGGCCTCCGCAGGTGGAAACTCAGGTTGTCCTTGCGCACGCGCATCACCCGTTTCCGCCGAGAGGGGGCGCGCGCGCATCCGGAGGCAGCTGGTGGTGTGAGGCCGTTCTGGCCGCCACAGCCCCTCTGGGGCCGGGACCGGCCCGTTGGCGGGAGGCCCCCCAAAGAGACCGCATGTGGGGGGCCGACGAGATGGAGTCTATAACCAGTGAGTGATTATCCACTTCTCTGCCCACAGCTCGGTTTCCGGTCGCTGGATTCGTCCCGGCGGCCCCAGTCCCACAGTCAACCCGGCGGCGGCACTTCAGGGCCCCTCCAACCCTCAGCTAGAGCCCACCCCCTCCGCCTCCTCCCCGGCTGCCGATCCTCCAGCCTGGCGCCTTCCTCCCTTCCCCAGTGGAGGCCGTTTTAGGGTCAAAGGAAAAGCGGAAGGGGTTTTGAACCCCGTGGTCAAATGCGTGTTAGGGAAGTGATCTGTTCCCCATAGAAAGCCCACCGGAGACTTAGGGCCATTATCCTACTGGCCAATTGGCTCACGTGCCTTCTCCACTCAGCTCAGTCCCAAGAGAGAGGCCGCATAGGTGGGTGGTGTCCACTGCTCTGGGCCCCACTCTCTGCCTTTCCACCCATTCTGACTCAGGGACCCTAGAGGACACAGTAGAACTGCCCCCTAGGGATTCCAAAACTGCCCATCTGTATGAGAGCAGACAGCCTCATCGTTCTCCTGCCCAGTGGGCTGGTGGATTTGAACCACCAACCTGGTGGTCAGCAGTCCATATGCTTAACCCGTGGTGCCACCAGGGCTCCTTGGAGCTAAAGCAGAGACCATGAAATAGGAAGGAAGTGGACATGCTTGAGCGAGGCTCGGCGTTGATCAATAAGTACTGTTGAATAGATCAGAAAAGAGGAAGACTCTAGAACCGGAAGGATGGCAGCAGATGTGCCTGGACTGTACATGTGAGCTGGAGAGCGTAGGGCTGGGGACCCTCTCTGGAGCCCTTGTCCCCTCAGTGCTTACATATGTCCACATTTTCCTTTTCAAAAGTCGCTGCGCTGTTCTAATTTTTAGAAAATACCCAAGCATGTCCTTCTGCACACATAGTAGGTATTCAGTAAAATTCAATTGTGGGGGTGAAGCCCTGCCTCATGCATAAATGTTGTTATTAGGTGCCATTAAATTGGTTCCAACTCACAGCAGCTCTGTGTCCAACAAACTGAAATACAACCTGGTCCTGCCTTATCCTCACAGTATTGCTACAATGGAGCCCATTGTTGCAGCCATTGCCAGCCCATCTTGTTGAGTCTCTCTTTTTTTTTCTTGCTGACCCTGGTGTGGCGCTGTAGGATACGTTGTTGTTGTTGTTGTTGTCGTTAAGTGCCATCAAGTCGGTTCTGACCCGTAGTGATCCTGAACAGGGTTTCCGAGGCTGTAAATCTTTATGGGAACAGAAAGCCTTATTTTTCTCCCGGGGTAGTTTCGAACTGCTGACCTTGAGGTTCATAGCCCAATTCATAACACTAGGCTACCAGAGCGCCTTACTCGACCACAATGTTGGCTTGAACCACAAGGTCAGCGGTTCAAATCCACTAGCTGCTCCCTCCTATACAGGGTCGCTATGAGTTAGAACCGACTGGACAGCACTTCACAGCAGCAACACACTTTATCAAGAGTCCTGGTGTAAGGCTGTAGGATAAGCACTTGACCATAAGATCAGTTTGAACCTCATGAATGAGAGTTCAAACTCACCAGCCACTCCTTGGAAACCCTACACAGGGTCGCTATGAGTTGGATCCGACTCGACAGCACTTAACAACAGTATTAATACTTTCTTAAGGAGTCCTGGTGTAGAACTGTAGGATAAGTACTGGGCTGCTTATCAAAAGGTTGGCAGTTCAAATCCACCAGTCACTCCTTGCCTTTGCCTTTAACAGCAACAAAATACTTTATCAAAGCATGATATGCCCTTTTCAGTGGACTAGTCCTTCCTGGTGACATGTCCAAAGTACATGTTAAGCACCATCAAGTTGATTCTGACCCATAGTGACCCTACATCGACCTTGCAGTTCAAATGACTTTGCAGTCTGATGTATTAGCCCACAGTGCCACACCAGGACATGAGACATGCATAAATACAGCAGTTTATTGCACTGCATTGTGCCTGAATTCATTATTGGGGTCAGTGACTTTTACTCTCTCTGTCCATCCACTTTTAGGCTCAGCTGATCCCAGGTGGGTATCTGTGTCCAGAAACCCTGAGGTGCCCACAGATAAAGAGCGTTCTAAGCTCTGACACCTATTTCTTTTGTAACTCAAAAAAATTCTTTACTCTAAAACATAGGCATGTGAAAATCGAAATAGTACAGATAATATGATGTAGAAATAAAAACCCCAGCACATGCTAACCTGCTGCTCAGAAGCCACCAGCCTTTATGATCTGAAGCTGGCGCTTTCCAGACCTTTTTCTATGGATTTGTATATTTAATGTGCAGATATACGTTGTTGTTGTGAAGTGCCATCGAGTCAGTTCTGACCCATGGCAACCCTGTATAGGGTTTCTGAGGAGCAGCTGGTGAGCTTGAACTGCCAACCTTGCAGTTCAAACAGTTTTGCAGTCTGGCACATTAACCCACAGCGCCACACCAGGATATATGTATATTATACCAATTTGTTTTATAAAAACTAAGACAATACCATGTATTTTATGGCTTATTTTCTTTCTAGTAAATATATTGTGGAAACCTTTTCACATCTTTAGGGTTACTGCTTTCTTTTAAATGACTACATTGTATTCTATTTAAAACCAAACCACTTGTTGCTGTTGAATTAATTCCAACTCAACAGCAACGCTATAGGACAGACTAGAGCTGCTCTGTACAGCCAACTTTAGAGGACCTAGTGGAACTGCTTTGTAGGATTTCCAGGACTGTATTCTTTATGGAAGACTTCCATGTCTCTCCCATGGAGCAGCTGGTGGATTCCAACCACTGATCTTCTGGTTGGCAGCCAAGCATTTAACCATTGTACTACGAGGGTTCCTTATAGTCTAGTTAACCATCGTCTAGTTAAGCAATCCCATATTGAAGGACATTTAGGTTATTTTGCCACGTTTGGTTAGCATGCAGTGAATCTACATTTGGATTTCAGCTGTGACCTTAATACACTTTGGGACCGGTGCTAACCACAGGCAGATCATGGGAGGTCTGAGACTGTATTTTCTGAGTTCCCAGGCTGAATATTGCAAGAATCACCTATGTTCATTTTTTATTCTGGGAATAGAACATCATCAGTAAAATTCTGTAAAATGAGATTGGTCTGTAATTCTCAGATGAATCCCTTGCTTATACTCTTGCTTTATAGTAGCCTAAATTATCCATTTTGGGGCTAAGCTCCCAAACCAACTTTTCTAAGGTACCATGTGACATGGATTGACCTCATCCCTTTACCCTATACCAGATGAAACCACACATCCCTGAGAGGGTGGAGACTGGGTTGTCAGGAGGCTGCTTTTAACTGTGCACCGCTGGGACAGAGCAGACTAGTTCGCTTGTCCTTTTGACCTAATCTCGGCCTTTGCAGGTGAGCTGCGCTCTCTCCGGGAGGAGATCTCCCTGTTGGAGCATGAGAAAGAAGTTGAACTGAAAGAAATAGAACAGGAGTTGCGCTTGGCCCAGACTGAAATCCGGACTCTGCGGCAAGCAGCAGAGGATTCGGCGACCGAGCATGAGAGTGACATAGCTTCCCTGCAGGAGGACCTGCTAAGGCTGCAGACAGAGCTCGATGACATGGAGCGCATCCGGGGGGAGTATGAGCTCGAGATCTCCTCCCTCCGGGCAGAAATGGAAATGAAGAGCTCTTACCCATCCAGTACCTTAACTTCCTCTGATATCTCTGACTTGCAAGGTAAGAGAACAGCCCTGATCTTGGTCTCCTAGTCAGTGAAGTCAGGCAAAGAGAAGGTGGTAGATCCTAAATTGGGAAACTTCGAGAAAAAAAAATCTCCAGGTTGCATTTGAGATTATAAAGGAGCAAAATGTACCCAGGTGTTACATAATGGTTTAAGAAACAACCCCGTGACAGTGGAAATTCTTCTTCAGAGGGCCATTTGTTGAGTGGACTCTGTGAATGCCCTTTCTGGGAGAGCTTCCAGTTGTAGGATGAGAGTAGAGGGCCTGCCACCTTGGGAAACTTCCCACCGGTCTGGCACCATGGCGTTTTTTCTGGATCACTTTATGGTGGGTCTCCAATCCTGCTTCCCAGTTCTTAGACTCTTCTAGCCCTCCCCAAAGGAGAAGCTTCAGGGGGCAACAAATGAGGACAGATGCCAGCTGGAGAGAAAGGGAGGTTATTTCTAGTAGCACATAAATGTGCTCAAAAGCTCAGAGCTCTGCTTTCAGACAGCAAGGCTCCTAGCTAGTTGCTAGGACTCATGATGCCAGAGAGCTTGCCTTTATCCTGAGGCTAGATTTATGATCTGGGTATAAGGGAGGCTCTATTTAGGCCAGGCCAAAGAGTGTCCATCAACAAGGAACCAAAGAACTTCAGATTTTTCTCGCTGTATCAAGCCTGTGGACTGCTGGTGCTAAGAAAGCCAGCTTGTTGTCTGTGTTGTTGAGTTGGTTCCTGCTTATAGTGACCTGTATAGGTTTCAGAGGAGCAGCTGGTGGGTTTGAACCGCCAGTCTTGTGATTAGTATTTCAGTGCTTATCCTATAGCACCACACCAGGCTTGCACAGTAGAAAGACCTCAGCTGGAGTTCGAGAGTAGAGTTCAGGACCCCAGTTCCACTAATTAGTGGGATGAACTTAGATGTTCTCTCTCTCTTAGCCTTAGTTTCTCGATCTGAGAATGTGAAATTGGAGTTGGTCTTTAACTCTTAAGTGATTCCTTAGAATCATTGGAAATTGCACAAAACCGGAGATTCTAGAATAGGAAAAGGATATTAAAGAAAATGGAATGAAACCCAGATAAATAGTGTCATTTTGTTAATAGTCAAGTACCAATGTTGGTTCCTTGGTTTAAACTGGTGCGTCATGGTAATGGAAAATGTTAACAGCAGGGACACCTGGGTGAGGACTCTCCCAGGAAAGGATCTCTCTTTTACTTTAAATCTAAAAACTAGTCTCAAATAAAAAGTTTATTTTAAAAAACATTACTGAACTATTTGGGAGCTCTGACTCCATACAATAAGCACTGACCTATGAACTACAAGGTCCATGGTTTGAGCCCGCCAGCTGCTCCATGGGAGAAAGATGAGACTTAAGATGAGGCTTTCTACTCCCGTGAAGCTGATAAGCCTTGGAAACCCTAGATAGGGTTGCTATGAGTCCGAACCAACTTGACAACACTTAACAACAACAACACAACTAGTTAGGAGTAGGGTGGTGTGGTGGGTTGATGCTGGGCTGCTAGGTCTGTGGTTCAAACCCACTACCTATTCCACAGGAGACAGATGAGCCAGTCTGCTTCTGTAAAGACCTACAGCCTTGGAAACCTCTGTCAATAGGGTTGCTGTGAGTCGGCGTCAACTTGATGGCAGTGGGTTTTGGACTAGGTCACTATGAGTTGGAACAGATTCCACAGCAAACAACATCTGGGGAGTAAATGAAGTGCCATGTTAAAAGCAGTCACACACTACCAGAGGCTGAAACTACTAAGTCTGATGATTAGCACATGGTTACTTTTCATTAAAGATTAGTTTCCTTCCTTCTGTGGTAGTCTGCAGTAGTCCAGGACTTCTGATCCTGGAATAGAGGGTGCAATTGGAATAGCTTTTCAGGGTGTTGAATCTTATGGTAGATAGAAGTTGTTAGTGCTTTCGATTCGGTTCTCACTCATAGTGCCCTGTATAGGTTTCAGAGGAGTGCTTGGTGGGTTTGACCAACCAGCCTTGTAGTTAGCACTCTAGTGCTTATCCTACAGTGCCACACCAAGCAGGTAAGATAGGTCCTAATTAAAGGGTCTGAATTAAAGCAAGTCAGTGTTGCTGACATTTCTGTAGAATTCATGAATAGTAATTCTTAATCATTAAGAAACAAAGCAGATAGGGGTATCTGTGTTATCGCAGCAGTAAAATGTATTGATGCCTGCTACTTAGGAACCTAATTGGACGTTCCAGGTGGCTAAGATGTGGGTCCACTTGAGGCAGACTTGCCTGTTAGTAGGTGAAAAGCCTTGGGAAGGATACCTGAGGAGCCCATCCAGGCCAGTGTATTCGATCAGATGATAGAGGGATACCAGAATACATGGGTTCTCTCTGAAAGGTGGATGGCAGTGTGTCATCTGACAGCTTTTTGTAACAAGAACCTAATAGGAAGGCAGTTTGAAACAGCTCAATGAAGCCCTTTCAACATAGCAAACCCCAAACTTAACCAAACCCTCCAAAGCTAGAGAAGTTTAAGACCGTGCTTTGGTGTTGGGGCTTTGAAGATTAATATACAGGGAACAATCTTCTGGGAGGATAAGAAGAGCAGCTGCCTTCTTCTCACAATGAGAAAGACCATTGCAGTGTGGAATTGTCTGGGCCCTGCCTCCTAAGCCTCTGCACGTAGTCTCGCTTTTGTCTTCACCTCCAGGGGTACAGTGTTGCCTTCTGCCCTCACATCTCTAGGTGGGAACGTTGAGGGCTGGTCATTAGGTTCTCACCTCTCTCTGCTTGTCCTCTGCAGAAGAACTGGAACAACTGCGGGAACGCTACCGCTACCTGAACGAGGAGTATCAGGCCCTGCAGGAGAGCAACAGCAGTCTCACAGGACAGCTTGCAGATCTGGAGAGTGAGAGGTACAGCCAAGAGGCCCTCTAGGACTCTGCCTTAGGCATATAGCAGCAGAGCATATGCTCCTGGAGAACCAATCCCTGTCATGGGACCCAAAGGAGACAGATATGCCTAGAAGCAGGCATGGGGTGGGGGGCGCTTAGGAGTAGAGTTGAGTATGTTCTAATATCATTTTCTTCCATTCCAGGCTTTGGGGTCTGTTTTGTGCCACTCTAGAGTATATTAGGATAAGCACTGGACTGCTAACTGCAAGGTCGGCAGTTCAAACTACTAGCTGCTCCTTGGAAACCACCCTACACAGGGTTGCTATGAGTCCGAACTGACTGATGGCACTTAACAACAACGGAGTGTATTAAAGGAGCCCTGGTGGTGCAGTGGTTAAGCACTTGGCTGCGAAGCAAAACGTTGGCAGTTTGAACCCACCAGTTGCTCCATGGAAGAAAAATGTGGCAGTCTGCTTTCATAAAGATTACAACCTGGAAAACGTTATGGGGACATTTTCTTTAACTGAGTCAGAATCGATTTAGTGGTAACTGGTTTTGGGCTAAAGTATATTAGAAGTGATTCCTTCCTTGCTGGCCCAGGCTTGATTCTGTCTAACAGCAGAACGCCTCCAGTTGGCTGATCTCCAGACCCTCCCTGAAGCCCAGCTGGCACTAATACTCGGAGGGTCTCCTATCCTAGTGCAGCCATGTCTTTACAGACTGAGATGCTGGGGACTCTTTCTGTAATCTCTTAAACGTTTTTGTTTGAGAGGCAATTCCCAGTCGGCAGTCTCGATCTTTTGCTGAAATGAAGGCATCAGGGTCAAGCAGGATGGCTGGTGGTGCCAGGCAAAGCCACCTCCCAACATACCCCTGGGCTTCTGGATTGCAGAACACGAAGAGCAACTGAAAGGTGGCTGGAGGCCCAAACCCTAAAGACGATGTCATCAGCAGAGTCTCAGACGTTAGAAATGGATTTCCTTGAGCCTGACCCTGAGACTGAGTCGTTGCGACAGCAGCTCCTGGGAGCAGAGGAGCAGATGCATGACATGAAGAGCAAGGTAGGGCTTGAGGTGATGCAGCAGGCACCTCTAGCACCTCTCTACGACCTGCCCTTCCTAGCCTGTGGTCAGAATGCCACTCAGGCTGTCGCAGGGGACATGCACTATGGCCAAAGATATTATTGGGGGGGTGGCGGTACAGGGAGACAAGGGGCTGCTTTGCCTGAGGTAAGTGTGTCAGTGAGAGGAATGCCATGCTAGGCCTCCATCTGCTCTGGGAGTACTTCTGGCCCTGAAGTAAGTCAGCTGTCCGGTTCCCTTCCTGCACAGTGTAAGGAATTGTGTTGTGAGTTGCAAGAGCTGCAGCACCAGCGCCGGACCAGTGAGGAGGAGCAGAAGCGGCTACAGAGGGAACTCAAGTGCGCGCAGAATGAGGTCCTGCGGTTCCAGACGTCTCACAGCATCACCCAGGTAAACACTGACAAGGAAGGGCAGGAGGGCCTCCATGGCATCCCTCACTCTTCAGCAGGGTGGGAAGCCCAGAGAGCCAGGCTGTGTGCAGTTGCCTCTTCCCTCTTACTGGGGCTATAGTCTCCTGGAGACTCATTGGAGAACTCGTACAGCACTGTGTTCTAGAACCGGCTGTGCTTACTGAGCGTGGGCCTCAGAGAAGAAGCCAAAGGCCTAGCCTTGGGGCGCCCTCCTCGAGCTGTCTGTGTCTTAGCAGGCACCAGAGGGCTCTGCTGTTTGCTGACAGTAAGTGCTCTGCCTGCGTCCTCCCACCACAGAATGAGGAGCTGAAGACCAAGCTCTGTGCCCTGCAGGAAAAGTATGATGCTAGCCAGGAGGAGCAGAACGAGCTCTTGAAGGTGCAGCTCCAACTTCAGACTGAGCTCCGGCAGTTCAGAGTCACAAAAGCCACAACCCTAGAAAGTCATAGTGATAAGGTAACAGGGACTGCTTAGGGGCTAAGTGCGCCTGCCTGCGGTTTGGGGGAAGAAGGGGTAAGAACAGAGAGTTAAAATAACCCCAGCTGCTACCTATGCCTTCCCTTCCCCAACACCTACACTAGATAAGACGACAGGCAGTCGAAGGAGGGCAGGGAGAGGTAAATCTGTATTCTATTGGGGTCTGAATGTGGCCCTGGGCAGGACAGTGGGGTGAGGCCCTCAGTGGCACTGCCCAAAGCCCCCTCCACTGTAGGAGTTACAGTGCCGGCTCCAGCGGCTGCAGCAGCAGTACCAGAACACCGTGTGTGAGAAGGAGCGGCTGCTGGAAATAGAGCAGCAACTGCAGGATGACCTGCAGGGCCTCGAGGCCGAGGTGCAGCGCCTCAAGGACATTGAGGCCTCCTTCCAAGAGAGCATGGATAAGGTAAAGGTGCTTCAGGTGAGGGAGAGCATAGCAAGGCAGTGTCTCCTGTGAGGGTCCCAGCAGGAGTTGTGTGGAGTGGCTGTGGCAGAGAGAGGAAGGTGACCTCATGGTCACAGTCCTCTCTGCTTCCTTTGATTTTTTTAAGCAGTCAGCCTCTAAAAAGGAAGGCCCTTTCCTTCTCTGCCTCCCATAAGAAGGAAGCTCCAGAAGGCCTGAGTTTAGATCCTGTTAAGGATTGGTCCATTTTGGGGCTCTCCCACCGGGATGAAGTTGGGGCTGGGAAGCCCAGGGTCAGATTCTGCCTGTGAGAAGAAAGGACAGCCGCAGGGAGCTCCTGGGATGATGGCAGGGTCTGCCTCCCGCCCCAGAACGAAGAGATGCACAACCAGCTTCAGGAGATGAAACAGCTGTACCAGGCAAGCAAGGACGAGCAGGAGCGGCAGAAGCACATGTACAATCAACTTGAGCAGGACTTCAAGCTCTGCCAGCAGGAGCTGAAGCAGTTTAAGAGCACCCAGAACCTTCCAGAGGACAAGGGGAAATGTACCACTAAGGTAATGGTCACGCCGAGGGGTGAGAGCTCCTGGACCAAGCCCAGCGCCATGGCATAGCGGGCTCTCTACATACAGATCACAGTCTGAACACCTGAGGTTCTTGACATGATCTCCATGTGTGTAGGCATTCATCCATTGGTATTAGAACAGTAGTGGTATCTAGTGATTCATGGAGAACACACACATTGGCCCATATATGTAGCTAGTATTGTTAGAACTAGAGAGGTCCAGTTTCCTGTGGTTACATCCTGTCAGAGTACTCAGTAGCTCCTGGCCACAGCCAACATTAGACTGTCCTTTCAGAAGATAACAGATGGAGAAGATTATGTGGGCCACCTCAACGGCCCCCTGCCTTTCTGTACCCAGGCCCATGTTTCCTCCTCCCCGACTCCCATTCAATTTCCAGCCCAGGGGTTACATGGCTATTTGCCATGACCTGAACATCACCACCTATCCTGTGGAAGGAGAAGCTGCTGAACTACAGAGCCCCCTTTCTCTCTAATCATAAGTCAGCATTGACATTCATTTGATGCGAGCTTTGTTGTTGTTAAGTGCCATCAAGTCCATTCTGACTCCCAGCAACCCTGTATAGGGATTCCAAGGAGTGGTTGGTGAGTTTGAACTGCCAACCTTAAGCTAGCAGTCCAATGCTTATGTACTTGGAATCCTGCGGTGATTTTGTCTTAACTCGCTTCAGCAATAGCTTATACATTACTAAAGATTTAAGAGATCATTTTGAAAACAGAATCAGAGGGAAATTAAAATGAATTAAGTCCTTACTGGTAAGGAGTCTAGATAGGTCTAAAATATAAGTGGGGATAACAAGCCTAACAGCTACAACTCCCAGCCAAGTAGGAGAGTGGTCAGCCAGAGAAAGGGGAGGTGGGGAAGCAGGAAGGGAGGATCATGGACAACACTCCCACTCAATGGTCCTTCAAAGGAAATAGTAGTAGACATTCCGAGCAGAGCCAACCAACAGTCTGGCGGAGCATCTGCTGAGGTTCCCAGCTGAGCATCTCGGTCTGATTGGTAGGGATACAGAATGGTTTGGGGTGATCGGTCCAGAAGACCCCGGTGACTCCTATGAGGTATGAGAGGGCAAAGGTGCCCTGCTAGCCACCCCGTAGAGAGAACTCTCTGGAAGCATCCTTGCAGAGTAACTGCTCCAGCCACACCTGCCCCCCATCCACAGTGTGATGAACTGCTGTGCAGACTGACAGACTTGCAGGAGCAATACCAGGACAGCCAGAAGGAGCTAGAGCAGCTGCAGATGGAGCAGTGTGAGCTCCTGGAGGACCAGAGGCGGCTGCAGGAGGAGCAGGGCCAGCTGCAGGAGGAGCTGCACAGCCTCACCCTCCCACTCCCCAGGACTGCCTTCGTCCACAAGGTAACCACGGCCCAGGGTCAGCGCCTGGCTGTGGGCCTGGCTGTGGAGCAGTGTGTGCAGAGGGTTTCCATGTGTGACTCTGGGAACAAATGCAAGGCTAGGGGTTGGACATTTCATCTCTTAACCGACCACTCCTTCCTGTCTCACCAGACTTCCCAAACCAAAACAGCAAGACTTACAGCTGATTATGGTACTTCTCATAAGGGCTTTCAGTCGTCATTATGCTTTAGACTCGAACCAGCAGCATAGCATTTTCTGTTGCTCCATCTAGAGGAAATGTATTTGAAAGCATTTTGCAAACTACAGATTACACCCTATCCAAATGTAATAGGTTATTGCTGATGAGTTAGTGATCTCCATAGAGAGACTCATCCCCAACCATATGGATTGTGCAAAGCCAACACAGAGTCTGAAGGGAGTGGGCCCCAGAAGGGATGGGGCCAGAAAAGAGCATGGGCTTCCATCCGACCACTGCAACTCTGTCCTCCTCCCTTTCACTCTCCTTCACAGAGTCAGGAGCTCCTTAAAAAGTTACAAGATCTTTGTGAACTGCAGCTGTCCTGCCAAGGCCTGCAGGGTGACCAGAAAAAGCTGCTGGAGACTCAAGGCAGCTTATTGAAAGAACAAGTCTTGATGCTTGGAAAGCTACGACTTTACAGAGAGTCCCATTTCCAGGAGGTGTTGGAGAACCCCAATAATTCCAAATTGCCAAAATCCTCAAAACATGATCCTAGCAAGGTAATGACAGCATGAGGTCATGTGTAGCCAGGGAGGCAGCTCTCTTGAGGACCACAGCATTGCAGGGAAGGGGGCTTCACACAAGGGTCAGGGTTAGGAAGGCCTGATGGGCAAGTGGTAAAAATGAGGCTAAAGCCTGCCCAGTGTCACTGACCATGACCATCTGGATGCACTGAAATGTGTCTTAGGATAGCCTGGGGGATCTTGCTCAGATGCCTGCCCAACTGTCCTACTCTGAACACCTGAACAGAGCTGGGATAACCCAGAAGCTGGAAATCTGGTCATTTGGCTTAGTCCCTATCATTGTCAAGATGAGCTAATACCAACTTAGTATGTGTTTGGGTTCCTTTGGACTGACTCTAAACATGTCATCTTTCTCTCATGAACTGAAAGTACACTCCTCTGTCATCAAAGTCCCATAACCTTTTGGTCTTCCACATGAAGCAAATGTAGGGTCATTCATTTCCAAGGGCAAGAATCGTAGCATATGGGATTCTTATAACTGACCGCACTATCTTTGGAACTTTGGAGGCAATGATAGAGTCAGGTCAGGAGTGTTGGACAGAGAGCTAGTATATCTCTTCACCAGCCAGTGACCAGGCCTGTGAGGTCATATGGACAGAGATTCCCATGTGGATCTATTTTGTTGTGAGTGAGTTTAGTGTGAGCAAGGAAGAGCAGGTAGACAGTATCAGCCTATTCATTCCAGTATTAGCCTGGACAAGGAGAGCCAGGGAGTAGCAGAAGGCCGAACTGTGTGACGGGAACCAGGTATAAAATCATTCCTTAATCAGTCAGGTCTCAGCAGCCAAGAAGGCAGGCCCAGAGTACCTGGAAATGGGCCCAGCAGCCAGGTTCTGAATTGGGGCAGAGGGTACAGGGCAGGTAATGAGATCTGGATTCCAAGTCCGCATCCTCTGAGGAAGGGCTGATTTGAGGGGAGGGAAGACTAAGCTATAGGTCTGGCAAATGGAGAGAGGGCTATACCAGAGATCATGGGGTCTCTGCCCAGGGAGACTTTCCCACACGAACAAAAATGGACACCTGCTAGGTGGAGTGGAGGACCCAGAGGCTGTGGTGAAACTGGAGTGTAGGTGTGCAGTTCTAGAAGGTGCACTCAGACATCTGACCTAGAGGGGTGTGACTGGAACTGCAGTGGCCAAGAGTAATGGTCATGTCTCCCACCCCACCCCACCCCATCCCTGCAGTCTAAGGAGCTCATTGCCAAGCTTCAGGGCCTACAGACACTGTACCAGGCGGGGGAGGTCCAGCAGGAGCTGCTGCAACAGGAGCAAGGGAGGCTCCTGGAGGAACACCGGCGGCTTCAGGCCGACTTACAGCTCTGCCTGGAAGAAATGCAGCTGCTCCAAGCCCAGTCCCCTACCATCAGAATGAGCCTTGAGTCCTACAAGAACAGTCAAGACAGCATGCCTGCCAGCAATGAGAGCTATCACAAGAGTTACAATAGCAACCAGACGAGCACAGAGAGCGTTCTCAAGAGCTACGTGAGCAGCAGCAACAACAGTGAGGTCTCTAACCAGAGTCAGCATGCCAGCAGCAGTGACAGCATCAGCTACCAGAAGAGTTATGGCAGCAGCACCTATAGCAGTGACAGCTATAACAAGAGTTACACCAGCAGCATTGACGACGTCGCTGCTGAGCCAGAAGATCTGGAGGTAACAGCAACCAGGTGGCAGGTCAGACAGGCAAGGACAGGCACTTGGCTTTTTAAGAGAGAAGTAGGGAGAGAATGGGTCAGGCGAGTAAGGCACTTCCTGCCCACCCACCCCACCCACCCCTCAGGCTTTGCCTTCTCATCAGCCCCACTGGTCAGGAGATGCTCCCATCTGGAGGGAGGCCTAAAAGTCAGGACTTTTCATCAACACTGTCATGGTGCTCGTTAGGAAAAGAAACAGTACTTCTCTTGGGCAGCTGCCTGTGGCCATTGTGTCCTCCAGCAGTGGGGGTGGGGGTGGTGCAGGTGCTCCTCTGGTGCCATCATACGTGCCCGCCCTCCACAGCGCTTGGAGGAGATGGTCGCCAAGGTGTTGATCAAACTGCAGGCTGTGCAGGCCATGTACCAGGTCAGTCAGAACGAGCACAGCATCCTGCAGGAGGAGATGAGAAAGTTGCTGGAGAAGCAGAAAAAGCTGAGGGAAGAGCTGGATGACTGTGAGAAGGAATTCAAGGACTGCATGGAATGCCTAGAGAAGCCTGCTACCCTCCAAAATGACAAGAATGAGGTAACTGCTCTCAGGGAGGCAGGGTTTCTTCCAGAGCCCCGAGTCAGTCAGCAAGTTGTGGCTGTTCAGAGAGGAGAAAGAAGGTGGGTCTGCACTGCCTGCCAGGCCACGGTAGGGTCATCTTTCCAACCTGAGACTGAATCCCAGGAGGCTGATGTGCTAGGAGGCATAGTCTCTGGCAGGAGTTGCTCCCTGCCCAGTGGAGGGAGCAGCGTGCACATGGGTGTAGATTTATAAGTATTAGTGCCTGCTGAGGAAGTCACAGAATGCTGCCACCAGTCAAGACAGAACCAGAGACTAAGGAGCAGGGCTGCAGTTGCCTCTATCTTAAGGAGAGGTACAGGAGCCAAGTCATGTGATCTCCAGCAGTCTTCAAAGCTGGACACAGTTTCTTGGGTAATTGTACTTGCTAGAGAAATAGGTTGAGTGAAGTAGGAGTCCCCATTACAAAGGATATAATAAGACCCTAAGATTTACAAGTGATAACCCTAGGGGGACTCCCAAGAAAAGTCACAGTAAAAAAATCTAAGTCACTGTTGATATAAATCATCAGGTGCTTCAAGTCAGGGAGAAGCTACTTGTCAGTCTGTTTCAGAGGCTCATTGTCCATGTGTTGATGTTCTTGTCTGCTTTCCACGGGCTTCAGCAGGCATCTGTCTGGAGCAGTGGCACTAGGCAGGGCCCAGGCTGCCAGGGTTGGCTTGGCTCTAGGTAACCAGCCCTCCACCACCTACAGATCAAAGAGCTGCAGACCAAACTGCGGGAGCTACAGCTGCAATACCAGGCTAGCATAGACGAGCAGGGCCGGCTCTTAGCCGTTCAGGAGCAGCTGGAGGGGCAGCTACAGTGCTGCCAAGAGGAGCTTCTCCAACTCAAGGAGAAGAGGCTCTCTGTTTCCAAAGACCTCAAGGTTAAGAACAGCAACAAGAACATGAACAAGAACGCCAATGGGCTGAAAAACAAGAAGCCAAGTGTGGCCAAGAGTGAGGGCTGCTTTGAGACCAGGCAAAACGTGAGTATGACCTTGGTAGCCAGCTAAGCAACAAGGTGGAGGAGGTCCTGGAAAGAAACCTCATCTCCCTCCGGGTGGAGGGGTTCTCCCAGGTGAGAGATTTGTAGAAAAGGCTCTGGAGTCTCTAGAGCATCAAGAGTTCATCTGAGGAGACTTGTGGTACTCCTGTTTCCTGAGAAGTCACAGGGAAAGTAAAATGCAGACAAACAGAGGGCTAGCCCCCAAACAGCCCCAGACTCAACAACCACTTTCATTATTCTATTCCCTTTTTCTGGGGGCCCCCATTCCTGATGGGTTATGTGCCCAGTAGAAGAACCAGATATATGAAGAGAGGAATATATTCATAGTAGTTGTGTTCTACTGAGTGTACCAGGGTTGGGTCCAATGGAATTGCCATGCAAGGGATGGAAGCCACAACTGAGGTGCAGAACCTTTAGTTCTGGTAGCTGTTGACACCTCTTAATGGCCAAGTAAGGAGCTCTGGTAGCGTAGTGGTTACGAATTGGGCTGTGAACCACAAGGTCAGCAGTTCAAAACTACCAGCTGTTCCGCGGGAGAAAGATGAGGCTTTCTTCTCCTGTAAAGATTTACAGCCTTGGAAACCCTGTACAGGGTCGCTATGAGTCGGAACCGACTCCATGGTACATAACAACAACAACAATGGCAAAATAGATGTGTTGGTCCAGAGATCCTAGGGGTGACTGCCTTCCATGCTATACCAGATTGACTCAAAATCTCAAAATCCTGTGCTCCACCCTTGCAGGAAATAGAGGGTAGGACTCTTCATAGGTAACAGCATCCCCCACCTCCACCCCACAGAGTCTGGAGGTGGTGCTGTACTACGAGGCCAGCCAGAGGGAACTAGATGAACTAACAAGAGAGCAGGAAAAGAAAGAGGAAACAAGGAAAGAGTCCTGGGATGAACCACCTTCTGAGCTGTCAGATCTTAGAGGACCTAGCTCAGCAGGAGAATTGGAAGAATTGGAAGAGTTCCATGACCTGGAGAATAAGGAAGATGAGGACGATGATGACTCTTGCCCTGAAACTTCAGAGGGAAACCCTCTCAAACTTTCGGAGAGCAAAAAGGTAACTGCACTCAAAGGCTGGCTCCAGTGGGAAATGGGCTCTGGAGCTCAGGTGCCCTGTGTTCAGGGTGCTGAGGATGGAAACCTGCAGGAATGGGCAGGAATGAGGAAATGGACTGGTCCTGAGAAAGCAGTCTCTCCATAGTAGGTTTACATCAGATTCCTGTGGAACCTTCTGGCAAAGCCACCTTTCCCCAAGTAGAATCTTTAGAGTCTTAGCTGCTCTCATTTATGTGGTAGCCCTTGCTCCTTACCTCTCTCCTTAGGGGTGGTTGGTAGTGGTTATATGCCATGGAATTGTTCTAACTCATAGCGACCCTGTATAGGGTTTTTGAGGCTGTATATCTTTATGGGAGCAAAAAGCCTCATCTTTCTCCCATGGAGCCTCTGGTAGGTTCGAGGTGCGGACCTTGCACAGCCTAACTTTCAAGTCACTACCCTACCAGAGTTCCTTAGCACTACACTAAGGACATGGACAGTGTGAGGCTTTAAGGGCATATCTGTCACCCTGAGCAAGGCACTCAGCCCTGCTTTCCTATGGTGCCCTATTAGGTTTAAACCTTTCTATCATTATTAAGGAGCTCTGGTAACATAGTGGTTATGAATCAGGCTACGAGTCACAAGGTCAGTTCAAAATTACCAGCTGTTCTGTGGGAGAAAGATGAGGCTTTCTGTTCCTGTAAAGATTTACAGCCTCAGAAACCCTGTACAGGGTCGCTATGAGTCGGAACCGACACCACGGCACATAACAACATCATCATTATTATTAGGGCTGTGGGGAGGGATGTAAATCTCTGCCTTGTAGAAATTGGCATGTGGAAGGCCTGGGGTGACTAAGGGCAAAAGTCAGAATATTTCAGCCTGTGCAGGGGCACTGACCAGTCCAAGGAGACTACCATAGCCCTAACGCTTTAGTTGCTGGATCTCTGCAGGTTGGGTGGGGGATGTGCTGGGATGGCAGGAGTAATTTACTGACTTTACAGAAGTATTTTCAATATTTTAACAACTAGCACGTCTGTATAAGCTTGTACCAGCTCATTTCCTGCCCTGGTTGAAGTCACTGGGGTCTCTGATTACTTCTTGAATAAGTTTTCAGGTGATAGTAAAATTGCTCTCTGTCCTTCTAAACACAGAGAAAGGAAAGCAAGTCCCTTGTGGGATGGCCCAACAGCTGCTAAGGATTCCGGCGTTTTCTAGCACCTCAATCTGCAGCATTGGGCCAGGGTCCAGTGACAAGGGGTCCTTACTTAGGAGACAGAAGTCAGAGCAGCTATACTCCTGTCTCCCCCATTGTACTTGGACTCGTCTTATTTCCCCATGGACATTTCTAAAAGTCAGACCTGATTTCCTACTTCACTCTGGTATCCATCCCCATTCCCCTTAGCTCTACTGTGCCTGCCTCCTCCGCAGGCAACTCCACTAACATGCGTGTTAGCACCTTTAACTTCCGTTTTTCCTCTGTAGTTTGCACTCAGAGAATCAGGCCTTGTTAGTGGTTAGCTTGTGGTAGTGTATTTTGTCTCACCATTCCAGCATTAGTCTACTAGGAGATTATGGACACCAGAGCCCAAAATACTCATAGAGGTTTAAAGGAAAACAGAACAAGGGGTTTCACAAAGGGAGGAAGTGGCCCGCAGAAGACTGGTTCTAGAGTGGTCCAGGAAAGGTGCATGCCATGTTCTTGTGTGGGAGCCCAGCTTTCCTCTCTGGAGCTTCACTTGTCCAGGGTCACTGACCTACAAGGAAGGTCCATGTGCAGACACTCCCTGCTTGATGAGACAGGAAACTGGACTTCCTGCCTGGCTTGGCTCTCCACTGCTCCTTTAACCCATCAGTTTTGCGTCTTCTACAGGTTCCCAGTGGGAAGAGCCAAGGTCTCAGGCAGCAGAGCAGAAAGACTGCTGCTCTAGCTAACCTGCTTTTTAACCGCTGATTCCTTTCTCTTTCCCCTTGTTTTATCATCTTCATTATCTGTTGGATTCATGTGTTTTTGTCTTTTTCACCACCTCTCATCTCCTGGTCTCTCCTTGTGCTTCTTTCTTGTTTGGTATGTTGCAGCCATCCCCTGCCCCCAACCCCCCCATCTTCTCCTTGCCTCTTGTAGGCCTGCTGGTCATCTCGGCTTTGCTCTGGTGCTGGTGGGCTGAGACGGCGTCCTAACACAGGTACTGGTATTGCTTCCTCTCCTTCGGAGGGACACAGGGAGGGGACTGGTGGCCCGAGCCTCTCCCCTTTCCTTTTCCTCTCAGCTCCTGGCTTCTTGTGTTTGCCATTCACTGTACAGCAGGTTTTACTCAGGTCTGAGTTTTCATCTTGACTTTTCGTTGGGCACCTGCAAAGCCCATCACATCTCTGCACATCTTCATAATGCATAGGGAGTTGGGAATGCTTACCAGAGACGTAGTTTGAGTTTCTGCCCAGAGTTGGAAAAGATTGGAGGAGCCCAGCACTTCTACTGCTTTCAAAACTGCCTGACTTCTGATGAGGTGATGTTTGTCTGCAAGGCTGGCCCGGGCTCTGTTGGGCCCAGAGCCAGGCTCTCACTACTGTTGCTACCCAAGATGGCAAAATAAGGACTTCTCCTTTCTCATGGGTATGTGGTGTGTGGACAGAAGAGTTCTGGGGAGCTGTGTCTCTGAGGGTGGCTGCAATTTGTCCTTCAGCCTTGATGAAAGTGGACTTGAAACTGCTTCCATATGATGTGTTTTCTACTGAAATGTCCTCTGCTGTGGGACTTGAGTTCTTCTGGGAAATCAGAACAAGAATGGAAATATTTTAGAGTTCTGTTTATCCATTTTGGGTGCCAGATTCCATTGTAATTGACCTCCCCAGCTAAGTTTTCTCAGAGAATGTGGTGAAAAGTTTCAACTAAGTATTCTCAGAGAATCAAGACTAATGCATCCTGGGTACCTTACAGTTGGCCTCTGTCCATATAATCTGCTCTGTCAGCAGGAGCCTGACTTCAGGAGGCAGAATGTGGCCTTGTAGCCTGGAGTAGAAGCCCAGGGTTCCACCTGCCTTCTGGAAGCTATTAACTCTTCTCTCTCAGCCTGTTTTGGCTCCTCTCTCATGCTCTCCCTGCCACACTCCCTCTGCCTTCCAGCCTAGAAGAGAAGTGGATCAGCTAACGCACGTAGCACGTACGCACGCATGCACACACAGCCTGGCCTCAGAGTGTCAGGTGCAGCCCATGTTGGGAACACTCCGCATCACTTCCTTTTCCCTCTCACCTTTGTTTTCCCTGTTTTATTCTCTTCCAATCCTTCTTTATGTTAAGCCTCCCCGTCACTCTCCACGGACAGTCTTTACTTGTTTAGTGACAAGGGTCCCCCTGCACTTTCCACGGTTGCTGAATCTCTGTGGAATAGGACCTAAGGCACCGGCCACAAGCTCTTGCAGTCAGAACTCAGCCAGGCCCATGGTGAGAAGAGGGAACTCCTGGCTAAGGGTTCCCTATGGGGTCCCATTTGACTCAGAGCTCTGCCTAAGCTCCGAACAGAGGCAGCAAAGTATGGCAGAAAGTGGGACTGGCAGGTGCTCAGAAGAATTTGATTGAGTTCTGTCTCTTCTTTTTACAGGCTTGTCACAGTGAGTAAGATGTGTAATCTGAACATTAGCTTCCTCAAATGTTAACAAAATGATGAAAACCTCTGCTCTCTCACAGTGCTTTTGTGAGGCTCTGATGAGTGTGTGTATATGAAAGTACTACATAAGTAACCACAGTCTACCCATACACATATAGTACATACTGGGTGCCAGGCATTACATACAGGAACTCACTGACTCCTGTCTTTAGCCCTGTGAGGTCACTATCATGAGGAGGATCTGTTTACACAGGAGGGAAAAAAAGGTATAGGGAGGTTAACTGATAACACCTAGGAACTCATGAATTGGACCGAAAGGACTTCATATTAGCAGCAGATACAATTCCAGGCCTGCTTCCCCTTAGCTTCCCTCCTGGTTTCAATGAATTTTCCTTGGTTGGGACCAAGTAATTAGGAAAACACCATATTTCTGTGTATGCAGCTCACATGATACTAGCTGCTTGGTAACTAATATCACATTGTTAACTTATTGCAGGTCTCTGCACATTACATATCCTCTCCCCATTATTATCTCCCCATTTTTTTATCCAAAGGCCAAATTTTCCATATATCCTGATTAAATTTCATTAGCTACAGTCCATTGTTGTAACTTGTGAAGTTCTTCTATCTTGACACTGACTTGGCATATTCACTCTCCTTGCCAACTTCATGTCATCCTGAGGGGTGACAAGCTTACCTTTCATATCTTCAGCCAAGTTACAAGTTACGTTCTCGCTTCTAGAATGTTGGTTCCTTTTATTCACTCATTGGTCATTTAACCAGTTGGTCAAACAACAAACCACACTGTTGTTGTTAAGTACCATGGAGTCGGTTCTGATTCATAATGACCCTGCATAGGGCTTCTGAGGCTGTAAATTTTTACGGGAGCAGAAAGCCTCATCTTTCTCCCGTGGAATGGCTGGTAGTTTCGAACTGCCGACCTTGAGGTTAGCAGCCCGATTCATAACCACTACGCTACCAGAGCACCTTAAACACACTGTTATCCTACCCTTATTCCTCATAATATCTGCAAGGATATCCTGGAAAGTCTTGTCAAAACACCTTGATGAAGTCCAAAAGCATTCTTTTCTTGATTTACCACTTGTAACGCAGACTATAAGCAAAGCCTGACATGACTTAACCTCCTGGAAACACCTAACCATCTGCCCACTCATCCCACACACAATCTTGTCTCCACCAAGGGAAGTACACCATTTACAGTGATGGCCTTTGGCTCTCTGCTCCTGTGAGGTCACTCAGACTGGGCTATAAACATCTGAGTCTGTAAATGTTCTTTCTAGCTCTTTTTAGGTATTTTTCTCATACGAATTATCTGTCCACCTATAACATTGGTTTGCTTTCGTATTTTCTGCTCCTAGTAACTTGTACCACAAAATTTGGAGATTTTCTTTGCTCTTTATAGTTGGCTTCCAATTCTCTTTTCAGGTCAGTTAGTCTCTGAGCAAATACATTCTTAATACTCATAGTCAACTCCAGCCTTATCTAAAACCATCCTTCTTCTATCTTAAGCCTTAGCTTGTGACTCCAAATTCACATTTTGTCTTTCAAATAATACAGTTAAATAATAATAACTGTTTTCCCAGCTGTGTTTTCTTTTTCAAGATTTCATATTCCCTAAAGGATACTTTTGAGGTATTTTCTGATGGTGTCATTTGTTGCCCCAGGAATTGACACGATTCACTGATGGTCAGCACTGGTGGTCAGTCAGCAGTGTCTAAAAGCCTCAACACTCTCCTAGCTCCTCTCAGAAGTTAGTCCCCACACCTGGTGATAGGGTGCTTTAATGGTCCTGCCATTTTCTCTTCCAAGGGCAGGAACAGGTTTCCTTGACTTCCTTTGAGCCAACAAAAAGGTTGTCTGCTTAGGGCTTCTTATTTACTCCATACTATGCTTTCTTCACAGCCCCTCCCCTGCCCACCATCCTGTCGATGCTGAGTTCATTTTTCCTCCATAAATCCAACACTGCTGCTTTCCCCAAACTCCCATGGCACCCAGTCCTTTCTCATTACAACCTTCTGGAGGCTCTTTGGGGTCTACCTCCTGAGTTCACCTCCACACACACGAGCTGGTATTCTTCTCATCCCATAGGGAGTAACTGAGGCACACATAAAGGTAACCACCCAAAATGACACATACGGTGGTATTCCAGGTAACTAGAGTATCAGGGCTAAGAGGCCACATCCTCTCCAACAGTTACAGAGGGAAGAGAGACTGAGCCAATGGAGTTCCTGAGGTCTCTGTCCAGCAGCAGTAGGCAGGTGATTTCTGGCTTTGGGAAGGGCTCAGAAAACTGGGCACTCAACCGTTTTCCTTTGGTCCCCACAGAACGTGTTTGGGGTGTGGAAGCCTGTGGTGTTCTTGGCTATCGCAGCTGTGGCTCTGTATTTGTTACCCAACATGCGACAGCAGGAGACAGAGTTCTGCCTCATGGAGTGATGGCAGATCCCCAGTAGCTTCCACCCTCAGCTTCATGCAGGACATTGTGCCAGAGCCCCACCCTGTCCATATCTCCTACTTGTCCTCATTTCCTTAGTCTCAGTCACCCAGGCTGGAAAGGTTTATGGAGAGCTGCAAGCTCCCATCGCCTGCCTTGTATAAGAACCTGGGTCCCTTGTAATTAAATATCAACCTAATTACATGAGACTTTGTGCCTTTTTATTTGCTCAGTGCCTCACAGCACAACCCAGAGTGATTCCCCTTTAACCCAGTACCTCACTTGATTGAGAATCTGGTTCCTTGTGTATTTCTCACTCAACCAATACCTCAGAAATGAGTCTGCCTGCCAGCTGAGTGCAGATGGCAACTTGGTCCATATTGACCCTACCTTAAGAGCCTATCTGACCATGAAGAAACATATGAACTGGGTTCTCTGTGTGAGGGGGCCAAATGACCTCCTCTAGGGGTGCCCACTATCTATGGCTACTGTAAGAAAGATGTCCTAAAATGATCTGTGTGGGAGCCTTTGTGGCTTACTGTAATTTCTCAAGGGATTCATTCACAGATGACACAACCATTCGAGGCCCTGACAATAAACAGGTGACATTCTACCAGCTTCACTGAAGAGAGTTTAATGAAGGGCCAGTGTGCCCAGGGCAGAGTTCAGAGAACTAACAGGAAATGGTGAAGTGCCCAGGCACTAGCAACAGTGGGGAGCTGTGACCACCCCAGGCCTGAAGGGGGGCCCCACACTGGAATGGGGGCCACAGGGGAATGCAGCCCCTGTCAGAGACCTCCTCAAGTAGGGAGTTATTTATTCCCCACTCTTCCTCTCCACCTGCCCGCTTCCTATTGGTACCAGCCACTGACTAAAGCCAGCTGGGAGCCAGAGAACAAAGGTGGGTTATGGAATCTTCAGAGGTCAGTTTCCTGAAACTTCAGAGGCAGGCAGAGGATTGGGTGGGCCTACTACCTGGAGACAACCAGAATGACTAGGCTCATCTGTAAGTGCCTTTGTGCACAGTTTTTCCTGTGGGCCCTGTTTGTGATCAGTTTCCTCATGAATCTTTCCCCATGAAAGACCTCAAGTGTATTCCTGAGCCACAGTGGCCCCCAGGACCTCCCATTTCTCTAGGAACCTTCTTTCTGCCTCCTAGTGCCAAAGGACTTTGTTTTATTCAACCTGACAACCACAGTGACATGTGCTCCTAAAGTGTGAGCTGTGGTGGGCACTGCCAAACACTGCATGACTTGGTTTCTTCCCCAGCCTTTTTCTAGGAAAATTCACAAAGGCATTTTGAATTTGGAGATTTTACAATTATCTGCTGCCTGGAGGAATGACAAGGCTGAACATCACGGAGTCAATCCTCGTAGACCTGGGCCCATGCTGAAACTGACCAGTTCCAAGTTCTTGCCCTGTAAACGTGGTAGTGGTGGTTAAAGTACTGTCTAATTAGTTCTGACTCATAGCGACCCTGTATAGAGTTTCCGAGGAGCAGCTAGTAAGTGTGAACCATCTACCTTGCAATTCAAACCAACCTTGTGGCCCAGCGCTTACCCTACAACACCCCACAGTTGTTGTTGTTATATGCCATGGAGTCGGTTCTGACTCACAGCGAGCCTCCCTGTACAGGGTTTCTGAGGCTGTGAATCTTTACAGGAGCAGAAAGCCTCATCTTTCTCCTGCGATACAGCTGGTAGTTTCGAACTGCTGACCTTGCGGTTCGCATCCTGATTTGTAACCACTCCACTACCAGAGCTCCGTACAGCACCCCACCAGGACTCCATAAATATGTTTATAACCAGGGAAACTGAAGGTAGTACCACTTGTCCCTTTTGTTCCCCTTCTAAATGACTCCTCTTTAAAGACCCGACTTTAGGGTCATCTAGCCCCTCACTGGACAGTGAATAAGGATGATCGTAGAAGAATTAATGCCTTTAAATTATGGTGCCATGGGCTGCCAAAAGAACCAATAGATCCATGTTGGAAGAAGTGCAGCCAGAGTGCTCCTTAGAGGCCAAGATGGCCAAACTTCGTCTCTCATACTTTGGACATATTGTCAGGAGGGAACAGTCG
>NW_006408559.1:1305757-1376909 GCF_000296735.1 Chrysochloris asiatica
AGGTTATGGCTTCATTTTGCACATTTCATTTTTAAATCTATTTCCTCCCACATTGTACTGTAAGCAGCAAGAGAAATCAGGCTACCCCTTTATAAGTGCTCCTTAGAGGCCAAGATGGCCAAACTTCGTCTCTCATACTTTGGACATATTGTCAGGAGGGAACAGTCGCTAGAGAAGGATGTCATGCTTGGTAAGGTGGAGGGTCAGAGAAAAAGAGGAAGACCCCCAACAAGATGGATTGTCCAGGTGGCAGCATCGAAGGACTCAATCAAGTGTGGCAACAGTAGTGAGGTTGGTCCAGGATCAGTTGTTTCATTCTGCTGTGCATAGGGATCGCTATGAGTCGGTGCCGACTCGATGGCACCTAACAACAACAAGCCCCTCACTACTCAAAGGATGATCCACAGACCAGCAGCCTCAGCTGGGAGCTTGTTAGGCAGAATCGCAGACCCCACTCAGATTACTACTGATACAGTAGCTACATTTTGGCAAGATCCTTAGGTGACGTCCATCCACAGTGACGTTTGTGAGGCATTGTTCTAGTTCATTATGTTAGGGTCTATGTCCTTAGCTGTACGCTATAGAACTTCCTGCACAGCCCACCTCGTGCCACTGCCAGTTTCTGCTGAGTATAATGTGGCGCTGTGGGTTACTGCGCTGGACTGCAAAGTCGGTCTGAACCAAAAGGTACAGGTGGTTCAAGCTCACCAGCCACTCCTCAGAAACACTATACAGGGTCAGGACTATGGGTCGGAACTGACTCGACAGCACTTAACAACAATACTAAGAGCTACTTCTTATCTACCGTAGCCACCAGTTGGCTGGAGAACACATTCAGTGAAAACCACTGGACTCTAGAAGTCAGTTTCTGAGAATCACTGTAAGTACTAGTAGGTGTGTTTAGATTTGAATTAGAAGTTAAAATGTATGATAGGCAGATGGCCTCTTCTGGACCAGACCTCTAGTCTGGTTTCTTAGTTATCTAGTGATGCTTAACAGAAATGCCACAAGTGAGTGATTTTAAAGAACCAATTTACTTTCTAATGGTTTAGACGGGTAGAAATCTAAATGTAGGACACCGGCTCTAAGTTAAAGTTTTCTGTCCCCTCTAAGGGCAAATCCCTATTTCTAGGCCTGGAGTTCTTTAGTTCTTTGATGATCTCCACATGACATCTATCCCTATACTGATATGACCTCATTAGCATAACCAAGAAAACATTTCCAAATGGGGTTACACCCGCAGGTATTGGGATTAGGATTCACAACACATCCTTGGGAGACAAAGTTCATAACATTTTACCCTTTGCCAAAATTCACGTCCTTCCCACATGCAAAACACATTCACTATTAGATGATCCCAAGGAGCTCTAGTTAAGAGTCGGGCTGCTAACTTCAAGGTCAGCAGTTCGAAACTACCAGCTGTGCATGGGAGAAAGATGAGGCTTTCTGCTCCTATAAAGAGTTACAGCCTTAGAAACCCTATGCAGGGACACTATGAGTCGGAACCGACTCCACGGCACACCACCACCACCACAGAAGTCTTATCCCATCCGAGCATAACTCTAAATCCAAAACCTCATCGTGTGAATCATCTAAACCTGAAGTATACATAGATGAGACACTGGGCATACCCCATTCTGGGGCAAATTTTCTTTTCATCAGTGGGCCGTGTGACACCTTGAACACAAATTATCTGCTTCCATACAATAATAAGGAGCTCTGGTAGCATAGTGGTTATGAATCGGACTGTGAACCACAAGGTCAACAGTTTGAAACTACCAGCTGCTCCACAGGAGAAAGATGAGGCTTTCTGCTCCCATAAAGATTTACAGCCTTGGAAATGCTGTTCAGGGTCGTTATGGGTCAGAACCAACTCGACAGCACTTAAAACAACAACAACAATGTACAATAATGGAATAGGCACAAGGTAGACATTTCCACCCTAAATGGGAGAAATTGGAGGGGAAGAAAAGGGGTTATGGGCACCAAGCAAGTCCAAACGTGGCTTTCAAGGCTTGAAAAGAATCCTGTTTTCCAGAACTACCTGAGCATTGGCCCCACTCTCCAGACTCAGAGTGTTGATCCCCTTCTCTGGATTCTGGATGGAAGCCTCTTGCCCCTGGCTTCAGCCCCTCCTTTCTGGCCCCCTGGGATGTCAACCTAGCTTCGTCAACTTTGGATAACTCCATTTTCTTGATCCAACTGAGCGGTGGCCCCAGCTCCTTGGCCTGGGTGACTCTGTTGTCCTACCTCAGGCATAGCAACCTCTGAACTTTGAGAAAGACCCTGTCCTCCAGAATTGAGATGATGGAAATCCACTCTGAACCTTGTTAAGTGCCATCGAGTTGGTGCTGACGTATAATGACACTGTATAGAGTTTCCGGAGCAGAAAACCTCCTCTTTCTCCCAGAGCTGCTGGTGGGCTCAAACTGCAGACTCCGTGGTTCACAGTCCAGTTCCATCATACAGAGCAAACCTAGGAGGTAGTTTTCTCACCCTTTGGAACAGGCAGTCTTGCGTGCCATGGTTCCTCCGACAGTTCTGCTGATCTCTGAAGTGTTCCTGAGATGGTGCCTGCCTTTTTTTGTTGGACAACAGATGTTTGCAACCAAGCTGCTTTGTTGGTTCATTTTCTGCCTACAGGATTCCAGGGGAAAGAGCCCTGGTGGCACAGTGGTTAAAGTGTTTGGTTGCTAAACAAAAAGTTGGCAGTTCAAAACCACCAACTGCTCCATGGGAGAAAGATGTGGCAGTTTGCTTCTGTAAATATCTATAGCTTTCAAAGCCCACTGAATAGTTTCCATCTTGTCTAGACAGGTCTGGTGAAAGGAGATGGGGATAAGATTCTTATGATTCAATAGTGAGTAATTGTTATCATAACTAATTAATTATGACTGTCACAACTGTAAAGGTAGAAGTTTTCTAACAAAAAGGAGGGAGTGGTTAATCTTACAGTCCAGGAATAGAGAACCCTAGGACCATCAAGGAAGGAGAGCACAAGCAGAATGTGGGACCCTATCCAGAGAAGCAGCGACATCAGAGATGGAGGCAGAGATGGTGACATGGAGACAGAGCAGCTGATTACTCCAGACTCGGAAAGAGAAAGGCTGTGTGCTGGCGGCCAGGAGTCAGGCTTACAGAATGTACCCTTTGGTTGTTTAAATGATTATATATTCCTGAGTGTTTTTGTGTACATCAAAAACACAACAAAAATAAAAAAAGAAATGGAGGGTATAGAAGCAAATACTGTTGAATGATGATTCGTGGAGGGGATTGTAATCATTGCAATGAAACAAAATACAAAAAGATGAATGTAAAACCAATGTTCTCCCATATAAACTATCACTCAACTCACAATAAAAACTTAAAAAAAAAAAAAAGCTACAGCTTTCCAAACCCAATGAGCAGTTCTCCTCTGTCCTGCAGGGTCACTATGAGTCTGACTCAACTCGATGGCAGTGAGTTTTTCTTTTCTTAGGATTCCAGGAGACAGGCAGCTTGCCTTCATGTTGTACTACCTCTTCCCCTTTCAGCGTGCACTGACAGGATTTCTGTAGTGCTTTATTAGACCCATCAGGTACAGACTTAATTTCTTTAACAAAATATTGTTCTTAGTTTGTACAACAGAGTGGTCCATATCTTTAGGTTATGGCTTCATTTTGCACATTTCATTTTTAAATCTATTTCCTCCCACATTGTACTGTAAGCAGCAAGAGAAATCAGGCTACCCCTTTATAATCTTGCTTAGAAATATCAAATGCACAACTTCATTACTTACACATTCACTGAACATAATTCAAACAAGTTCTTTGCCACCTTAAAAAAAGCATCACTTTTGTCCAGTAAGTAACCTGTTCATCATTTCCTTTTAAAGTTTCTCCAGAAGCACATTCAACATCCACATTTCTACTACATTCTGTTTACAGTGATGCCTCTGTTGGCTTTGTTGTTGTTAAGTACTGTGAAGTTGGTTCTGACTCATAGTGACCTTGCACAGGGTTTCTGCAACTCTAAATCTTTATGGGTGCAGAAAGCCTCATCTTTCTCCTGCAGGATACCTGGTAGTTTCAAACTGCCGACCTTGAACTTAGCAGCCCAATTCATAACCACTGCACCACCAGAGCTCCTCAGGGGCCCAAAATCCTTGTCTCAGCTCTCTCACCCCAGCGCTCATTGGTTCCTTGGCCACCGCCACATGGCTTCTAGCCTTCCCCCACTGTGCCAGCTTCTCTCTGTGTCTAATCAGTTTTGTTTTTTTTCGTATCTCAAAAGTCATTAGGTTTAAGACATAGTCTACATTGAGATATATGTGGTCTCATTAACAGAACAAAAACTATTCCCAAATGGGATTACATCTGTAGGTACCTGGGAGTCTGACATATATTTTTTTGGGGGGGGGGGGGAGGAATACAGTTCAATCCTTAGCACAAGGTGTTGGCAGGATGTGACCTGGCCTTTCCCCATATCTTTTCCCTCAGAATACAGACCTCTTCCCTTTGAGACACTTACCTACCCTTATGTGAATATAAGCCCCTCTCTGTTCATTTAAGAACTTTACTCTTCATTTGGCTTGAACTTTGTGCCTCCTGGTCTTGTTGATGCACATTTTGTTGAATGTGGAACATTCTCTCTGGAGCTAGTTCAAGAAAAAAGAGAGAGGATTAATTTTAAGTTAACAGGGGTGTCTCATTGGAACCACGGGAAGGCATGCAGCCTGATGTGTGTACAGAGAGAGACAAGGACTCCAGACCCCTCAGGAGCCCCCATTTCTCACCTCTGCTGCCTGGTGTGGCCTTTCTTCTCTCTCCCTAAAGGCCAGCCCCCTCTGCTGCCCTGTCCTAGTGTGTGTGCTAGAGCACGCTGCCTGCCACTCCCCCCAAGGACTAGCTGCTCTTGGAGTCCGTTCTAGAGCTCAGAAGTGCTGCCGGCCCTGACTGGCAGGTGGAGGGTTAGGAGAGAGTCCCTAGGGAAGAGGCAAACAGAGTACATATCCTAACAGCGGGTATATACACTGGGTATAGAGGATTCCTGGTGTGGCACTGCTGTGGGTTAATGTGCCAGACTGCAAAGCCATTTGAACTGCAAGGTCGGCGGTTGACGCTCACCAGCTGCTCCTCGGAAACCCTATACAGGGTCGCTATGGGTCGGAACCGGCTCGAAGGCACTTAACAACAACAACAATAGAGACAGAGCTGTGAGGAAAGGATTCATCAGAATCCAGTTGGTCCCAAGATAACCAGCAAGGGAAGCAAATGACTCTTTTTGAGCACTGTATTCATCATTTTACATTCCATCTTTTATCTTCACACGTAAAAAAAAACCCTGAAAAAATTATTAAGTCCATTACATAGATGAAAAAACCGAGTCCCAGAAATATTGTACACTACTAGCCCACGGTTCCAGAACCAGAAGTGGAGAGAGGCTGGAATTCAACCTATGGATCCTTCCCTTCTACCACACTGTCCCTAGCACCACTGATAGGTCAGCATGCCTTTTGAGCCTGGATAGCTTCATTTCATCACTGGGAACTGTGGAAATGGCCCTCGAGTCTCCCCCAAAAAACCAGGATTTTCTAACCTGGCAGATTGGACCCAATGATTTGGATTCTGCTCAGCCCAAGTTAAATATGGCCAGTGTTGGGACTGAGGAGCTCCTTGATGGGGAAGGCAGGATAGGTGAAAGCCGGGGCAACCTGGTCTCCGGAGACAGATCAGCAGGTGGTGAGTCAAGGGGTTATAAACAGACCGTGGCCCCAGCCAGTGCATCCCCGTATTCTTAGCTGATGAAACCCCCTGTAAGCCCCTCCGTGTGCCCCTGCTGGTTCAAGGAGGAACAACACATGGACCCTCCTCAGGGAGGGGGCCTCACTTGGCAGGCCCCAGGACCAGCATTGTGCACGGTCTGTTCCGGCCCACATGGCAAGGCCTAGGGCCTGGGCTCATGGGCTATATTGAGGGCTGAGTCACCAGCCTGAGCCTGGGTCAGGCTGTGACTGGCTGGCTGGGGACTGAGTCAGGCCCCGATTTATCCTGGAGAGCAACAGGCTCAAATTTCCGGGGGGCGGAGGGGGACTGCTAGAGTGGGTGCCAGGAACCATCCCTTGGCACCCTGAATGCTCCTCTATGACCATTCAGCCAGTCCCCTGGCCAGGCACACTGGTATCTCCCAGAATGACATAATGAGTCAAAGGGAAGAGTGGGGGTGACTACTTGGGAATTCTTTTTCCACTTGCTGGCTTCTGTCTGAACTCTCCTCACCTCAATGGAGGCTCCTGGCTGATTGGGGGACCTCAGGGAATGCCCACACACAGGGATTTGAAAAGGAACTGCCAGCTCCAGATAACTCCATCTTACCCCTTTCTTCCTCCCCAGTAGCTCAGCTTCTCCATCAGGGTGGCAGAGTTCCTGGCCCCTTAGGTTTGAATGTCAAAGGCCTTTTACACACACAGTTTCCTGGAGAGACCCCACTATTGTGCCCCCAGAAGCTGGGTCTCTCTCCATAGAGGAGCTTAGCTTGTCAAATGGATAGGCAGCGCTGGTGTCTGATGGGTGGTTTGGGACACAAGATGAAGGTGGCTTGGGGAGAAGGAGAGTTCTGGAGATGGGGAGAATGTTTGCCAGTAGGAGAGTGGAATTCCTGAGCACCTAGTCACAGGCAGCCATCAGAACATGAGCTGCTAGGCCCAAGCTATTTTTATCTCTCCTGTCACTATCAGGGCCCCCAGAGTGCCCCTCCCCCAGCCACGCACAGCGGGCCCTTCTCTACTCCTCTCCCGCCCTACCTAGGGACCCAACAATCTCATTAAATGAGGAGAAAGAGAAGTCATCATGGACCCTGTCCCAATCCCAAAGTCCTAGAGTCTCTCACAGCTCCTTAAAAGGGACTGACCTCATTCTGCCCTTGGTGTGAGAGCCCCCAAAGATGGCCACACTCCCCTTTCTTTTCACCAGGTCTGTGGGAGGAGAGAAAAGGGATACAACGATTCACCTATCTGGTCCCAGAATCTCTCTCTCTCTCTTATCATATGACTTGAGTTGGAGGTTGCCTGGCTTGAAGAAACTTCTCAAGCTCAGATATGGCTTCCTACAGCTCAGTTTGCTGTTGTGATGTGAGTTTGCCTGCTTCTTCCAGACCCTCTCACCAAAATGTCACCCAAAACCTACTGGGTCTGGAAGGATGAGAAATCTGAGGAAAGATGAACTAAAGGGGAGACCAGGAGACAAGGAATTCATGTTTGCTATAGAATTGCAGGATATATCTTCTTTTCATGTAAACATATAGAATGTAAATACATTCTCTAGCTCTTTCTCCTCATCCCAGGCCAATTCATCTGTGTGCCTCAGTTTCTATGCCATCACCATTCCATCAGTCCTTGGCTCACTCTGAGCCCTACCTAGACATCCTGGCTGGCTCCAGTTCTCCCTTTCAACCAGAGCAAGCATGCTCCCCCTAGATGGCTCTTGGCAGGACTCTCCCTGTTTCTGTCTGGCTAACCCGCCCCCACTCTGGAAGCATCTACCTGTGGCCAAAATGGGCACCCTGCCCAGGGGGTTCCCTGGCACTAAGGGGGCACAGTTTTTCTCCCCCCTCTCACCACATCACCACATCGGTTGAGTCAGACGAAGGAGTACAGTGTGACTCACTGAGTACCCTTATCCTGAGCTCAGCTTCATTCTTAAAGGATGAGGCCAAATGGGCCGCTGACAGGGATACTGAGTCAGGGGAAGAAGCTTCAGTCTTCTCCTGAGTCCCTGGGTTCGGGTCCCAGATGGGGCCTTTCCCTCTGTCAGGTGGAGCAATGAGGACAGTCTCCTTCCTGGGCAACCTGCCCCTTATTCTCATGCATGACCCCATAAACCCACTTCTCTGCCCTGCCCACAGGTGGACAATACCCTGGGCCCTGAGCCAGGCCTTCCAAGGCCTGTTAGCAGCCCTGCCACCAACTCGTCCAGAATTTTCCGTCAAAGTGCTCTCTGTGTTCTCACTCTAACCATTGGCCTCAGTTTCCCCATTCACTCTTTAGCACTGGAGGGATGTGGAGGGGGTATAATTCATCTCTGACGAAAAGGACTAGTTTGGGTGTCGGGGTGCGGCCTCTCTGGCGCCCTCAGCCCCTGGCCCGCAGCCCCGCACGGGAAGGGGGGCCTAGAGGCGAAAGCCCAGCTTCCCCCGCGCAGCGCGCCCTCCCGCCGTGGGGGAGGGGAGGGGAGAGGCGGAGAGGGAGGCGGGGCGCCCCCCACCCCCACCCCCCCGCGGCCGGGCGGCATTCCTAGGAGGCCGGCGCTCTGACGTGGACTGGGGGCCGCGGGCTTCTTAAACCCCCCGGCCCGGCCTGCCGCACTTCCCGAGCACTGCTCCGCCCCCGAACGGAGAAGAGAGCCCGGAGCTAGGAGGCCCGCGAGCTGCCCGCCCAGCGCGACCCAAGTGAGAGAAGTTGCAGAGCGCGCAGCCCAGACCCCTGATCGCAGTCGCTCCCCGACAGCGCAACCAGCAACCCCAGCCCACCGACCCGGCCCGAACCCGGCCTCCTGAACCCAGCCTCAGCCCCTACCCGCCCGACTGCCAGCATGATGAACAACAGCGGTTACTCAGATCCCGCGGGCCTCGGCCTGGCCGACGAGGCGGACGAGATGCCGTCCACCGAGAAGGACCTGGCGGAGGACGCGCCGTGGAAGAAGATCCAGCAGAACACATTCACGCGCTGGTGCAACGAGCACCTCAAGTGCGTGGGCAAGCGCCTCACCGACCTGCAGCGCGACCTCAGCGATGGGCTGCGGCTCATCGCTCTGCTCGAGGTGCTCAGCCAAAAGCGCATGTACCGCAAGTTCCACCCGCGCCCCAACTTCCGCCAGATGAAGCTGGAGAACGTGTCCGTGGCCCTGGAGTTCCTGGAGCGCGAACACATCAAGCTCGTGTCCATCGGTCAGTGCGGGCAGCCAGGGCACAGTGGGAGGTGCCCCAAGGGGGAGTTGTCCCCTGGGGCAGGATGCACAGGTGCTGGTGGGACTGGGAGCAGGGGCCGGGCGGCCGGCAGGGAGACACCCCGTCCCGCGTCCCCGTACCGTCTGACTTAGGCCGCTGCCTTCAGGATGCTCAGGACCCTGGGCACCCGGGGTCCCCCAGCGAAGCCAGACCTTGTAGTTCCCAGCCCTCCAGCACCCCACACTCCCACCAACCCACCTCTGCTCAGTGTCCCTGTCCCTTCGTTGAGCAACTGGGACTCCCCCCAAAACAAAGCAGGTGGCCTCCCAACTTTCCAGCACCTCCACGAGAAGGTGGACACGGCAAACAGGTCCCCATCAACGCCTCGATCTACAAGCTCCCAAGTGAGGGGGAGCTGGTGGCCGACAGTAGGTCCAGGCCCACTTGGGGCGCGTGCTCAGTCAGCGCCTGGCTTCCGCGGGGGGCCAGGGCCTGCCTGACTCGGCCTCCAACTCCTAAAAAGGCCCGGAGCTGCGGCAGCCCGGGGAGGGGGCTCCGGCCGGTAGCCGGCCGCAACCCACCCGGAGCCGGGGATTGGCTGTAGCTAAGGGTCTGGCCGGGGCAGGAGGGGAGGCCTGGAGGAGGGAGTCATGGAGTGTAACCAGATTTGGAAGGTGTGTTGGGAGAAGGTGGGGGTGGGGAGGCACTTTAAGCCTGGCGGCTGAGAAGCCTAGGGTGGGCTTTGAGTGGCTAGTAGCGCCCCCTGCGCTCCCAGCCCCGCAGTCACTAGGGCAGGCTGGGAGGCCCAAGGAAGACCCCACCCCAGCCCTAGGGTGAGCGCTTAAGAGCCCTGCTGTGATTTACACCGAGAGGACCCATGTGGGGTACATCCCAGGGCCCTGTGAGAGCAACTTCACAGGGAAATGGCCAGATAACCTAAGAGACACCCCCAGATCATGGAGTGTCTGTCCACCCCCACTCTCCCTCAGGGCCATCTCTGGGCCTCCTGAATTAGCTGCTGAGGTCAGTCAGGGCCCTTTGCCCTGTCCAGTCCCCTCCCTCGGCTTTACCCCTCCTGCCCCAAGATGGCCCCCCCAGCCCCCACCCCAGCCGCCTGCTCCAGCCTGGAAATAGCCCTGCCTCCATGACACAGCAGATGTCTCTGAGCTTTACGAAGGACAAGCCTGAGGGCAGGGGTGGGGGAGGGGGCCCTGGGGTGCGGCGGGGGTGTGGGGGGCTGCAGACTTTGGGAGTGAGTGTGGAGGGAGTGACCGAGCCCATCCACCCTTTCACCACCGCCCTATCCTGGGATTTGAGAGGTGGGACTGAGTGTCCCAGGTGGGGTCTTCCGCTCCGCCTCCCTCCCTCTTTGGTCACTCTCCAGGCCTCATCCTTCCGGAACTCACCTCTCCCTCCCTCCCTCCTGGCAGTGCTGGGCCCAGTCCCTGGCCTGAGAGGTGGAGGGGCCCCCTCAGAGCCAAGGGGGAGGAAGCACAAGCTGGTCTGGGGGCGGGAGGGAAGTTTCTCCATCCTGCTGAGAGTTAGGGGAGCTGGTCCCCATTTGGCCCTAGTGGCTCCCTTGCCCCGATGAGATAAGCTGTCAGGAGTTCCACTGCTGGGGCCGAGACTGGAGATTGGAGTTGCCAGTCCTGAGTGTGAAGGGACAACCCGAGGGACGTCTGCTGCCTCGGGTTCCCCTCTTCTCTTCTCAAGTAGTGACGGGAAGGGGGCTGTCAAAGGGGCCCAGGCAGGGTCTCAGAACTGAAGTTGAGCATCTGGGCCCCTGGGGTTGGGGGTGGGCTGAAGACTCACCACTTCCCTTTCTAAGGAGTTAGGGATTGGGACCTGTGTGTTGGGGGGGAAACAGGGGGCAGGAAGTCCACCTGAGAAAGTGGGCTCAGGCTGGATTGAGGGAGCTGTGGTCCTTTGCTCCCCCCTCCAGCCTACCCCCCTCAGCCCCTCGGAACAAAGAGGCCTATGAGGCAGCTCTGTCCCGCAGCTGTTCCCCAGTTGCTATTCCTTCTCCTGGAGCCAACAGCCGAGGGAGGGGCTGGAGGGGGCAGCAGCTGTCCCAGCACCTCCCTCGGCCGGCCCAGTCTTCTTTCCTCCTCCCCCTTAGCTTGAGGCCTGGGGGGGCTCTAGGACTGTCTGTCTGGCCCCTCCCACCCTTTTGGGGGTATCTCCCCCTGGCGAGAAGCAAAGACTAGAGGGGGTGTGAGAGAGGAAGCCTGGCTGGAGCTGAGCTCCCCTCCCCAGGCCTCAGAGGGAGAGGAGGGAGAGGAAGGTCACTGCTCCCAGTGTGGGGCTTGGGGCTGCTGTCCCTCCCTTGCCCTGAGTCGGACCACTTGCTGTCTGGGCCTGGGCCAGTTGCTGAAGAGAAACCTCTCTCTCCTAGTATGAATGAGCGCTCCACACACTCCCTCCCTCCCTCCAGGGGTCATCCCCAGCTCACAGGAAGGCCTGCTAGGCGGGCAGCAAGACTTTGGAGACTGTGAGAGGCCAGGCCAAAGGGGCACTGAGGTGTCAAACTGTGTGGCCCTGCTGTGGGCCCGGGTGTGTTTGTGTGAGCTAGAGAGCCGAGTGCGCCGGGAAGCCGGCAGCGAGTGTGTCATGGAATTCGAAAGCTGCCAAACCATTGTGCTGCGGTGGAGCCAGGGGAAAGGGGGCGGGCCAGGGAGCTGCAGGGAAGGAAAGATGAATCAGTGAGTGGGGTGGGGATGAGGGGCCTGGGGATGAGGGGCCTATCTGCCCCACCAGAAGGGCTGGGAGACTAAGGTTCCACTAGGCAGGTGGGGGTGGGTGGGGGGTACCAGAGTTCCCTTGGGTTTCCTTCTACCCTCCCCCCAGATCTAGGAAGAGGAGAGAGGAAAAGATGTAAAAGAGGGAGCCTGCAGCCCCACCCTCTCCTATCTCTCAGGCAACATCAGTAAACAAGGCTGAGTCTTCCGCCCACTCGGAACCTCCTGATACAGCCCAGATTGGAGCTGGAGGCTTTCAGACCTGCATTGTCCTTTACAAACGGACTGGATTTCAACCATCTATTCTTCAGGCCCCAGCTCCGGGATATTTCCCTCTGGCTGCTCAAGGGGAAGTAGGCCCATACAGTCTGGGAGCCAGTTCTGGGCCATAGTAATCCTCAAAGGAAGTGATGAGTGGAGCTTCTGAGACTTAAGTCCACATGGGTAACATTTCCCCTGGCTCTTGTCAAATCCCACTGCCATCCAACATTTGCAAACATGACTTCCAAGCCTTAACTGAGCATGGTGCTGGACACCCTCTCTTCCTCCCAAAAGTCTTTCATGACATTTGGGATGGAAAGCAGGTTGGTCCCACTTCTCTCCAACTTCAGATTTTAAAAAAATATTCATTCACTCCATATTTATTGAGACACACTCAAGTTCCAACCATTGAAAACCCCCATGGAGGACAGTTTTACTTTGAGTCAGCTCAACAGCGGCAACTGATTTGTTTTATTCCAGAGACAATACCAGTTTGCACTTACTGCCTGTTGTCTGTCTCCTTTCATGCTCGACGACATTAGGTTAGATAAATCCTGTACTCCATGGGGGTTTTCAATGGTTGGTATTTCAGAAGTAGGTAGCTCTCCAGGCATTTCTTCCAAGGAGCTGTGTACTCAAACCACAAATTTCTTGGTTTTCAACAAGCACCATAGCCATTTGCACCCCCCAATTTATATAAAACTCTAGAAATTGCAAACTAATTTACAGTGACAGATGAGTAGTTTTCCCTGGGAAGAGAAAGGCAAAGTGGAGCAAGAGGGAGAGATTCCCAAAAGGTCAGAGCAAGAGAACATTTTAAAGTGATGGGTAGGTTTACTGTCTTGATGTGGGCGATGGCTTTCTGGCTTTCAGTCAAAGCTTATCAGATTTATATTCTTTAACATGTGTGGTTTATAACACCTCAATAAAATTGCTAAACAAGCAAAGAAACCAAAAAGAGAAGTATCTGCCTCCAGGAGGCTTAGAGTCCAGTAGGGTCAGACTGATCCTGGAGAATTACAGGATGCAGCATCCTGTAACAGGTAAAAGTACCTGTGCAGGTACACCCAGAGCAGCAGCCTCATTCTGAAGGAAAGGGCCCTCCCAACGAAAGGAGCTGGCAGCTCCACCTTGCAGCAGGGAGAGACATGGCAGGCTGAGAAGAGGTGAGATCTAGAAATGGGAGGCCATAGCTGGGCAGGTGCGGGAGACAGCTTGGGTCAGAGGGTGGGCAACCTGAGCCCTGCTGGTCCTCCTCCACTCTGCAGATAGCAAGGCCATCGTGGATGGGAACCTGAAGCTAATCTTGGGTCTGATCTGGACGCTGATCCTGCATTACTCCATCTCCATGCCCATGTGGGAGGATGAGGATGATGAGGATGCCCGCAAGCAAACACCCAAGCAACGCCTGCTGGGCTGGATCCAGAACAAGGTGCCCCAGCTGCCCATCACCAACTTCAACCGTGATTGGCAGGATGGCAAAGCTCTGGGTGCCCTGGTGGACAACTGCGCCCCTGGTGAGTGAGCTGGTGGGTGCCTCTCAGAGCCCTCAGCTGGTAGGAGCTGGTCCTGCTAAGGCTCCAGGTGGTCAAAATGCACCCCTCCCCCAGCTGAGATTTATGCTGTAGTCAGGTTCCCTGTAGTCAGTGTGGCAGATTTGACAAAGTCGGGAAGGGCTTCTTGTTGTTGGTACGTGCCATGGAATTGGTTCGAACTCATAGCAACCCTGTATGGAGGTTCCCATTTCACAGACAAGCATGCTGGGGGCCAGCGACTTATCCAAGGTCTCTCGGCTCAACTGACATAAAGGAACCTCAGCCCCAGACCTGCACACCCTGCCCCATACACTTTGTACTTAGCGCGATCCTGAATTGTGTGTGGTATAACCACCACCACCACCACCGCAGGCTAAGTCAGTTTGAACCTCAAGGTGGGCAATTCAAACTCACCAGCCGCTCCTCAGAAACCCTATACAGAGCTGATATGAGTCGGAACCGACTCAACAGCACTTAACAACAAGCAGCTTTGAAGGTGCCCTGGTAGCAGTGGGTTTACGCATTGGGCTGCTAAACAAAAGGTCAGCAGTTCAAATCTCCCAGCTGTTCCACTGGAGAAAGATGGGGCTTTCTGCTCCTGTAAAGATTTACAATCTTGGAAACGCTATATACAGCGTCGCTATGGGTCAGAACCGACTCGACAGTACATCACCACCAAGCAGCTTCGAGAAGAGACTGAGGCCCAGGATGATGTGGACTGAGGCTGGTGTGGTCAGGCAGGGGCTGGTCAGGGCCACGAGGAAACTGAGGCATCACAAACTATAGCCCCACCTTATGTACTATGTTGAACTCATGGGTGAATCCTTCCCCCACCTCGGGGTCAGCTGGGGAGCAGAGGGTGGGAGGCGGGGGCACTGGCCACCTGGGAAGCATTCCTAGCTGTTGAGCCACTGCCCACAGCTGGTGTGGCTGCCAGCGGTGAGCTCAGCTGCTCCGGCTGGTCATGCATTTCAGACTTGGAGCCCGTCCCCCTCCCCACCAGGGAGTGTCCCCTCCTCTAGCCCTAACCTAGACCAGGCACCCCACGCCCTTCATTGGAGTGATCAGCATTCTTTCTGTTAAGAGGGCTGGACTCTGGGCAGCCATAGAGAAGAATACATTCTTCATGCCTCAGTTTCCCTGAGTGGTTGTTTAGCAGGAGAGGAAGTTTTCTGCACTGAGACAGGTCTGGGAAGTGCTTAGAGAGCTAGGACTTCAGAAGAGCTGTGAGGAGATCTAGGGGAGAGGTCGGAAGCATATATGGGGTCAGGACAGTGACCTCCTCTGTTCACCCCTGGGGTAGCACAGTGGTGTTGGAGGGGTTCGGGAGGGGAGCCCTCTAGAGCTGGATGTTCAGGGTCTGTACTGCAAATTAGGCAGGAGGCTGGCGCAAGGCTGGTGCCAGGCTGCATCAGCCAGGCCAGAAAGGCCTCATTGTTGGTGCTAGGGAGGGCTGCCTGCTCTGAGCAGAGATGGGAATCCCAGCTGATGGGTCACAGCCTCGGCGGGTCAGCAGGTACCTGATTGGTTCAGGGACCTCAAGCTGACTGAAGAGGGATGTGGACCCACAGCCAGTGAGAGTGTAGGGTGAGTAAATGCATGCACCCTGGGTAACTGGTCTCCCCTCATCATCCTGCCCCATCTCTCTAGGTCTGTGCCCTGACTGGGCAGCCTGGGACCCCAACCAGCCTGTGGAGAACGCCCGGGAGGCTATGCAGCAAGCGGACGACTGGCTTGGTGTGCCCCAGGTACCCTAGCAGAGGCAGGGAAGGGCTGAGGGGGAGCCTTGGGTCTACAAGGATACTGGCCAGGATGCAGTTAAGGGTAGAGCTGCTAGTATGATGGGCATGTATAACCTGTTCTTCCCTGTGGCAGGTGATTGCCCCCGAGGAGATCGTGGACCCCAATGTGGATGAACATTCTGTCATGACCTACCTGTCCCAGTTCCCCAAGGCCAAACTCAAACCAGGAGCCCCTGTCCGCTCTAAGCAGCTGAACCCCAAGAAGGCCATCGCCTATGGGCCTGGTAGGTGCTCAGTCTGGGAGCCCTCCCAGGGCAGCTGTGCCCCTGTGGGATCCCCTCAGTAACTCGGCTATACCTCTGTCCCCAGGCATCGAGCCCCAAGGCAACACCGTCCTGCAGCCGGCTCACTTCACTGTGCAGACCGTGGACGCAGGCCTAGGCGAGGTGCTCGTCTACATTGAAGATCCCGAGGGCCACACTGAGGAGGTACAGGGGCCTAGTATGGAGCTGGAACCTCACACAACAAAGCCAATAAGAGGATGGGCGAGGCCTCACCTTGGGGGCGCTGCGTGGGGCTGTGAGTTCAGGAAAGACTTACAACCTTCTTCTTCCCATCAGGCCAAGGTAGTCCCCAACAATGACAAGGACCGAACCTACGCTGTCTCTTATGTGCCCAAGGTCGCTGGCTTGCACAAGGTATCCCTATAGGCCCTCATCTGCCCTTCTGTTCCACTCACATCTCTACTCAGGCCAAATGGACCACCTCTCTACTCACACCTCCCTCCTCCCCCAGGACACCACCCACCCATTTCTTCCCCTCCTCGACCCTGCTCTGCTCTCCGTTCCATCTCAGGCTGCCTTGCCTGCCCCCCGCACCCCGCAAACTAATCTTTGACTCCTGACCCTTAGGTAACCGTGCTGTTTGCTGGTCAGAACATAGAACGCAGCCCTTTTGAGGTGAATGTAGGCATGGCCCTGGGAGATGCCAACAAGGTTTCAGCACGTGGTCCTGGCCTGGAGCCTGTGGGCAATGTGGCCAACAAGCCTACCTACTTTGATATCTACACTGCAGGTAAAGATGGATGGGCAGCCCTTGACTGAGGGCTAGAGGAGATATCCCAAGGTGCGGGTGCCCTGGCCGCAATGTTAAGTGGGCACTGACATGTCGCCTGTATCCATGGCAGGGGCCGGTGCTGGTGATGTGGCCGTGGTGATCGTGGACCCTCAGGGCCGGCGCGACACAGTGGAGGTGGCCCTGGAGGACAAGGGAGACAGCACATTCCGCTGCACGTACAGGCCTGTGATGGAGGGGCCGCACACAGTACATGTGGCCTTCGCCGGTGCCCCCATCACCCGCAGCCCTTTCCCTGTCCACGTGGCCGAAGGTAAGGGCCTTTCACCCTTCCCCACGATCACCCTCCCTGGGGCTAGTGCAGCTGCCACCAGGTTCCGAGTCCTGGGGTTTATGGGAATTGAGGCTCTAGGTCCTTAGCATGTTGGGGGCTGTCTGAAGGTGTCAGATGGGCAGAAACCCCAGCTAGGGGTTGGGCTCTGAAAAGACTCCCATCCCATCATCTCTCTGCTCTTGGGCCTTGAGGAGGCTACAGTGAAGAATACCAGCAGAGGTGCCATGTTGAAAGGGTTGAAGGGGTACTGTGACAGGCAGGATCTGTGGAGGGCCGTCTGCACACACCTGGAGGCCTCTGCTGGTAACCCCCCACTTTTCTCCCTGCCACTCAGTACCCCTGCCATCACTCACCCCCATCCATACCCATCGTCCACCAAGCCAAGAGAGTGGTGCCACATTACTGCACTCCAGTGAAGGCTGGGTCAGGCATGGCCATAGCTGACCGGCCTCACCTAGGCTGTGTGGCAGGGCCCAGATGGTGTGGAATCACCCCGTTCTGTGGCATTCTGTGATAGGCCCCAGGTTCCATGCCATTGCCTGTGTTCTGTGGCACAGTTTCTTTGTCACTTGCCTGATGGTTTCTGTGATCGAGTCTAAACTCTGTGCCATTGCTGTGTTCTACGATGGGCCCTGGGTTCTGTAGCAGGTGGGATTGTAAATCCTGCCTGCTCGTGGCACCCTTGAGTCCTATGCCATTGTCTGTGGCCCGTGGCAGGCTGCGATCACCACTCTCTTGTCTGTGTGCGTTGGCAGGTCTGAGTTCTGTGGCAGGCTAATGTCCATGCCTTGCCTGTTCTGAACCAGGCTTCCTGTCACATGGACACAACTGAGTGTGCATGGCACGACTTTGTTCCCAAGGTGCTCTGGAGGCTCTAGGTGGACAGCCCTCTCCTGTTTCCTTAGTCCAGCTCTCTGTCCAGGCTCTGTCGTGGCTTTGTCTCAAGTGATAGTGACTCAGAATCCTAGCCAGAGGGTTCACTGGGAACTGCCTGCTCAGGAAGCTGTGGCCAGCTACCTGTCCAGCATGGCTCCCAGTAGCCCCAATTGTGTGGGAACACAATGGACAAAGGGTAGGGGTGCATGAGGCCTCAAACTGTGCCTTGGTTGGGGTCAGCTGGATAGTATGGAGTAAGGGGTGAGGGGCTAAGGCTCTGCTATGGCCCCTAGCACCCCAACCTGTCTCCTCCTCCCCTCAGCTTGCAACCCCAATGCCTGCCGTGCCTCTGGCCGGGGCCTGCAGCCTAAGGGCGTGCGTGTGAAGGAAGTGGCTGACTTCAAGGTCTTCACCAAGGGTGCTGGCAGCGGGGAGCTCAAGGTCACGGTCAAGGGACCAAGTGAGTGCTGGAGCCCAGGTTGGGGGTCGGGTGGGGGAGGAAATAGAGACAGCAACATCCAGCTCCAAGCCTCCTGGGGGAGAACCCTCTCCTGTTTCCCAAAGAGACATGTTGAGAAGAGGCCACAAGACCTCAGTTTCTCCATCTGTGAGTGGGAATGACTCTCAGCCATTCACCAGGCACAGAGGAGACATGTGGTCCATGTCTTGGGTTTTAGCTCTGCTGGGCCTGGGTGTCCCTGAGGGGTCTGGGTCAAAGAGTGCAGAGGCTGGGTTTCCCACAGTGCTGACCCCCGCCCCTGCTTCTCCTCAGAGGGCACAGAGGAGCCAGTGAAGGTCCGGGAGGCTGGGGATGGTGTGTTCGAGTGCGAATATTACCCAGTGATACCTGGGAAGTATGTGGTGACCATAACCTGGGGTGGCTATGCCATCCCCCGCAGGTAAGCACCATACACCCCTGCCTTCCTCCCTAAGCCATCTTGGGGTGAGCAGAGGGAGCAAAGAAGCCGGGGAGCCTGAGGGCAGAGAGGAGGGGCACCTGCACAGGGACACTCTGGCCCTGACACAGCTCCTCCTCTGTCCCAGCCCCTTTGAGGTACAGGTGAGCCCAGAGGCAGGAACGCAGAAAGTGCGTGCCTGGGGCCCTGGCTTGGAGACTGGCCAGGTAGGCAAGTCGGCCGACTTTGTGGTGGAGGCTGTCGGCACAGAAGTGGGAACACTGGGTGAGTGACTGAGTAGCAGAAGATGCGGATGCTGGGGCTGGGGTGATGAGGGGCCCTGGGAACTGACAGAGGATAGCAGGTGTGGATAGGAGGTGGGAATGCTTAGGAATGCCATGATGAGTCCCAGAGATGGTGTGCAGGGTCCACCAGGGCTTGATGGAAAGGAGATGGCCCCTGAGTCCCCTGACAGACCCCCGGGCCTGCCTCCCTTCCAGGCTTCTCCATTGAGGGGCCCTCCCAGGCCAAGATCGAGTGTGATGACAAGGGTGATGGCTCCTGTGACGTGCGCTACTGGCCCACGGAGCCCGGCGAGTACGCTGTGCATGTCATCTGTGACGATGAGGACATCCGAGACTCGCCCTTCATTGCCCACATCCAGCCAGCGCCACCTGACTGCTTCCCGGATAAGGTGTGACCCCCCTGCTCCTCGCAGCGGTCCTAGGGGCTAGCTGACCCTTCTCCAGCCTCACCAGTCTTCTGCTCTTGCCTCTGACAGGTAAAGGCCTTCGGGCCCGGCTTGGAGCCTACTGGCTGCATTGTGGACAAGCCTGCAGAGTTCACCATTGATGCCCGCTCAGCTGGCAAGGGAGACCTGAAGCTCTATGCCCAGGTGAGACATTGCCCAGTCTCAGCTGCCCTTACTCAGAGCCTCCAGGCAGGAAGTTATAGCATTGGGGCCAGTTCTCAGGGGTCCACATGTACAGTGTTGTTGTGCACTGGTGACTCTGTTCCCACTCAAAGCAGCCCTGTAGGACAGAGTCCAGTTCTCATCTTTGCAGGAGTAGGCTGGCATATCTTTTCTCCCAGTGAGCATCTGTGGTGGCTTTGAACTGCCACCCTATGTTCCGAAGCTGAGCACTTTAACCATTCTGTCACTAAGGGCTCCTTTCAAAACCTTACTTTAACCACGATAATAGCAAGACTTACATGTGCAGTAACCATTTACAATGGAAGGATGATCTCATTGAATAAGTCATTGATTTAAGTCAGATTTCCAAACTAGTGTCCATGGTCCCTAGAGGTTAATGAACATATCTGAAGGATCCAAGAAGATGACTCATCTTTAAAAGGGCATTATATGGGATTTGAAAACACGATTAGCCTAGCCTCTCGCCCACGGAGTGGCCATGCATCTGTTTCAAGGCCCCCACAGTGGATTTGGTTTGGGATTTTTTCTCCTCCTCCAGCACACTTCAGAAAAGAGAAAACCTCAGCCTAGAGAGGGCTTGGAGCCTGGTCTCTTGGCTCCCAGGGTGGGCCCCGGCCACTAGAGCTCGTGGCACTGGCCAGGGCCTGACGTCACTTGGGACAGGCAGTGAACCTGCAGCGGGTGGGCAAGGAGGATAGTGGGTTCTGACCTGAGGCCAGTAGAGGGCGCAGGAGCTCCAAGGAGCCCAAAGCCCACTGAGAACCCTGCTCTGGGGACATCCACAGGATGCCGAGGGCTGCCCCATCGACATCAAGGTGATCCCCAACGGCGACGGCACCTTCCGCTGTTCCTATGTGCCCACCAAGCCCATCAAGCACACCATCATTGTCTCTTGGGGAGGAGTCAACGTGCCCAAGAGCCCCTTCCGGGTTTGTCCTCCACACCCTGGCCTGCCCCATGTCCCCTGCCAGGGACCCTGAGCAAGGGAGGGAGGGTGGTGTCCCACTCAAGAATTGCTGGCTGTCCCTGGGCCCCGTTGACCCTCTTCATCGCTAGGGCCCCACAAAGAGGCTAAGACTGGTCCAAGGCTGGGGAGGGGGCGGACATTGAGGAGGATTCCTGAGCATGGTTCCTTTCTCACAGGTAAACGTGGGAGAAGGCAGTCACCCCGAGCGGGTGAAGGTGTATGGCCCCGGCATCGAGAAAACGGGTCTCAAGGCCAATGAACCCACCTACTTCACTGTGGACTGCAGTGAGGCAGGCCAAGGTGGGAGCCCAGCCCATAGTTTGGGTAGGATTGGAGCCTGGGGGTGTGGCATGCTGGGGTGGGCTGGGCCAGAGGCGGGGCTAGGGCTCTCCAGTGGGACCAGTCAGGTGGGAATGTTGTTGAGCCCCCCACTCACTGTCAGGTGACTGCCTCTCCTCAGGTGACGTGAGCATTGGTATCAAGTGTGCCCCCGGCGTGGTAGGCCCCGCAGAGGCTGACATTGACTTTGACATCATCAAGAATGACAATGACACCTTCACAGTCAAGTACACACCCCCAGGGGCCGGTCACTACACCATCATGGTGCTGTTTGCCAACCAGGTACCCCAGTCCCTTGGTGGGGCTGGAGTTTTGAGATGCTGTCACTTTGGGATGGGGTGGGAGTCCAAGTCCACAAAGATGAATGGGAGAAGGTCCTGTGGCTGGGTTGGTGGGGTGCAGAGGAGTCCTCTGGGAACATCCTGCCCCCCTGGGGACCAGCCCTGATGAGGGATGCAGACCCCTGACCAAGCCTTGCTCCACCCAGGAGATTCCTGCCAGTCCTTTCCACATCAAGGTGGACCCCTCCCATGACGCCAGCAAAGTCAAGGCCGAGGGTCCTGGGCTGAACCGCACAGGTAGGCATGTGGATAGAAGCCAGTCTAGACTGGCTTGTGCTGGGGTCAGCAGCCATCAGGCCCTCACCAGTGTCTCTGGGGGGTCCCCAGGTGTAGAAGTTGGGAAGCCCACTCACTTCACGGTGCTGACCAAGGGTGCCGGCAAGGCCAAGCTGGACGTGCACTTTGCCGGGGCAGCCAAGGGCGAGGCTGTGCGGGATTTTGAGATCATCGATAACCACGACTACTCATACACAGTCAAGTACACGGCTGTCCAGCAGGTACGCTGCCCCCCACCGGCCTGCCCACCTGTCTCGACTGACCTGGGGTCCAGTCTCCTTCCTCAGGTCTGGCCCTTGGCCACCTCCCATCTCCTCTCTTGTTGTGGGTGTCTGAGCCAAGGGTGACAGTGCCAGGTTGTGTCCAAGCCACCCAGTTCTGACCCACTGTTGTCCCCAACAGGGCAACATGGCAGTGACTGTGACTTACGGTGGGGACCCTGTGCCCAAGAGCCCCTTTGTGGTGAATGTGGCACCCCCACTGGACCTCAGCAAAGTCAAAGTTCAAGGCCTCAACAGCAGTAAGTGGGCAGGAGCCTCCAGGGGTGCTGGGGGGAACGGCGTGAAGGGGGGCCGAAGACGTCTCTGCTCACGGCGACCTTTGCTCCCTATGCAGAGGTGGCTGTGGGGCAAGAGCAGGCATTCTCTGTGAACACACGTGGGGCCGGCGGTCAGGGCCAGCTGGACGTGCGGATGACCTCACCCTCAAGACGGCCCATCCCCTGCAAACTGGAGCCTGGGGGTGGGGCTGAAGCCCAAACAGTGCGCTACATGCCCCCTGAGGAGGGACCCTACAAGGTGGACATCACCTATGATGGCCACCTGGTGCCTGGCAGCCCCTTCACGGTGGAGGGGGTCTTGCCACCTGACCCTTCCAAGGTGAGGAGACAGAGTTGATGGGTGCTGGGGAGGCCATGGCTGAATCACAAAGCCAGAGGGACTTGTGTATCTGGGAGTGGACACCACCAGGGACCCAGGGCCAGAGGTCTCCCTACCCCAGGGCCTGGCCTTAGACAATTAAAAGTCAGTCTTGAAGCCAGACCGGTTGGAGGGTCAGGTCCACTAATTGGGCTCTTTCAATTTCTCTCTGCCACCCTTTCCTCTTACCTACTCAGCCTGCACTCGCTGCTACGACAGAGGGGCTGAGTTGGGGGTGTGGCAAGGGAGCAGCCAGACACAGGGCACTCACACCTTGCTTCTCCCTCAGGTCTGTGCTTACGGCCCTGGTCTCAAGGGCGGGCTGGTGGGCACCCCAGCGCCATTCTCCATCGACACCAAGGGAGCTGGCACAGGTGGCCTAGGGCTGACCGTGGAGGGCCCCTGTGAGGCCAAGATCGAGTGCCAGGACAACGGTGATGGCTCGTGTGCTGTTAGCTACCTGCCCACGGAGCCAGGCGAATATACCATCAACATCCTGTTTGCTGAAGCCCACATCCCTGGCTCACCCTTCAAGGCCGCCATCCAGCCCGTGTTTGACCCGAGCAAGGTGCGGGCCAGTGGACCAGGCCTGGAGCGTGGCAAGGCCGGCGAGGCCGCCACCTTCACTGTGGACTGCTCGGAGGCGGGCGAGGCTGAGCTGACCATCGAGATCCTCTCTGACACCGGCGTCAAGGCCGAGGTGCTGATCCACAACAACGCCGACGGCACCTACCACATCACCTACAGCCCCGCCTTCCCCGGCACCTATACCATCACCATCAAGTATGGTGGCCACCCCGTCCCCAAGTTCCCCACCCGTGTCCACGTGCAGCCCGCTGTGGACACCAGCGGCATCAAGGTCTCAGGGCCCGGCGTGGAGTCGCATGGTGAGTGAGGGCTTAGGAGAAGAATCTCTAGAGTTCTGAAGAGGAGCCCAGGGGGAGTGTGGGACAGGAAGGGGAAATTTACCTCTGCTCTCATATGTTACGTTATGTCTTGTCCCACCCTCAGCACCCAGGCCTCTCCCTCTGTGCACTCCCCCTGCTTGGTCCTGCTCCCCACCTCCTTTGAGGCTCTCTTCCAGTGCCTGGGGTGGGGTGAGGATTTTCCTGGGGAGATCCTCTACTTTCATTAGATTAAGGGTACTGAACTCAAAAAGAGGGTCACTGTTAACCTACTAAGTGAGAGGTAGGTTGGTGGTTTGGATCTACCCAGAGGGGCCTCAGAAAAAGATTTCCAATATAGCAACCACCGAAAATGCTCTGGAAGCCAGTTCTAACCGGAATCAGCTTGAGTTGGGGGCAGCTCCACCACAGTGGGTTTGGTGTTTGGGTTTGGGGTCCAGAAGGCTAAGAACCCTGCTCTAGAGGTTGCCGAGGAAACGTGAGAGACAGACAGTGCTCCTTCTGGTCCACCCAAGGGAGAGCCCCCAGCCCTGGGGGTCAGGGGATCCTGACATGAACAGGCTGGCACTGAGCTGTGTATGGAGCTAAGGCAGAGGCTGTGGACGAGGCTCTTCGAGCTCACAGACTGAGGGGAGGCACAGCTCTGGGGTGGGGGACTATACAAGAGCTGCCTCCTCACCATGCTGAGTACTCTTTTCTTGGAACCCAGGTGTCTTGCGTGAGGTGACCACTGAGTTCACTGTGGACGCCAGGTCTCTAACAGCCACAGGAGGGAACCACGTGACGGCACGTGTGCTCAACCCCTCTGGTGCCAAAACAGACACCTATGTGACAGACAACGGGGATGGCACCTACCGGGTGCAGTACACAGCCTACGAAGAGGGTGAGGGGCTAGCCAGGGTAGAGCAGGGGTCCGGGCCATAGTGTCCTGGGTGGGCAGAGCCGAGTGAGTGTGCTGCCCCCCTGTAACCCCGCCTACCTGGCTTTCAGGAGTGCACCTGGTAGAAGTGCTGTACGATGAGGTAGCTGTGCCCAAGAGCCCCTTCCGAGTGGGCGTGACTGAGGGCTGTGACCCCACCCGAGTGCGGGCCTTTGGGCCAGGCCTGGAGGGCGGCTTGGTCAACAAAGCCAACCGCTTCACTGTGGAGACCAGGTATCCTTTCCTTGTCTTTGACCCCAAGACTTAGGGCACCCAGGGGTGATCCAAGGGCAAACTCTCCCCAACATCTCAGGTCTGCCCTTAGCTTGACCCTCAGCTAGCCCCCTCAGTCTGCTGTCCTCTCCCTCCCCACTCACTGGCCCTAGCTGAGCTGAGGGTCTGTTGTCTTGCAGGGGAGCCGGCACTGGGGGCCTAGGCCTGGCCATCGAGGGCCCCTCAGAAGCCAAGATGTCCTGCCAGGACAACAAGGATGGCAGCTGCACAGTGGAGTATACCCCCTTCACCCCTGGAGACTATGATGTCAACATCACCTTCGGGGGGCGCCCCATCCCAGGTACACAGAGAGGGCCACGAGAGGGGGCACAGGTACTGGGAGAGAGCCTCAAAGGAGGTGGGGAGCAGGGCCAAGCAGGGGGAACATGGGAGGGGGCGGCTTGGGTGGTAAGGGTGGGCTAAGAGCCAGGACTGGCTGATGCTAATCACAGCCCCTCCACATCAGCTCGGGTGTCCTGGCCCCTACCTGGGTCCTTCACTGTCCAGGCAAGGATAGCCTCTCCTGCCCTCTGCCCACAGTGTCTGCACAGCAGAGACACTCCCCCCCCCCCCACACACACACACATCACTGGGTGATTCCCCCTTCAGTGACTGCTGAAATTTGGACATTTTCTCCCCAGAACTGACCTCACTGATGTATGTTTTATTATCTTAATCACAAGTCAAACATGCCTGTCATTTGACATAGTCCACCTTTGACTTATTAGTGATTTAGGAAGGCCTTGCTCAGGCCTGCGGCCCACATGAGTGGGGGCAGCCCAGCCTTTCTTAGAAATGCATAGCAAGTTAGCCCCTACTCACCCACCCCTCATCCAGAGGGCTGACCCCCTTCTCGTTGCAGGGAGCCCATTCAGGGTGCCTGTGAAGGATGTGGTGGACCCCGGGAAAGTAAAGTGCTCGGGGCCAGGCCTGGGAGCTGGTGTCAGGGCCCGCGTCCCCCAGACCTTCACAGTGGACTGCAGTCAAGCTGGCCGGGCCCCCCTGCAGGTGGCTGTCCTGAGCCCCACAGGTATGGACTGGTCTGGGGTCAGGTGAAAAGAGGTGGGGCGGGGTGCTGGGAGGCTCTGCTGACATGCCCCCTGCCTAGGTGTGGCTGAGCCCGTGGAGGTGCGTGACAACGGGGATGGTACCCACACTGTCCACTACACCCCAGCCACTGATGGGCCTTACACAGTAGCCGTGAAGTATGCTGACCAGGAGGTACCACGCAGGTAAGGTCTGGCTGTAACTCTGGTGCTATGACAGCCACAGCTGTAGGGCCCTTATACAAGCTCCACCCTATCCCCAGCCTGCTCTGCTTTCCTGGGATTCCACCCTGGAGCCACACAGTTAGGCCCTGGGGGAGGGCTGTGAGCTGGAGAGGGTGCCCTGTGGACCCTCCAACAAACTACCACCTGCTCCCTGCCAGGGAGGGAATAGACACACTCCCCAAAACTCAGGGTGGGAGCTGGCCCCCTTCTTTCCTGCCCATGCATGAGGGAGGACACCAGGCCAACATGATGCAATGCCCCTGCTGATCCTATCCCTTCTGCCTCCTCAAGCCCCTTCAAGATCAAGGTGCTCCCAGCCCACGATGCCAGCAAGGTGCGGGCCAGCGGACCTGGTCTCAATGCCGCAGGCATTCCTGCTAGCCTCCCGGTGGAGTTCACCATTGATGCCCGGGACGCTGGGGAGGGACTGCTCACTGTGCAGATCCTGGTGAGTCCACAGGCCCCCACCCCCCTAGGCCAGCCCTGGCTAGGACAGGCCTTGACCTCTGCTGCTCCCCTAGGACCCCGAGGGCAAGCCCAAGAAGGCCAACATCCGAGACAATGGGGACGGCACGTACACCGTGTCCTACCTGCCAGACATGAGTGGCCGGTACACCATTACCATCAAGTATGGCGGTGATGAGATCCCTTACTCGCCCTTCCGCATTCATGCCCTACCTACAGGGGATGCCAGCAAGTGCCTCGTCACAGGTGGGCACCCACCCGCTTCCTCTGCCCCTGCTCCTAGCCCACATCTCTGGATGACTGGTCAGTGGACCTGTCCCTCCCATCCCAGCCCCACCCCCACCCCCGGGTTTGCACAGTCTCATGCTCTTTTCTTGTTACAGTGTCCATTGGCGGCCACGGCCTGGGTGAGTGCCCCCCTCTTCTCTCAGGAGGGTCGGGTGGTGTGGTGTGGGATGGCAGGGAGTCAGCCCCCACTGGCCCTGACTTGGTGTTTCTGTGTGGCAGGTGCCTGCCTGGGACCCCGCATCCAGATTGGAGAGGAGACGGTGATTACAGTGGACGCCAAGGCAGCTGGCAAGGGCAAGGTGACCTGCACGGTGTCCACTCCAGATGGGGCAGAGCTCGACGTGGATGTGGTTGAGAACCACGATGGTACCTTTGACATCTACTACACAGCGCCCGAGCCGGGCAAGTACGTCATCACCATTCGCTTCGGCGGCGAGCACATCCCCAACAGTCCCTTCCACGTGCTGGTAAGCTCCCGGCCACACAGGCAGGCTCCATGGGGCCAGGGGAGTGGGGTGGGCCCAGGCCCTCGGCAGTCGAAGGAATCGCAGACCTGCCCCAGGTCTGATGGTCTTGGGCCAGGTGCTCCGGGACCAAGTCTCCCAAAGTGGGTGGGGGGCTCAGCCTACCTTGGAGGAACTCAATGTTCCTCTGGACCCTCAGGCCCACCCTCTCCGGCTCCACCCACCAAGAGGTGACCCTGCAGGAGGAAGCAGAGAGTGAGAGTGAGACACTCAAGGTCTCCAACCTGGCCCCAGAAGCATCCCAGGATTTGGGGTCCCTGGGTGGGTCTAGGAGTCCCTGAGTGGCGCTGGACCGCTAACTGAAAGCTCAGCCATTTCAAAGTTCCCCCCTCCCACCCCGCTAACCCCCCGCCTCAGAGGCACTGTGGAAGAAAGGTCTGGCAATCTGCTTCCAAACAATCACAGCCATGAAAACCCTACAGGGCCGTTCTGCTCTGAAACACATGGTTGCCATGAATCCAAATCAACTTGATGGTTTTGGATTTGGGGCCAGTCCAGGCTGAATGTCAGCTCCCAGTCCTGCCACACTGTGCCTTGCCTCCCCAGGCATGTGACCCCCTGAGCCCCGTGGAGGAGCCCTCTGATGTGCTGCAGCTGCACCCGCCCTACGCCCCCCAGCGGTCAGGCGCCTATCCCCCACACTGGGTACTGTCGCCTCTACCAGGCGGACCCTGGTGCTCCTCTTCACTCTCCGTCACTCTTCCTTCTCGTCCTCAGCAGCCTGGGCCTCTTGGGGAGCAGGTGGACTCTGGGCGGGGCACGCGTCTCTTCTCCTGCAGCTGACACGTCTCTACTGCTGTTCGGGCTTCACCATTAACCATCTTCTTCCTTCCTGAACTCTCTGACTTGAGTTCACATGCCCCAGGCCTTCCCCAGCCAATGCCTACTCCCTCTTGCCCATCACAGGCCACTGAGGAGCCCGTAGTGCCCGTGGAACCCCTGGAGTCCATGCTACGACCCTTCAACCTGGTCATCCCCTTCACTGTTCAGAAAGGAGAACTGACAGGTACTGCCTGAGAGGTGAAAACCAGGCCCAGACAAGGGACAGGCGCTACCCAAGGCCACACAGCAAGCTAGCCACAGTCTGCTGTTCCAGGCTGGCACTGGGCACCAGACCTCAGGGTGGACACAGAACCACGTGGGAGTGGGGGCCCTGGGCCAGCAGGGGTTTGCAGTGGGAGCAGCCAGGGTCCATGCTAACTGTGTCTGCCCACAGGGGAGGTGCGGATGCCCTCTGGAAAGACCGCACGACCCAACATCACTGACAACAAGGACGGCACCATCACCGTGCGGTATGCACCCACCGAGAAAGGCCTGCACCAGATGGGCATTAAGTACGATGGCAACCACATCCCCGGTGAGTGTTGCTGCAGCTGCAGCGTCCTTCCTGCCTTCTTCCCTCCGAGGGCCTGTGAGGGAAGCGGGGCTGCTGGGCTTCCCACAAGCTGCGGTGTGCAGACACCAAGCTGGGCCCTGGTGGAGGCAAACTCCCAGGAGTCAGGTCCTTGCGGCTTATCATTCAGGAGGAAGGCTGCTGGGGTGTCAAGGTGGGCTCAGGCAGCCCTGTCCTCCCCACTGACCAGCCTCCTGCTCCTGTGCCTCCCACAGGGAGCCCACTACAGTTCTATGTGGATGCCATCAATAGCCGCCACGTGAGTGCCTATGGGCCAGGCCTGAGCCACGGCATGGTCAACAAGCCAGCCACCTTCACCATTGTCACCAAGGATGCTGGGGAAGGTAAGGAAGCTGTGGGCCCAGGACTGGGATGGGGCACTGGCCAGGCACTGGGCAAGAGGGCAGCATCTGTTAACTCAGCTCTGCCTCCATCTCCAGGTGGTCTGTCCCTGGCCGTGGAGGGTCCTTCCAAGGCAGAGATCACCTGCAAGGACAACAAAGATGGTACCTGCACTGTGTCCTACCTGCCCACGGCACCCGGAGACTACAACATCATCGTGCGCTTTGACGACAAGCACATCCCGGGGAGCCCCTTCACAGCCAAGATCACAGGTGGGTGGGCGCATACATGTGTGTGGCCTGTGGTTGAATCTAGCAGAGCCTGCCAGTTCTCCTGAGCCCCACAAGGGCAGGGTCTGCATGGAGTTACAACTACCTGACACCCCCCCACACACCCTCTAGGAGACGATTCGATGAGGACGTCACAGCTAAATGTGGGCACATCCACGGATGTGTCCCTGAAGATCACAGAGAGTGACCTAAGCCTGCTGACCGCCAGCATCCGCGCCCCCTCAGGCAATGAGGAGCCCTGCTTGCTCAAACGCCTCCCTAACCGGCACATCGGTGAGCATGGTGCTGCCTAGGAGCTTGGGAGAGAAGGGGTACCCTGCCAGGCCAAGGCCCGCACCTGATGGCCCTATCTCCACAGGGATCTCCTTCACCCCCAAGGAGGTGGGGGAGCATGTGGTGAGCGTACGCAAGAGTGGCAAGCATGTCACCAACAGCCCCTTCAAGATCCTCGTGGGGCCATCTGAGATTGGGGATGCCAGCAAGGTTCGGGTCTGGGGCAAGGGCCTGTCGGAGGGACACACCTTCCAGGTGGCAGAGTTCATCGTGGACACTCGCAATGCAGGTGTGTCTTCACCAGGACCCCTGTGCTCTCTACCAACAGCTGGTGCCTCTTCCCTGCTTGTCCAGGCTCTGACTGTTGGGGTTCACATTCTGGGGACTTGATGTCCCATGTCACTCCCAGGGGCAAGTCCAGCTGTCCTGAGCATTTCTCCCTCATTCCCTGGAATTTTCCAGACCGCCTACCGGATAGTCCCCACCTCACCCTCCTCCCAATGAACCATTGGTAGCAGTTAGTGTGCACCGGGGGTGCCCATCCTGTTCAGAGCCTGCTGTTGGGACCAATGGTGGCGGGTGGCAATGGGCGTGGTGGGCAGCAGGGCTGGTGGAAGACACATCCCTTGCTTTCCCCAGGTTATGGAGGTTTGGGACTGAGTATCGAAGGCCCTAGCAAGGTGGACATCAACTGTGAGGACATGGAGGATGGCACATGTAAAGTCACCTACTGCCCCACGGAGCCCGGCACCTATATCATCAACATCAAATTTGCTGACAAGCACGTGCCTGGTGAGGCCCTGGGCTGCAGAGGGCAGGGGAGGCCAAGAGGCTGGTGGTTTCGACCTGAGACACTGACCCCTTCCTCCCTGCAGGAAGTCCCTTCACTGTAAAGGTCACCGGGGAGGGCCGCATGAAGGAGAGCATCACGCGACGCAGACAAGCTCCTTCCATCGCCACCATCGGCAGCACCTGTGACCTCAATCTCAAGATCCCAGGTACAAACAGCGCAGGGCTGGGCCTGGCTCCAGAGCAGCCCTTGGAGTCTCCATCCTGGTTGGTCCCTCCTCACCTCCTTCCCTCCTTCATTGCACCCTGCAGGCAACTGGTTCCAGATGGTGTCAGCTCAGGAGCGCCTGACACGCACCTTCACGCGCAGCAGCCACACATACACGCGCACCGAACGCACAGAGATCAGCAAGACACGAGGCGGCGAGACCAAGCGGGAGGTGCGGGTGGAGGAGTCCACCCAGGTGGGCGGAGACCCCTTCCCCGCTGTCTTTGGGGACTTCCTGGGCCGGGAGCGCCTGGGCTCCTTCGGTAGCATCACCCGGCAGCAGGAGGGTAAGCAGGGGACAGCGGGCAGCAGTGCCAGAGTCTCCCGTCCTCTGGTCAGCTGGCCAGAGCTGGTGGGAGCAGAGGTGGGGGGCAACCCTGCTGAGGCCCTGACAGTCCCCATCCCTGTAGGTGAGGCCAGCTCTCAGGACATGGCTGCACAGGTGACCAGCCCGACAGGCAAGACCGAAGCTGCGGAGATCGTGGAGGGGGAGGATAGCGCGTACAGTGTGCGCTTTGTGCCCCAGGAGATGGGACCCCACACGGTCACTGTCAAGTACCGTGGCCAGCACGTGCCCGGCAGCCCCTTCCAGTTCACCGTGGGGCCCTTAGGAGAAGGCGGAGCTCATAAGGTGCGGGCCGGAGGCACAGGGCTAGAGCGAGGGGTAGCCGGCGTGCCAGGTGAGTGGCAGGGGTCCTGGAGGCTGTAGGGCCCTGGGCAGCCTGAGTTCAGCAATGGTGCTGACAGTCTGCCTGGCCCTTCCTGTCCCCAGCTGAGTTCAGCATCTGGACCCGAGAGGCTGGGGCCGGGGGCCTGTCCATTGCTGTGGAAGGGCCTAGCAAGGCAGAGATTGCGTTTGAGGACCGTAAGGACGGCTCCTGTGGTGTTTCCTACGTTGTCCAGGAGCCAGGTGGGTGGACCTTCCGGGCTGTGTCTGCACAGCAACCACAGAAGACCCCTTACCTGGTCCCTTGCTTTTTCTCTGTACAATCTCCCTCCACTCTATGCCCTGGGAACCTGTGTCTGTCTCTAGAGCTGAGGCCTGGTCTCAGGAATCAGTCCTGGGCTACAGCAGGCGGGGATGGTCCTGGTCCTGCTGTCCACACCCTGGGTGCTGACTGGCCTCCCTTCCTCAGGTGACTATGAAGTTTCCATCAAGTTCAATGATGAGCACATCCCAGACAGCCCCTTCGTGGTACCTGTGGCCTCCCTCTCAGATGACGCCCGGCGTCTCACCGTCACCAGCCTCCAGGTGTGTGTCCCCTTAGAGCTGGATCTCAGCGTTCCTCCCTCCCCTCCCATGGGTCTGGGACAAGGGGATGTACAAGCCCAGAGACAGTCATGCTGTGCCAAAGGTCCCTGCCTCAATGGCTCCAGGCTTGTTCTGCCTTTTAGTCTTGTCTCTGTCACCACCTGTCACTGTGTGTTGCTGAGATAGAAATCTAAAGAAACTGCATTTTGAATACACTATGAGCATAAGATAAATACAAAATCAGAGTAGGTGTGTTTTTAGAGTGGGCATGGACGTCAGCACCTGAACTTGGCTCCCCTGTGGCCTCTGGGAGGCCTACTGGGATTCCTGGGTCCCTGGGCTCCAGAAGTGAGGAAAGAACAGGGTCTTCCTTTTACTGTGTCCTATGCTGTACAGGGTCGCCCTGAACTCTTATGGGCCCAGCCCCCTTCCCCAGAACCCTTGTATCTGCCCCTTCAGTTATTTTAGCAGTTCCTTAGTTGGCTCACCCCCGGGCCTACTCTCATCCCTTTCCCTGAGCCCTCCCTGAGCTTACTCCACTCCTCCCCAGTGGTCCACCTCCTCCAGGAAGTTCCCTGGGCCTGCCCAGACCATACTCATATTGCTTTATCTGAGCAGCTTGGAGCTCCGTCCACACAGCTCTGTCAAGCACTTCTTGCCCACCATTGGGCCTGCTTTACAGCGTCTGGGACTTTCTTCCCAGCCTGGACAGGGGCATGCCATCCCCTCATCCCAGTGCCATGCTTGACATGGCCTGTGTCCTAGCAGGTGGACACTGAGGGTCATAGACCTAGCCTCTGCCTCCCACCTCCCACCCCAGCCTGTGGAGAGCAGCCCTTCCAATGGGGCTGGAGGCGGGAGCCCCTGGGCTGAGCTGCAGAGCGGCCCCCTCAGACCTGGTCCCCTTATGACTTCTGCAGGAGACAGGCCTCAAGGTGAACCAGCCAGCCTCCTTCGCAGTGCAACTGAACGGTGCACGGGGTGTGATTGATGCCCGCGTTCACACGCCCTCTGGCGCAGTGGAGGAATGCTATGTCTCTGAGCTGGATAGTGGTGAGCTGGCCCTGCCCACCTGGGACTCTGCCTGCCCAGGCTGGGACTCTTGGGGAAGAAGGGGGAGGGGCGGGCTGGGGCTATCAGGGAAGAAGGACAGAGAACAAAGGCTGACCCACCAACCTGCTGTCCCACAGACAAGCACACCATCCGCTTCATCCCCCATGAGAACGGCGTCCACTCCATTGATGTCAAGTTTAGTGGTGCCCACATCCCTGGCAGTCCCTTCAAGATCCGTGTTGGGGAGCAGAGCCAGGCAGGGGACCCAGGCTTGGTGTCAGCCTACGGCCCTGGGCTCGAGGGGGGCACTACTGGTGAGTGTTCTGGCCTGGGATGAACAGGGGTCCCCGGGATCTTCCTTGTCCCATGCCACCTTGCCCTGATGCAGGCACAGTGAAGAACTGGGCCTCAGTCTTTGCAGAAGCTGCTGAGGGCAAACAGGCCCTGCCTCACTCGGGGCTGAAAGCTTCCCCACTACAGTTCTGCCACCTCTGGTCCCGCAGGCGTGTCGTCAGAGTTCATTGTGAACACCCTGAATGCCGGCTCAGGGGCCTTGTCTGTCACAATTGATGGCCCCTCCAAGGTGCAGCTGGACTGTCGGGAATGTCCTGAGGGCCATGTGGTCACTTACACTCCCATGGCCCCTGGAAACTACCTCATTGCCATCAAGTACGGTGGTCCCCAGCATATCGTGGGCAGCCCCTTCAAAGCCAAGGTCACAGGTGAGTGCCCCAGGGTGTGGCCAGTCCACTCAGGCCAGCCTGCAGCCCAGCCTAATGTCTGCACTGTCATTCTCATTGGTTGTGGACACGTGATGATGAGTAGAGGGGAACTCTCCTGTGGGGTTGTGGGTCATCACCTTCACCAATCTTCCTCTCTCATTACTCCTTCACCTCAGTGGCTCCTTGTGCTCAAGTTCTTTCCTCCTGACTTCCCATCTTTTCCTAGATGACTGAATACCCACAAGCTTCCATTTTTGAAGCTATTAAGGATTAGTTAGCTGTATCTTCCTTTTTAAAGATGTCTTCACCTGTGACATACCTGTTTCCAGACAAAGCCTGGAAGATAGGCCTAGACTGGAGCCAGGAGCTTGGACACGTGTGGAATGGGGCTGTCGTTCCTGGGACGTCACAGCTGGGGATTTAGGCTGGGGCCACTTTTCTGGATAGCCAGGACCCCAAGTGATTTAGCTTTAGGGCGGTCAGTGCTGACTGAGAGCCCACTACTGACGACCCTCTGACCGGGCTGTTCCCTCAGGTCCCCGGCTATCTGGAGGCCACAGCCTTCACGAAACATCCACGGTTCTGGTAGAGACTGTGACCAAGTCATCCTCAAGCCGGGGCTCCAGCTACAGCTCCATCCCCAAGTTCTCCTCAGACGCCAGCAAAGTGGTGACGCGGGGCCCCGGGCTGTCCCAGGCCTTCGTAGGTCAGAAGAACTCCTTCACCGTGGACTGCAGCAAAGCAGGCAGGCTCCCGTGGAGAAGAGGAGGGAGGGCTGAAGGGTGGGAGCCAGGGCTGCTGGGAGCATGTGGCACTTGGAGTGAACCCATCCCACTTGCCTCCCTCTCTAGGTACCAACATGATGATGGTAGGCGTGCATGGACCCAAGACGCCCTGTGAGGAAGTATATGTGAAGCATTTGGGCAATCGAGTATACAACGTCACCTACACCGTCAAGGAGAAAGGGGACTACATTCTCATTGTCAAGTGGGGTGATGAAAGTGTCCCTGGAAGCCCCTTCAAAGTCAACGTGCCCTGAATCCAAAAGTACCTCCCCCAGCCTCAGCCTCCACCTCCAACCACTCACACTCACACAAACCCGGATGTTTCATACCCGGGCACACACGCGCAGTCAGACACCACAAATGCCTGCCTGGGGTGGGAGGCCAATGGCGCACCTCCCCTTTCATTGTGCCTGAAGTGTCAGAGGGCCTTGTGTGTCCCAGGGCAGTGGCCCTCCCCTCAACTAGGCCCTGAGGGCCAACTGGGGCTAGGCCCAGGGACAGAGGCTGGGACATAAGGCTGGGCCCCGAGTTTTCTGTGGGGTTGAGGCCAGTGGGGGCCTGTGTGTGTTGGGGAGGGGGTCCTGTGTGTGTGAGAGAGACCACCTCAACCCATACTACCCATCAGGCCCCCGGCCCTAAGAACAGTGCCTGACCCCTCTGGCGCCCCCACCCCCAGAGCATTCAGGACTTGAGAAGAAAGCGCAATAGGTGGAGACAACAGACGGAGCAGCAGCGTGCATCAGGATGGTGGGGTGATCCCCCACCCAGGCCAGGCTTTCTGGGGGACTGAGTTCTCTCTAGTCCTTTTTTTTTTTTTTTTTTTACGGTTGCACAGCTCTGCCCCATGGGGGCCTTTTGTACACACTGCAAGGCCCAGCTTTCTGGGGGGACTTTTGCACGTGTCATGCGGCTCAGCCGGGAACCGCGTAGGTGGAAAACTCCAGACCCAAATAAAGTTTGTGGCCAATCAATCACAGAGGCTATGATTGTTTCTTGGGGGTAGCCTTTTCATGGCTGGCTCCTCCTCACCAGTGGGTACCAAATCAGGCCCTGGGAGGCTGAGACCAACTGGTTGTACCCCAGAGGACTGACCTGAACCAAGGGAAAGGTCCTGGGACAGAGGGCCACCACTCTGGGCCATCTATTTGACAAGTTCTGAGACATTGGTGGAACTGTAGGATAAGCACTGCTATCCACGAGGTTGATGATTGAAATCCACCAGGAGCTCTGTGGAAGATGAAGATGGCTGCTCCGGTATAGTCTCAGAAACCTACATGGGGCAACTGTGAGTCAGAATCACTTGCTGGCAGTGGGTTCGGAACATTGGTGGAACTCAAGGGGACTCAGGAATACAGGCTCAGTCCTCAAGAGGGCTGTCTGGTAGAAGACAGGTGGACACGGTGTTCTAGAAGACTGCCCTAACCACTGGCGGTCCATTTCAGTTGTTTTGAAATTAGGACTTCAATACAGTGAGCCACCGACTCCATTAGGAAGGCCCCATACAAACCCAGAAGCCTTTACTCCAGCCAGTTCCTGGGTCAAACCTAGGTCTGCGTTTAGCCACCCTCTCTAGCTCTGACCAAGACTTGCTCAGGGCTCCTTCCTGAGTGCCTGAATCAGCCTCCAAACCAGTCTTCTGGTCCAACCTGCTCCTTCCAGCCTTGGCTGCTGCCAGAGAGAAGTCCATACCGGCTGGGTTGTGCCCCTTTCTGGGTTAGGGCCCTTCTGTGACTCCTGCTGGCTCCAGGTGGAAGTTGACTCCCTATAAGACCTCTCAGATCCACCAGTCTCCAGCCTCCCCCACCCATTTATTCCAGAACCCCTGTGTGCCTACTCACCCTTCCACCTCCAACTTTGTGGCCTCTAGTTTCCTGGGCACCCAGGATGCAGTTTGGACCCTCTTCCTGGAAACATCATTACATCCCCCCACCCCCACCCTCCTCCTCCTCCTCTTTCTGAACAACAGAAAGCTGTCCTGGGCCCATCCCTGCCCCTCCTGGAATAGCCCCCTCAGCTCCCATACTTCTCTAGGTCACATCCTGGTCTGTGACCAAGTATCCACCGGTTGGTCTCCCCTACCAGACTATGAGCTCCCTGGCTCTGGGGGGGTGGGGGTGTATCACAAATGAATAGACCAGTGGGTAACTGAGTAGCCAGAACAGGGCAAAGAAGCATTTCACACAATCATCCCACTGCACCCCCACCCCACCAAATTAAGACTAGCCCAAACATTCAGCACATAATGCTGGGTCTGAGAGAGAAGATACCAAGTACAAATGCCTCCAGCTCCTCCCTCCTCCCTCCTCACCTCTTCACACAGTAACACATCCACCTCCTCATTCCTTTAGAAGTTTCTTTCTTTCCACCTCCAAGTAAGAGGTACCTCCTCACTGTGTGTTCTGGATCCCACTCCTTCCGGAGTCCTCCAGGACTATGACCCCCGCCCATGACGTTTGCACGTCCTCAGTCCTTCAGGGAGCTCCTTGAGGAACGATGTTTTATCAATCTTGTGTCCCCAGCCCCTTGTCATGGGTACACTGGGGGAATGGATAAATGCTGGTTGAACGGAGTGAGCAGGGATGACTGTGTACTACCCTAGATCCTTCCTTTGTGACAAACCCACCAAAGGCGGCCTCAGAGGCCTGTTCTGGGTCAGGTACTGAGCCACGTGTTTGTACACACGCCCTTTCTCATGATCTGGTCACTTGCTGCCCTCTCAGATATGAGGGTTTGCTCTCCACTGGCTGACTTCCTCCAGTTTGCTCCTCAATTGATTCTAGTCACTCTAACCCAACCACAGGTGCACCCTGTGCAGAGAATCCTCACAACAGTCCTGTGTGGTGGGCATATTATTATCTGTGGAAAGCAAGACTTTCAGGGATGAGTCCAAAATTACACCTCTGAGATCTGATCCCAGGTGTGTTCAAATCCCAAGGCCTAGCCCTTAAATATAACCACTAGACCAGACTCTGGAGGCCTGGTGTGACAAGGGTTAATGAGCTGGGCTGCAGAGTCAGTTTGAACTGCAAGGTGGACGGTTCAAACTCACCAGCCGCTCCTCAGAAACCCTACACAGGGTCACTATGAGTCAGAACTGACTTGAAGGCACTTAACAACAACAGACCATATACTCCCTATACTCCAAACTCCTAAATGACATGCCAGACACCAGGGGTGAGGGAAAAGTAGATGTTTCCCTTCAACCTGTTCCTCTCACAGCCACTTTCTGACAGTGTTACTCCCATGCATAGACCGTCAGAAACCAACCGTCTGCCATCCCTTCCCAAACGCATCCAATCCCAAAATCAGTTTTGCCCATTCTGTCTCTAAAATTGCTCAACTCCTTCCACGGCTCCACATTTCCTGTTGCCACTCCCTCCCTGAGTTCCAGCCACCACCATCTCTCTACGGTGGTACCTGCAACTTGTCTCTCCTCCTTTAGCCTAGACTTCGCACCTAACGCAGTCACTGTTGTTGTTGTTGTTAAGTGCCGTCGAGTCGGTTCCGACCCATAGCGACCCTGTACAGGATTTCCGAGGGTGTAAATCTTTACGGGAGTAGAAAGCCTCATCTTTCTCCCGTGGAGCGGCTGGTAGTTTCGAACCGCTGACCTTAAGGTTCACAGCCCGATTCGTGGAGGTTCAAGTCCACCCAAAGGCGATATTGATGATGGTAGTGAGCCATGGAGTTGGTTCCGACTCATAGCGAGTCTGTATAGGGTTCCCGAGGCTTTAGAGGAATAGAAAACCTCATCTTTCTCCTGAGAAGCCGCTGGAAGATTCTAACTGCTGACCTTGTGATTAGCAGCCCAACTCTCAAGCCACAACGCTACCAGGGCGATATTACCTTATCGATTACAATTCTTCAATTGGCTTACCATTTAATTGCCTGTTCATTTGGCTTTATCTCAGGCAACCATATCATTATTAACTTGTCCATTCTTTTATTAATTGAACAAATAGGTATTGAATAACTTAATTATGTGCCAGGCACGATATAGACCTCGACCTTATCCTTGAGAATAGGAATTTTGTGTAATTCTTTGTGGTGTCATTATTCAACAATGCTAGGTTCAATACGTTTGTTGAAAGAACAAGTGAACCAGAGACTATCCGGAAAAACACGAACGAGTAACTCCACAGTGAGAGTTCGGGTGCACGGCCTTCTGGGATTCGTAGTTCCTTGGTTACGGCCGTTCTCTTTATGGCGCAGGCGTATTCAGAGGGACTTCTCCATCACTACCACCCTCTTTACTATTAATGCGCAAGCTCCGTAAGGCGGGGTAGAAGAACTGCGCATGTCTAGAGGGTGGAGGTGAGACTGAAAACGCCTGCGGAGGCGGGGCTTCAGTTACTTCGGAAAGACCTGGGTTGAGCTCCGCCGGTTGTGAGGATGGCAGGACGCGGAAAGCTCATCGCGGTGATCGGAGACGAGGATACGGTGACTGGCTTCCTGCTAGGGGGCATAGGGGAGCTTAACAAGAACCGTCACCCGAATTTCCTGGTGGTGGAAAAGGATACAACCATCAATGAGATCGAAGACACTTTCCGGTACGGTGGCTGGCGAGGCCTGGACAGGCCCTTCTGCTACCTGGAGGGCGTGGGGAAGGGGTGGAGTGGCGAAGGGTTCGACTGGAGCCAGCGCTGGGTTTTGCAGACGTGGCCGAAGTGTCAAGACTCCCCACTTTCGGGGGTCCCGGAAGTCTGAGCGCCCTTTCGAAGCGAAGGCCTCCGTCCTGCCGTCGCTCTAGGTTCCCGTTTGGGGCTCGGTGGGGCCGGGGCTGTGTCAGGTGCACGAGTTCGCCCCTCATGTGACAGTGAGTCAAGAAAGGAGGGAAGCTGAGCTCGTGACGGGCGCCGGGTGCCGCTCCTTGTCCCAGCCTGTCTCTGCCTTGGCTGGGCGTCTGGAGCGCTCAGCCCCCAAAGGCCCTGCCTCAGCTCCTCTTCCCCACGGTCAGGTCATCGGAGAGCAGGCACCTAACTTTGCAAGCATTCGGCTCTTTTGTGAGTTGGCCCCAAAGGAAGCACACACTGTGTCGTCTAGGCAGTGTGCTCGGCCTTTCTTGTGCTTTCATATCCATTGTTAAGCGCCGTCCAGTTGCTTAACAACAACAAAGTGGAGAAAGGTAGAGTTCAGAGAGGGACATACCCCAAATAGAAAGAGGCAGAGCTGGGATTTGAACCTAATCCCAACCCTCCCTCCCTTTTTTAAGAGGGGGGTTGTGCCGCTGTCTGCGACTACCTTGGGAATTTCCCGTTCGTCTTGATCATCTTCCTCAGATTATCAGGACTCTACCTGCCCTACTGCTGAGACCTTCAGCAGCTCTTGTACTTGAAGCCCTGACTTCCTGCCTGGGTGGAAGGTGGTGATTTAAGGTGTAGGGGTGAACAGGTGTCCTGGTGACTGGAATTGAGGGTGCCAGCCTTGTATTCTGCCCCTCATCCCTTTTCTTAGAGCCCCTGGGCCAAATCTCAGGAATAAACCACGCCTAGCTGTTTTCTCCTAAACAGCCCAGCCCAGAGCTTTGGCTGAGACTGGTTCCTTCTGCCTGGGGTCTGTCAGACTCTGACAGGGGACAGTGCTGCCTGCTAACGTCTGGGCAGTTTGATCAAGTGACTCAACTTCTTATGGAGGACAAACTACTACTTAGAATTTTCCATGTTTCCAATCAATCAGGATCTTAGAAACCACCAAGTCTGTCCAGTGCCTGGTGTGTTACTGAATGGGTGAATGAAATCATGGATGGTGGAGAATCTCAGTGTCAGGCTGAATCTGTGTGGAAAAGATGATTTCCCACCTATGTCTTCTTCCACCCCCAGAGAGGGCCACTTTGTTTCTTACCTTTCCAGTATTTTTCATGTAAATACAAGGGAAAACACATCTATATTCTTAACCACCCCCTTTCTTACACAAGTTGTCCCCTAGCCAACAGCTAACATGCTTGCCTGCTAACCAGAAGCTTGAGAATCAAGCTTACCCAGAGTCGCCTTAGCAGTCTACTTAAGAAATTCAGCCATTGAAAACCCTGTGGAGCATCATTTCTACTCTGGCACATGTGGGGTTGCCAGGAGTCACATGAACTTGATAGCAACTCATTATCATACACAAGGCAGCACATTGTATACACACACTCTGGTCTTCATTACCAGTTACTGGGAGCCTTCCCAGCAGGGCAGTAGAAGGCAACGCCGACAGACATGGCCCTCAACTTCTGGAGTGCATTGACTTGGTAGAATTGAGTGAATGTTTGACACCAATTCTTTCTACAGCCCAGCCTCATTACCCAGAAAGGGCTGCATGGGCAGCAGAGTGGCCCTTGAGCTGCCCTGGACATCTTTTTGTCATCTCTCCCTATAGGCAGTTTCTAAACCGAGATGACGTTGGCATCATCCTCATCAACCAGTACATCGCCGAGATGGTGCGGCATGCACTGGATGCCCATCAGCGCTCCATCCCTGCCGTCCTGGAGATCCCATCCAAGGAGCACCCCTACGATGCTGCCAAGGACTCCATCCTGCGCAGGGCTAGGGGCATGTTCAACGCCGAAGACCTGCGCTAGGGCTGCCCCCATCTTCCAGCCCCACCCCCACGTCTGGACCTCTCCCCAGTTTGGTCATCGCCCGTCTGTGCGTTCTGAGCCTCTGATTTCCCACTTCTTGCTTGGTCCTACTCCAGAGAAGCTGGGTGTCTGGCATTAAAACCAAGGCTGGTAAGAGGAAGCAGGTGGCCTGACCATCTTTCTTCCCCTGCACTACCTCCTCCCTGTGCTGTTATGAAGTGTCATCGTTGATGTTAAATTAAAGTAATATTCTTGTTCTCTCTCTAAGCTGTGGGCTGGTGCTAAGAAGGCCACGTCAGGGTTGTTGGGAGAGATTAGACTGGCAGGGCTGGAAAAGGTTCTGCTAAAGACCCAAGCATGGTAGCACTGGGCCAGGAAGTCATAACTCCAGGACTGGTCCTCTGAATCCAAGACTGGCTTTGTGGGAAGGATGGAGGAGACATAAAGCCCGCTGCCTCGACTTGAGATTGCAATGGGCTGGGCTGGGGGTCTGGTGAAAATATAGCACACCTCACAGACTGAGCCTGGGCCTGCAAGAAGTCTGGGGAGTCAGGACTCTTCTGCCCATGTGCACTGGCATGAGGCTACCTCAGGAAACAGGCCAGGTGTGCTCTGCTGAGGGCATGGAAAGTTGAACAGTGACCCTGTGTGAGGTGAGGCTTGGTTGCCAGGTGACTGTCCCTGGGCAGCCACCCCGGCTGTCAGAAGGAAAGCCTCCATTGACTCTGCTGGCCCCTGGTACTGCTGCTTCCTGGCCATCATGTCACGCCAACTCAACATGGACACACTGCGCCAAAACTTCTGGAAGGAGGAGTACCTGAGGGAGACGATGTTGCGTTGTAACTGGTACCACAAATATGGGTCACTGGTGAAGGCCAGGCAGAAGGCGAAGGCTGCTGCCCGCCTACCCCTCAAACTGCCCACCCTGCAGCCCCAAGCCCCACTCTTACCCCCACCTGTCCCAAAAGAAGTCCCTTCCAAGGCCTGCAGCCCTGTCCAGGAGACTCCTTTCCAGGCAGAAATGTGCCCAGTACCGCTTGCTACCCGGGCCCTGCTGTATGAAGGCATCTCCCACGACTTACAGGGGCGCTACCGCTACCTCAACACCCGAAAACTGGACTTGCCCGAGAAGCGCTACCTCTTTCCCATCACCACCAACTTCGCATATGGCTGGCAGCTGGGTGAGCCCCAACATTCAGAAATTACACATCTACTAAACACTGAACACTTAGCATGGGCCAGACGGTGCTCAGTATGAGGCAATGAAATGTGGCCTGGACATTCTGTGAAGGGGCCAGACCACAGACAGCAAGGGCCAAACCCCATGATGACATGAGGGAGTGACTGGGTAGACGTCTAGATTGGGTTGAGGAGAGGTGTTCAGGCTGACCCACATAATAAGGTGCTTAGATTTGATTCTCGGGGGGTGGGGGTGCTGGAGGAGGGTTTTATGCAGGTGAGTGATACCGGTCTTCTGGCTGGTCTGTGGTGGTGGTGATTATGTGCCATGGAGTGTAGATAATGGATATTTCAGGGGAATGAGGAGAAGCTGCCAGAGAAGTCACTTCTGAAGATGGCTAGGATTAGGGCACGAGCACACGAAGTGAGAGAAATGGAATCAGTATGTTTGCGGGGGGCGGGAAGGGATCAGTGCAACTGATGTGTATTCAATGTGCGAAGAAGTGAAAAGATCAGTGATGACACCCAGGTTCTGGGCTGGAACAGCAGTGCTGGGGAAAACTGGGAGAGAAGCAAGGTTGGAGGGTATGGGACTGGTACGTTTGGGCCACGGTAAGTCAGGCTGTGGACACTAGATGTAAATTCTGAGGTCAACAGAATATAAAACAGCAAAACCAGATACCCTTGGGTTGCCTGTTACTCATAGTGACCTCATGCACATTGGAGTAGAACAGTGCTCCATAGGTTTTCAGTGGCTTGTTTTTCAGCAGCTCACCAGGTCTCCTGAGGTGCCTTTGGGTGGACTTGAGTCTCCACTTGGTTAGCAGTCAAGTGCATTAACTGTTAGTACCACCCAGGGCCTCCCATTAAAATACATGAGAGTGAGTGGAACTACCTCTGGAACACAAGTTACTGGAAGTGGGGGGAGGGGGGCAGGGAGCTGGTGTTTGTGGGAAGACTGGCCCTCTGCCTTTGTGAGGTTAGTCTAGGGCATCAGCTGGGAGAGAGGAGCGGGCCTTGAAGCAGTTAGAGATGAAGAGTAAAAACTTGGGGAGAGCCTGGGTGGCCGCCTGGTGTGCAGTGCCTCTTGGTTCCCTGTGGTCCTAAGTTTAAAGTGAGACCACTAGTCTTTCTCCAGCTGTTTGAGTTGCAGATGCAGAAAGGGTGGATGGATGGTCAGGAGTAACTACAGCTGAGGTTTTGCCGAAGTTCCCCATTCTCCCCAGGGTTTTAATGGGGAAATAAAAGAGCAGCTTTCTAATAAGAGCAGTAGGTGAGCCCCACAAAGGGAGCAGGAAGTCCCATTCCCAGACAATCCTAGCTGTTTCCAGAAGGGCTGGTCCCCCTAGACAGATGACCCAGGGACTGAGGGTGGGGGTTGCTGGTAGTGGGTGGCTGACTATGATTCCTTCATAGACCGCTTGCTACATGCTGGTGCCTGGTTAGCTCCCAGTATTTTCACAAAGTCCTCTCGGAAACATCTCTTTACTTCTTCACACTTCACAGGCAGGGTACTAGGGCTATGCACACAGCCAGGGCCCCCTCTTCGGCCACCCTTTCCCAGGAACCCACTCCTTTTCTTCCCAGGCCCCCCAGTGAAGCAAGAACTGGTCTCCTGCAAAGTGTGCCGCATCGAGTCCTTCTTCCGAAAGAACGGCGCCTTCGCACTGCTGGACTCCCGCGACCTGGCCCTCTGACCTTGGGCCGGGGAGGGAAGATGAAATAACAAACTTGCTGAGGCGAAGCCATTGTGTCTGTGTGTCAGTTCTTGGGTCCTGAGGTGGCAGAAATTCCCTCCCACCTGCACTCGCTGACTTGCAGGTGGCCCCCTCACTCCACCCCCGCCCCCACTCCTCAATCACCCCCTGGAGGATCCAGCAACGACCAGAGTCCAGCGGAGGGTGAGCCCCTCTCTCCAGAAGCCGGCTCCTCGGCGCCAGGGGAGCACAGTAGCTCCTGGAAGTTCTGGGTGTTCCTGGGGGGAGAGTGGTCTGTCACAGCAGATGCCAAAGAGCGGGTCGCCCCTCACCGCCTCTTCCTGATGACTCCTCACCTGGCCCCGAAGGCCCGTAGCCTCCCAGTCCTCTCCCTGTGCACCTGCAGCAGCTGTTCCCGCAGCGCGCGCCGCTGTCCTGCAGCGTCCTCCTGGGCGGAGCCGAGCACTGAGCGCCTCCTCCCACTTCTGGGGTGGCCCTCCTCCGGAGGTGTCTTTGCACGAGGGTGGGCACGGACTTCCAAGAAACCCTGAGCCACGCCAAGCTCGCCCTCACCCCCTGTCCCGGACAGGATGGTAGTGGTCCCCCCGGGGGCTTGCCTGTGACGGGAACTGAGCAGGGCTGAAGGGTGGTCCCAGGGGGTGAACCCGGTATTGGCGGTTCCTGGCGAAGTTGAGACGTTCCAGGACCTGGGCGGGCACGGGGCGTCGACGATCAGCGGGCCCACCCCCAGTACCGCCCACCAGTTCAGCCCCGGGCCTAACGCTGTGGCGCACCCGGAGCCGCTGCAGCTCTTGCTCCTGGCGTAGCCGTCTCCGGGCCACGCTGTGCAGCTCCATCAGCCGCTGCAGTGCGGTCTCCCTCTGCACCTTGCTCACACCCGCCGCCGCTGCCGCCTCGCTGCCCTGGGGCTCGGACCACAGGGCCTTCGAGGGCTTGGGGTCCTGGGCCGCATCCCACAGCTCCCCGAAGGTGCCTGGGGGCCCCGCGGCACCGCCTGTCGTCAGGACTCTCACCTCACCCACTTCGCGTTCCGCTGTGCCAGGGCCTCTTTCCAGGGCCTGCAGCCCGAGCGAACCGCGTCTCAATCTTGGAGCCCCGGGACATGGGGCAGGGGGCTTCTGCTGCCCGTAGTCCCCGGTGCTGGGCACCTCCAGCATCGCCGCGCCTGGGAGCCGAGACCGTGCCGCGGGTCCCAGCAGATGGGGTGCCCTTGACTTTCCCACGGCTGGAACCGGCTCTTGGCTTTGACGATTGGTCTTTCTCCTTGGGCCTCGCCTCTCCCTTTCCCCAGGCTGGGGGATCTGCTCTCCCCGAAACCCGCAGACTTTCCTCGGGGAGCCCAAGGAGTCCCCCCAGAGCTGTGTGGGCGCTTCCCCCATGGCCACGTCCCAGGCCCATGGGACACTGCCTTCCGAAGACGGAGGGATTTTCGGTTCCTGACCCTGAGGGGCCTCCTTTCTATGACACTTGGGACTGTTTCCTCTCTCACCCTCAGACGTCTCCCCCCTCTGACCCTGCTGAGGTTTCTTTCTCGGACTCTGAGAAATTTCTTGGTTCCTTGCTTTCTGATCCTGAGGCTCCTCCTCTCTCTGACCCTGTGGGGTATCTGTCAACAGTTTCTCAAATTCTTCTCTCTCCTGGACCAGGCCCTCAGGGGGATCTTGGGTTTCCGACAGACCCGAGGATTCCTGGACTCCTTGAGCAAGCTCTTTCCCGTGGAGACGCCTGGATGGTGGTTGATGGAACCTCTGGGTTTGAGGCTCAATTTGGGTCCTGACTTCCGGCTGGGCCAGGTGCTGGGAAGGAAGAGTACTTAGAGAATTTTCCTTAAATCCTCCTGAGGGATTCTGGTTCTAGAGCCACTTTCTCCAGCAGAGCCTGGAGACCCCAGTAGCTTGGACTTCTCAGTGTGCCTCACCTTCCATTATACCCCTGGATTCAGTAAACCCATTTTATGTGATGTCAAAGGGGCTTCAGCAGTGGTGCTGTCTTCCCTCTGAGGAGAGGTGGCCATGATTCACCTCATCCCAGCATCCCTCACCCAGGCAGACCCCAGCCCTGCTATCCCCTATCAACCCTTTCACCTTCAACTCTGAGTGTCTCAGCTCCCCAACGGTCCTGCTGGTGGTGAGGTCCTGATCCTGTAGGCAACCTAAGGGAGAAAGAGCAACGTTTGGGAGACTCCCTGCTCATGCCCCTCCCCTTCCCAAATTAGCTTTCACCTGAATTGGAATCCAGGAAGTAGGTGAACTGAGGGCGTGTGCTTGAATTCAAAGTTGGTACAATTCATGCCACCCTTCATTCACACAACCTGCCACATGCCTGCTTGTCAACTTGACCTGCCAATAGTCAACTCCATCTTTCTCATCCTCTCACCCAGAGGAGCCAGCATACCGTCTTCCCCAAAGTTGACACTGGGTGCTTGGGAGTGGGAGGTCCTAATTGCTGAACTTAGCATAAGGACATCCCACTTTGACCAGGTGGGCCTGTTCCAGGCAGAAGATACTCAGTGTATACACCCTGATTTACTTTGTAAGGAAAACCCTCATTGGCCCTTTCCTTGTTTTACATTGAGAGTAAAATCCCATGAGCTTTAAGGCTAGAGTCTGTCCTAAAATCCATGAGTCTTCATGATTAACAAAAGGAACGTAATAAAAAAATGAGAACAGAACAAGCCCCCTATAGCTATGCAGATTGGAGCGTTATGTCTGCAGCCATAAAACTCATTACAAGAACCTGAGTTCATCAGGTCTTAAATTGAGAGCTTTCACACAGAATATTTCATCTTGTTGCATGGAGGGGATTATAATCATTGAGATGAAACAAAGTATACTTTGTTTACTGTAAAGCTGAAGATCTTGTCTATAAATCCTCACTGAATCCACAATAAAATGTTAGGGGGGGAAAACCCTAAAATACATCTCCTTAGAACTTGCACTCACTGGTTCTTGTTTTGATTAATCTAAGAGGTTCTCAATTAAGCTAAATTCCCTTCTTAAAAAAAAGAGAATATTTATATTTTATCTTGTTCTCTTATGCAATAGAGATATAAGAATATCCATAAAAGTTACTAAATGGATCTGTTCTCTGAGAAAATAAATCTGTCTTTTGAAGAGTTTGTTTTTTTTAAATAAAGAAGTCTAAGGACTCCCAAGACTTTGCCAAGAACTGGAAATAACCTTCAGCTGCCCCATCCCATGATCCAGTCTGTTGTCTTACCTCTTTTTGATTTCTCTGATAGTAATGTCCTTGATATCTCTGTAATCCCCCAAAATAAAAATACTTGTAAATTTTTGTCAATCAGTGAATAGTCACTGGCTTACTCCTCTTCTCCCGTATAAATGATATAACAATTTTATTTTATTGTTGAGAATCTCCACAGCAAAACAAATACCAATTCAATAGTTTCTACGGGTATAATTTAGTTATACGGATGATACAATTTAGTTACACTGACAATACAATTCAGTTACACTGAGGACATTCTTCAAGCAGTGCAACCAATCTCATCCTTTTTTACTGGGTTGTTCCTCATTAACATAAACTCACTGAGCCCCTAAATTTTAATCTAATCCCATATGGTGGTTGTGGTGTGCTGTGGAGTCTGTTCTGACCCATGTGACCCTGTATAGAGTTTCCAAGGCTGTAAACCTTTACGGGAGAAGAAAAGCTTCATCTTTCTCCCACAGAGCCGCTGATAGACTCGAACTGCTGACCTTGCAGTTAGCAGTCTAACTCATAACCCACTAGGCTATCAGGATTCCCTTGATCCCATATGATGGTGGTGGTGGTGATAGTTCTTAAAAGCATAAAGCTAAGGCAGTGCTTTTGGCATTGTTATACTCATTAAGCTAACCTACTGTTTGGTTTTAAGAAGTCTTCAGGAAGTGTTTTGGTTTAAGATTTAAAGATATTCCCAGGACAGTCATCTCCGCATGACTTTGAACCCATTCAACACAATTCAATAATTGCTGTCCTAAACAAGAGCAGCATGAGTGTTTCGTAGCAAACAAGTTGGTTGCCAGAAATATTTTGGCCTGTGTAGGAAACAAAGACAGCTGTGGCCAAGTCCAAAGATGGTGGCTAACCAACATTGGTTTGGATGTGTGTTGCTCTCCAGAGTCCTGCCAATAATTCAATCTCCTGCATCAGGCTCCTAAGACTTTCAGGAGGAAGAGCTCTGGGAGGATCTTTGGAGAGCAACACACGTTGAAAGCGGTCATCTACCGTGCAGCTACTGGTTTCTCCCTGTCCAGAGGAAAGAAGATTGATGCAAATTGAAGACGTTTGGAAACAATTAGTCCAATAGACTACATGGAACACATGAACATGTCTCCATGACCCTGAGACCAGAAGAACTAGATGTTGCCCGGCTACCATTACCAACTGCTCTGAAAGGGGTCACGGAGGTCTTGGATACACTGGGGGGAAATGTGAAACAAAACAAAATCATAAAAAAGACCAGACATACTGGTCAGAAAGAGACTAGAGGAACCTTGGAGACTGGCTCTTGGTCTCCCTTTAGAACTGAACTCACCTTGATGACTCGGTTTTCAGGCAAGAAGCAGAAAGGTATATAGAGGAAACAACTCTAGCAAGGTGTGCATACCATAGAATGACCAACCACTTGAGATCAATGGGGCAGCATTTGCCTAGGGACATAATTCAGGAGAAGGGTTGGGAAAGAAGAAAGACTAGAAATGGGGATCACAGGAAGGAGGTGGGAGAACTGGTTTGAATGGAGGGAAGGACTTGACTTGTAGAATGTAAAACTGTAAACTTCACTCAATTCACAATATAAAGCTAACAACAACAACAACAAAAAGTTCCAAAGCTCAAGCCCCATCACATTCTAATTGCCTATTTATTGTCACTCTTAGGAGCTGTGATCTCCTATTCTCTGATTATCCCAGTGCCTGGCACAGGGGGCAAAGGGGGCATGAAGCTGCTCCTTCCCCCTTTAGCCCTGGGAGGGCATGGACAGTCCTTTCTGACACCTCCTTCCCTGAGTTTCATTGTAGCTAAAACCAGTCCAGTGAAATTGGCACATCAGATAAAACCTCCTTGCCATTTCTGGGTCCCCCAGCACTCTAGAAAAGTGGGCAATAAAGAATGCATGAATTTGGCCTTGGGGTGACTTCCCAGCTTCCCCCAGTCTAGTCTAGCTACCCTAGGCCCAAGGACTCTCTGCCCTCCTGGCTGTCTGCCCACTCCTCCAGACAACATACCAGGTGTGGGCCCTGCAGGTGTGCCCAAGCTCTCCTCACTTGGGTCCACATGGCTCCTGACTTCCTCCAGACCTGAGGATGCTGATAGACTGCTCGCCTTCACCCTGCAGGAGCACAAAGGCTGCCCCAGCTGAGTCCCTCGGGCTGTGGGCTCTGAAGTGGGAGGAGCCTGACTTCCCCTCTCCCTAGCCCCAGCAGGCTGCAGAGTCTCCCCCATCCTAACGCCAGACTCTGAGCCAGGGCAGTCTCCCAGCCCTTCCCCCATCCCTGGGTTCTGGAAAATTGAATTCAGGAGTCACTTTTTCCAGGGACAGAGGGACAAGCACTGTATGAGGGCTCAGGGGGCACCCTGAGGCAGGAGGGGGGCACTGGGTGAGGTTGTGGAAAGGGACAGAACAGGGTCTAATGCTTGGCCACTTTGTGTGGCAACATGGAGGTCGGGGGGTCTGTGCACAAGATTCCAGAGAGAAGACTTACCCCTCTGGCAACTGATGGTCCTGGTTCAGGGAGTCCCCAGTCTGGAGCAGAGGGCACAGCCTGGAACTCTGGAAGGTTCAGAGGTGCCCCCGTCTACAGGGGGGAAGGCAGCCTCCAAGAGATCCCAGTGGCCCCTACTTCTGGGTGTCAATGCCTTTATATAACCCCTGCCCCACCACCTTGTGAATTCGCCTGGAAAGAGATCCCTCCTGCCTGGCTGATCCTTCAGATGAGACTGCAGCCCTGGTCAGCAACTTGACTTCAGCCTCATGAGAGATCTAGAGCCTAGAACCGAGCCACTCGTGGATCTCCATCCCACAGACACTGTGACATATGAAACATTTGTTTTAAACTGCTAAGTTTCAGGATCATTTGCTGCAATAGATAGCCAACACCCAGGAGCAGAATTCCTGACCTCTGACCACCCTTCATAACACTCCTGACCCCTTAGGCCAATCTAGAGAAAGAGAGCCCCCTTTCTGGCACTACTCTAGTGGGGAAGCTCCATATTGTCAATGTGGGCTGGGCACTTCCTTAGTGGTCTCCACTGCCATGCCCTTCTGCCACCGATCTGATCTGCCCTAAGTGATTCCTAGTTCCCAGTATGTTCCCTCCAGAAGGGGTCAGTCCAGGCCAGTCCTGAAGGAGGGACCGGTTTATGTCTGTGTCCCAGGGACACCCTGGGCATCAGTTTTTCTGGGATGCTGCCAGGCCTATTTCTTTCCAAGCTGTAAGATAAAAAAAAAAAAACAATAACAAATAAACCCATTGCCACAATTCTGACTCCCATGTGTTAGGGAGTAAAGCTGCTCCACAGAGGTTGCTTGGCTGTAATCTTTACAGACGCTGATCACCAGGCCTTTCTTCTGTAGCACTGTTGGGTGAGTCCAAACTGCCAACCTTTAGGTTAGTTTGTTGTTGTTGTTAAGTGCCATCAAGTTGGTTCCGACCCATAGCGACCCTGTACAGGGTTTCCTCCTTTAGGTTAGTAGTTGAATGCAAATCGTTGGTGCCACCAGCCCTGTCTTCTCAGGTGTCAACCCACAGTTGCTTCTGCCCCATGGAGTGACATTGATACCCATGGAGTGACAGCCACAGCCAGCACACAATAAGCAGGCGTTGTGGGCCAGGCCAGTGCTAACCTGTTACATTGATAAACTTGCCTCACCTGACCACCCTCTGAAGGTCTATTTCTGCAGCTGGGGGGTAGGGGACAAGGCCCACAGGGGGCATCCAAGACCTGAACCACAGCCATCTGGCTCCAAAGCCTGAACTTTCCCCACTCCCATCACTGCTGTGACCCACGATATCACACCAACCCCCGAATCCCTGCTCACCCCACTCAAAGGCCATTCAGAGTCCCCTCCTGTCCTGCCACACAGCTTGTCGTGCTGACTTGGGACACACTGGACCTGGCTCTTCAGGCCACAGACCTGGGCCCAAGGCGGCCAGAGGAGGCCCAGCCCTGCCCCAGTCAGCAGCTCCAAGTCCCACAGGAGCTGCAAGGAGATGGGGTGCCAAGGTGAGAGGGGCACCCACCCTGCCCTTGACCGCAGCCCCAGGCAGACCTACCTGCTCCCAGGCCTGCCGCCTCCGCTCCATCTCCAGAAGTACTGTGGTCAGCTCCAGCCACTGGGGGCAGCCCCAGCCCTCCTGCCCCTGAGGGAGACTGTGCACCCCAGGTCTCCCATGCCGCAGCACAGCCCAGAGCTGGCCCAGGCTTGCAGGGCACCGGAAGAGACGCTGGTACAAAGCCAAAGCCTGCTCATGGGTACAAGGGAGTCGTGGACCCCCAGGTGAGTCTGTCTGCTCCATGGGGCAGGGGCCAGGGCAGATGTTCCCTCCCTTTAGTTGCCACTGGAACCAGGAGAGGGGACGAAGAGCAAGAGCTGAGGCTCAGAGCTAGGAGGAGACAAAGGCTTTGGGTCTCAATAATGCAGCACCGGACACCTGAGCCTCACTCTGATATGGGTTTCGTGACTCGGGGTGGGGGTGGGGGGCCAGTGGCGGAGTGTGATCCTTATATAGAGGAGTGTGTATGTGCGCATGTGTGCGCATGCACTTTGCAATCTCAGTTGTGCATCTGTCGTACACATCAGTTTGCAGCTGCATTATATGGGGGTGTGATAATAACACAACAAAAACAGCTGCCGATGGCCAGGACACCAAACACTATACACATATCATTCTGTACAACAATGCCACAAAGCAGTTACTCCGATTACCCTTATTTTGCAGATAAAACAGCTGAGTTCCAGAGAGTGACTTGTCCAAACATGTGGCGATGTTTCCCTCACTGGAGGGCAGATGGATGTGATAAACTAGCTCTGGGACAACATGGGACAGGGAGCTTAAGTCATTCCATCACCAGAAAGTTAGGAACTGCAGTAACCAGCATTTGTCCCAGGTACAGGCTAGTCCATTTCTTCCTCATGAGATGCTTGTCACCACTACCTCATTTTACAGGTGAGAGGACACTTTATGCAAATTTTAATAATGAGCGGGGAGGAAGACATGAGATGGTCTACAGTCTGTCCTGTGTTGTTATGAGCAACTTTGCTTTGTCTGCTACGTGTAGCAGTTCGATGACAGATAAGATGACCTGACACAGAAAGAGCATGTCGTCACCAAGATGGAGCAGAGAGCAGGGCCATCTCTAGCTAAACATGACATTCTCTTACTTAAGGACACGCATGGGGACACTTGTGGTGGGTGGTCTCTCCTGGAGCCCTGAGCCTTTTATTCCTGTGGAAATATCATGGGCCTGCCAAAGCCGAGGGAGGCCCTAATGCTATAGCTGGTTGTTGTTGTTGGGCGCTGTTGAGTTAGTTCTGACTCATAATGACCCCATATGCAACAGAACAAAACATTTCCCGGTCCTCCACCCTCCCCACCGTTGTTGCTGTGTTTGAACTTATTGCAGTCACTGTGTCAACACGTCTCCTTAGGGATCGTCCTCTTTACCAAGCATAATGCCCTTTTCCAGAGACTGGTCCCTCCGGATCACATGACCAAAGGATGTGAGATGAAGTCTTGCCATCCCCACTTCTAAGGAACATTCTAGCTCTACTTCTTCCAAGGCAGTTTTCTTTGTTTTTCTGGCAGTCCATAATAATGTGATATCAACCTTCTGTGCCAACACCATCATTTTATATCTAAGGTCCCTAAAACACCAAACTCACAGAGCCGGTAGGTGACAGAAAGAAGACTCACATTCTGGACTGTTTTCTATTTCAAAACCCATGCTCTTTCCTCTGTACTGAAGTCTTCGTAGCCTGCACATGTGTCTACTGTCCCCACCCATGGCATGGCAGTGTGGACATGTGTGTGTTCACCATGTGTCTGGACTCTGTCATAGCTTCTTGTCTGGCTCTGTCCCTATCTCTCAGGCACGTGATCCTTGTATCACCAAGTATCCAGGAGGTGTGTGAACACACAGCACCCCAAACTAACAGGAAAGGAGTACCCCACATGGACTGATCCCTTGTTTATGATTCCTGGCAGAATCCCACATGGAAGCCCCAAGCACAGGGCTGGGACCAGGATACCTGTCTCCTTCTCAAGCAATCTGTTTGTTGTACGCTTACTGGTATGGCATTGGGGGGGCGGCGGGGGGGACAGCTTAGTGGTACAGAGAGGAGTGAGCAGGTCCAGGAATGAGCCCCTTCTGTCTTCACCTCCGTCTCCAGGAACTCTAACTGCTGGGACCCAAGGGCCCTCACCCCCACTCCAGGCGGAAACACACACACACAGGAAACTTGGGGCAGATTTAGAGTTTACAGTTTATGACTCAACACATGGGTACGTTTCCGGACACGGCCCAGACCCCCAGTATTGGGCTGGGAGACTTCAGGCCAAAGAATCCTAATCAGGTGTCTTCCTGGCTCAGGACTCCCCCTGTGGTTCCCTGCTGGTTGGCAGGACCCCAGTGAGCAGGACTTGGGGGCAGGCCTTAGGGGAGATACAGTGGGCCTCGTGCTCCACCAGGCCTGCCGGACACTGGCAGCCGGGCACGCAGGGCCTCACACAGCGGATGGACAGCTCTCCCAGGGGGACATGCTGGTTGAAGCAGGTGCGGGGACAGGGCGGGCCACATTCATCGAACACGAAGCCACGGTCCAGGGGGCAGCCCACCACTGCAGAAGAGTGGAAGGGGTCTCAGAACCACTGCATGCCCCACACTCCAGGGTTTCCCCAAGCCTACCCTGTCCAGATCTGAACCCCAGTTCCCTTCCCCCCGTTTGTCCCTCATTGCCCCTCACCGCAGAGTGTGGGGCCCCGCCAGGCAGGCGTCACTCCAGCCTGGCGACAGTGGCTGGCATAGGCTTCCAGGGCATCACAGAGGCAGGCATCTGCCAATGGGCCTGGGCCACAGGCACAAAGGTCATACACACAGGCAGCAAAAAAGGGCTCTGGGGGCACCACGGCATGGCATCGACGGAATGGAGCCGACTTCAGCACTGCACACCGGGCATTGGCCTCACGCCGGGCACGGTAGCCCGCTGCCCGGCACGGATCCACCTCTCGGCCTCTGGCACAGGGCCGGCTTGGCCCGGGTCCTTCAGGGATCTAGCCGGGGAGAATGATGCAACAGCACCCCCTGGAGGTCATGTGAGGCACTGACCTTTGTGTGCTCGGATCTTCTAAGCACTTGCTTCAGCCGCAGATACCTCCCTCCAAGACTGGAAGCAGTCTATCTACCTTTCCTTTGTTCCCATTTTACAGACGGAGTCAGTGACTTGTTCAAAGTCACACAGCCAGCGTGTGGCAAAACAAGATTTAGGCTTGGGAGGTCAGGGGGAATCTTCTAAAAGACAAGGGGTCCTCCAGACCACCCCAATTGCCCAAACACCATCTTGGGCCTCCATTCCATTTCAACTGGCTGCTGGAGGCTTCAGCGTGACTGTGCCAATGCCCCTCATTGTGCCCACTCACCTGCCAGCTATTCCCAAACGCAGCCTCCGTGGGGAGAAGCAGCTCTGAGGGACCCCGCAGGTCATCCTGGGCAAAGCCGTTGAAGTTCCCACAGAGCCCACAGGTCTGGCCCCGGTAGGAGCCAGGTACCCTCACCTCCACCTGGGACTTTCCATCCCACAGCACCTGTACAGAGAGGCCTGGGGCTGGGGAAGGGGAGGGATCCCAGAAGCCCAAGTCCAGCATGGTCCCATTTGCCATGTCAGTACACACATGCTGGGGAGGAGTGTGTTGTTGTTATGTGCCGTCGAGTCGGTTCTGACCCATAGCGACCCTGTACAGGGTTTCTGAGGCTGTAAATCTTTACGGGAGCAAAAAGCCTCATCTTTCTCCCGCAGAACAGCTGGTAGTTTCGAACTGCTAACCTTGAGGTTTGCAGCCCGATTTGTAACCATTACGTTTAATTGTTAGGAGTCTCTTAATTGTTAAAACTCTGGCTGGTTCAAATGGTAAAGTGTTGGACTGCTAACCAAAAGGTTGGTGGTTCAAACCCACGCAGAAGTACGTCAGAAGACACATCTAGTGATCCGTTTGTGAAAAGTTCCAGCCTTGAAAACCCCGTGGAGCAGTTCCACTCTGCACACATGGAGGCGCTGTGAGTCAGAATGGAACTGGCAAACCACCACCACCATCGGTTTAGTTGAGGAAAGGGTTGTAGCAGATAACTCTCCTATATAGGAGCTCAAAGGAATCTTGGAGACTTGGTTAATACCTCCCCCACTGACTCTTCCCCCATTTTATAGATGAGAAAACTGAGGCTCCGAGAGGGCTGTGACTGGCCTGAAAGTAGCTGAGTCACGAAACACCAGCCTCAAAACTCCTCTGCAAGCCTGGGAAGGGGCGCGGAGTCTCCTAGAACTCTCTCATCTCCCCCGAGGCCCTGGAGGGAGCTAGTGCCTCCATTCCCACTCAGATGTTGAAGCCCAAGCCTGTGGTTCCGAGAGCCCCAGCTCTGCCCACCTGGCGCCCCACGCACCTGGAGCCCTGACTGGGCGTGCAGGATCACCGTGCGGGCCCGCAACTCCACGTATACCAGTGACTCCCGCAGGAAGGGCAAAGCCTCGGGGTGCCCATCTACCTGGAGGAAGAGGGACGCGAGGGGTCACGTCAGGGACAGGTCGCACGGCGTGGGACCCACCTCCCCAACCCGCCGCGCCTCACCGTGACCGCCCCGCCCTGCAGCAGCCGCACCACCAGGCTTCCCAGTAGCACAGCCACCTCCTGCGTCCAAGACACGCCGCTCCGGCCACGGTCATCGTTGGTCACGTGGACGCTGTGGGCGCCAAGGTTCAGCAGAGAACGAATTACGGGGTCCAGAAGAAGGGCCCGGGGGAAGGGGGTGCCCACCTGAAGTCCCCTCCGCGGCAGTCCTTGGCCAGCACGTAGCTGCAGCCGCCCTGAAAGTGCAGCAGGCGGCCGTCGAAGGTGCGGTAGTGCGGGTCTCCAAAGGCCATGCAGGAGGCGGGTCGGGGCAGGCAGCGCGGGCAGCAACTGCCGGGACTCAGGGCGGGGGCCTCGTCCTGGCCGGGCCCCGGACCGGGTCAGAGACAGGCTTTCCCGCAGACCCGCGCAGACCCTACGGAAGGACCCATGACAGCCCGGGACCCCCGGGTCTCCACGCCACATTCCCAGGCGGGCTGAGAGCAGGGCTGGGGCGCCATCTGGTGGTCGCGCTGGGAATCGCACTGTTCCCGATCCGGAGTCCCACCCGGTGGGCAGTGCCACCCCCAAACTGGCCCGCCGCCCGCCGCACTCACAGGGCCACAGGAAAGCGGCGGGCAGCGCTGACTCTGGCAGCGCACGGTGCCAGCCACGCAGGAGCAGCTGGTGCAGGAGTCCACGGTCCAGCGCTCCCCGGAGGCGACTTCCCGGCCCTGGTGTACGCACGACGGAGCAGGGGCTGCAGGGAGGAAGGAGGGGAGCGTCCGCGGCTGCCCGGCTCCTTGGGCCTCCCACCCCCATCCCACCCGTCGTCTGGGCAGCACCTTGGCATCGCTCGCAGCAGCTGCCGTCCTCGCGCACCTGCACCCAGCCTTTGGGGCAGGTGAGGGTCTGGCACTCCTCCAGGTGACATTCCACGTGGCCCATCTGGGGACAGATGGCCTTGCTCTGAAAATTTCTTGTAAGTCCGGGGGCGGGGTCCCTGGCCTCACAATACTGGGGGCTCCTTGGTCCAGGGCTGAGGCAGCAGCCCGTTGTCTCTCTGCCCCTGCCCACCCTTACTTCATGTTCTTGTGGGCCAGGAAATCTAGCCCAGCTAGGCTGGCTCCTCAGCAGAGGAGGGCATCTTTTCCTAATTATCTCCAAGACCCCTTTGTCATAGAGGCCCTGATCACCCCTCTCGAGTCCATTTACAAAACCACGTTCATTCCCAGCTTACCCGGCAGCTGCAAGTGATGCAGGTGTTGCTGGGATCCCGCCAGCTCTGCCCATCTGCCACACGCAGACCCTCGGCCTCCACCACACATTCTGAGAGGGGAAGTGGGCATGGGAAGAGCACTGTGCCCACTGGCCAGCCCCCAGCTAGGTTAGAGTCCCGGCCGCCTTCTTCCTGCCTCCCTCTGTTCACCACAAGTCCCTCCCCCATCTCTGTAAAGGCACAGAGCCCAAGCTGCCCATCTCCCGTCTACCTCAGACTCTGAGGGTACTTACCCCAGCACAAGGGGCAGCAGCTCCCAGGGGGTGTATGGCGCTCTGATGGGGGACAGCTGAGCTCAGGACAGGCTTGGTGAATGCAGAGCCATGTTAAGTCCTGAGGGGCATGGGGACCCCAGGAGTCAGAGGGAGTCAGTGAGCAGGGCAGAGACAAAATCTGAGTGATGAGGAAACTTGGGAGAGGAAGGATCTTTGGGAGTCCACAGGCCTGGGGGCTCACCTGGCACTGGCAGGTGTAGCAAGGGTCTGGGGGAGCCACCTCAGACCCCAGCAGGCCCTCTGTGCAGTTACTCAGCGCTTCTGTACAGATGAAAATGTAGGGGTGAGGAGGTAAGTGGGAGTAGGATTGAAAGTCCAGCTGTCCTCAGACTTCTTGGGCCCCAGGTATGCACACAGCCCTAGCACATTTTGTTCTGAAAGCAATGTCCTTTGTCCTTAAAGAAACATTGGGGACTTAGCCACAGAGGGCAAGAGCTGAGAGTGAAGCATCCAGTTGATATGAAGTGAGGGGAGATGGCACAAGAACACCCAAACCTAGCCTCGACGGCTCAATAATCAGAACTCGACTAGAGGAAAATTGCAAAAAAACAACAAAAAAAATTTTTTTTGATAAAGGAAACAAGGGTAAATTGCTTCAATTTGATGAACCGGACCTATATTCAGAGCGAGAGTTACTCTAAATACCAACAGAGAGGGAAAGAGTCTTCACATCAAGTATCAATGCTATCTCCTCTGTACACAGACAAGGTAGATAGGGACGAGCAACTTAGACATTGGCTACCTAAAATGAGGGGGCAATAAAGGCACAAAATGACTGACTTACAAGGTTTCAAGAGGGAGTTTAGTTTAAGAGGGTGGGGGGAAAGAAAGAGGCCCTACTGAATAGCTGTCATCTTGTCTAGATGGGTCTGGTGAAAAGAGATGGCGATAAGTTTCCTAAGATTCAATAGTGAATAACTGTTACTATGACTAATTGCGACTGTCAAAATTGTAAAGGTAGAAATTTTGTAACAAAAAAAAGGGGAGTGGTTAATCTTACAGTCCAAAAACAGAGGACCCTAGGACCATCAAGAGAGAAGCGCACAAGCAGAATGCGGGACCTTATCCAGAGAAGCAGTGCCAGAGATGGAGGCAGAAATGGGAGGGGCATGAAGAGGGGGAGAGGCTGAGGACTAAGAAGAGAGGGACTAAGAGCTGGTGGCCAGGAGGCAGACTTGGAGAATGTGCCCTTTGGAGATGTAAATTATTATATATGCCTGAGTGGTTTTTTTGTTTGTTTGTTTTAAAAAAGTAGATAGAGAGAAATACTGTTAACTGATGGTACATGGAGGGGATTATAATCATTGTAATGAAACAAGGTGTATGGTTTGTTATGTAAAACTGATGATCCGCCCTGTAAACTTTCATTCAATCCACAATAAAAACCTTAAATAAATTTTAAAAAAGAAACGTTGGTAGATTATTAAGACCCTAAACCAAACCTGTTACCGTGGAGTTTTTTCCAATTCATGATGACCCATGTGTGTCAGAGTAGAACTGCACTAAGCAGTATCTTTCAGAAACAGATTACCCGGTCTTTCCTCCAAGGCACCTAAGGGTGAATTTAGGGGCTGCCCTTTCCCACTTCCTTTTTACTGTTTGCCTGAAACAGCACAGGGAAGCGCAATCCTGGATCCAGCACCCAGTGTCTGTGACGTTTTGGGCAGTCTAAGTAACCTCTCTAAGACTCAGTTTCTTCATCTGTAAAAAGGGACTAACAATAGCTACTTCATGGAATCCTTGAGAATTAAACAAAATGCTGCTTGGTAAACGCACCAAGCACAATCTGTGACATACCAAATCCCACCCAGCGCCGCCGAGTAGATTCTGACTCATAATGTTCCTATACAGAAGCCCTGAAAGCATAGTGAGTTATGTGTTGGGCTGCTAATCACAAGGACAATAGTTCTAATCCACCAGATGCTCCACAGAAGAAAGATGAAGCCTTCTGCTCTGGTAAAGTTTACAGCCTTGGAGACTCATCTCTTCTACTTTGACTCTATTGTTAGGGAGAGACTGATCTCCGGAGAAGGACATCATGCTTGGAAAAATGGAGGGTCAGCGAAAAAGAGGAAAACCTCCAACGAGAGGGATTGACAGTGGCAGCAATAATGGGCTCAAACATGATAACAATTGTGAGGTTGGCACTGGACTGGGCAGTGTTTCGTTCTGCTGTGCACAGAGTCACTGTGAGTCAGAACCGACTCAACAGCACCTAACTACAGTGCCTGGTGGCACAATGTTTAATTGCTCGTCTCCTAACCAAAAGTTGGTGATTTGAACTCACCACCCACTCGGAGGGAGAATAGACTCGACAGTCTCCTCCCATAAAGATTAAACCCACTGTTGGCAAATAGGTTCCAATTTACAATGAGCCTGGAGAACAAGGTAGAACTGCCAATAGCGCTTCTGAGGTTGTAATCTTTGTGGAAGGAGACCACCAAGTTGTTCTCCTATGGCACGGCTGATGTGTTTGAACTGCTGGCCTTTTGGTTAGCAGGTGCTTTAACTGCTGTGCCAGTAGGGCTCCTCCCATAAAGATCGGATGCAGTTCTAGTCTCTTAGATAGATGGCTGTGAGTTGGAATCCACGTGACAGCACACAGTCCTCCCAGGACTCACCGGCACAGGTAGGGCAGCAGTGATGAGGCCCAGGAGACAGGAGCTGGCTGGGGGGGCAGCCCACCAGGCTAGGGCACTGCCTGTGGTGACAGCGCAGGCTAGGGGGGCCCTCAGGCTGTAGCTACAAGAAGGATGAGTAACAGGGGTGCGTCTCCAGTCATGGAGCCAAGAGCTCCCCTCTTCCCTGGACTCCAGACCCTCCATCTGCCTGCTGCACCCCTCCCTAGACTTGCCTTCACCCTATATCCTAATCCCTGAAGAGGGTGCCCTTTCCTCCTTCCAGACTCATGTGACCTTTGACCTTCCTGTACTCTTTTACCCAAGGCCACACCTTCCTCCCCAACCCCACTGCCTAGCCTGTGCTGGGGTGATTATGTGCCATGGAGACGGTTCCAACTCACAGCGACCCTGTACAGGGTTTCCGAGGCTGTAAATCTTTACGGGAGCAGAACGCCTCATCTTTCTCCCGAGTCTGTGCTATAATCTGCCTACTCCAAATCCTCCTACAGCTCCAACACCTTTCAAAAACTGGAAAATTCATCTTCCACAATATCACCCCACCCTCTTCCCAGGAAGCCCCCCAGTCCTTCCCAACCTATGGCCACTGTCCCTCCCCCTACCACACACACACCTAACTCCAGACCTCCTGGCCCTATACCCCAAGTCCTGCCTCACCTCTTGGCCACAAGGCTACATCCTGTCTATGACCCCATACTGCTTCACTGTCTCCTCCCTGCCCACTGATGACCCCCAGCCCATATTCCCCTGAGCTTCAGCCTCACCCCACCTCACAGATGCACACTTCACAGGGGTCTGCTCCAGGCTGGAAGCTCTCCCCTGGCTCATACTTCCGGCCTTTGTGCTCACAGTCTGGGGGGTTAGAGGAAGAGAGGGTCAAGGCCAGGAGTCTTCAGGTGGGCAGCATTGTTAGGGCATGAGTCTTCCAAGCAGCCCCAAGAGAGGTGGGGGCTAGTATAAGAAGGGGGGTGTCTTCCTGGACAGTGTCTCTGCAGCTCAGCCCCACTCTGAGGGACTCTAACCAGGACAAGGCAGGAGGCTAGACTGGGGCAGAGCCAAGTAGGGGCTGCCTTCCTGCTCTCCCTCCCCCACCCCAGTTCCCAGTACCAGGGCATCTTGGGCAGCAGTCACCAGGCCCCTGGCGGGGCTGGGCACAGGAGCTGACACACTGGATGCGGGCACAGGTGGCGACACCCTCGTGACACATGCAGGAGGAGCAGGGGTTGTCTGGGGGCACCCAGCTGCTGCCTTCAGGGTGCTCCTCCCTGCCAACCATGCATCCTGCAGACCATGGTGGAGAAGAATTGGCTCTGAGTCTCAAGTCCCACCCTGGTAGCCCCCACACTGGTCAGCAGGGGTTGTGGATACCAGAAGAGGGTACACAGGGATATAGTGGGAAGCGGGGTGGTGGATACCAGGAGGGGGGACGTAAGGGCTGAGCTCTGGTCCTGGCTCTTGGTGGGTGCTCATCATTGGTAATGAGGTGGGTTAGGGAGGGGCCAGCTTTGAGGAACCTATCACTAGTACCAGGGAAGATGATCCAGGCAGATGGGGCAGGGAAGGGCTGAGGTGGGCAAGGGAGGAGCTCAGGTGCTGTGGACAAGGGGTCTAGAAAAGGGCAGAGGAAAGGGAATCGCAGGGTGCAGGGTAGCCCCAAGGGGTAAACATACCTCTGCAGCGAGGGCAACAGACCCCCGGGTCTGTGACCTGCAGCGAGCAGGGCAGAGGCGGGCACTGCTGCCGCACACAGCTGACCTGGCCAGCCTGCAGGAAACACGGAGTCAGCGGCCACTTCTCGAGACCCCCAGCCCAGCCCCACCCCATCCCCACTTCCCACCGGCCACCTTCCTACGATACCTGACAGTGACACCGCTCACAGCTGTCCGTGGGACCCTCAAACTCCTCCCCATCCTGGTGCTCCCGGCCCCCTGAGAAGCAGCCTGTGGGGACACACATCCTGGGTGGGGGTAAGTGTCCCACCCTGCCCCACCCAACCTCATCAAGGAGGGAGGGAGTAGGGGGTTATCAATTGAACTGTGTCCCCCAAAAAAACATGTGCTGGAATTCTAACCCTGTGCCTACAGATGGAATCTTGTTGGGAACAGGGTTGACTTTTGAGATATAAAAAGAGCATATTAGACACAGAGAAGTTGGCACAGTGGAGGAAGGCTAGCTGCCACGTGGAATGGTCACAGAACCAAACAGCACGGGGGCTAGAGAAGCGAAGACATGGATCCCCCACTCCTCAACAGCAGACAGAGAGAGCCAAGACACGGATCCCCCCACCCTCAACAACAGACAGAAAGAGCCAAGACACGGATCCCCTCACCCCTCAACAACAGACAGAGAGAGCCAAGACACAGATCCCCCCACCCCTCAACATCAGACAGAGAGAGCCAAGACACGGATCCCCCTAACCCTCAACAGCAGACAGGGAGAGCCAAGACACGGATCCCCCCATCCCTCAATAGCAGACAGGGAGAGCTTTCTGAAGCTGGTGCCCTGATTCAGACTCCAGGCCTCCTAAACTTGAGAAAATGAAATTTGTTTGATAAAGTCCCCCACTTGTGGTAGTAATTGTTTCTGGTATAGCAGCCCTGTAAGGAGCTCTGGTAGCGTAGTGGTTACGAATCGGGCTGCGAACCTTAAGGTCAGCGGTTCGAAACTACCAGCTGCTCCGCGGGAGAAAGATGAGGCTTTCTACTCCTGTAAAGATTTACACCCTCAGAAACCCTATACAGGGTCGCTATGGGTCGGAACCGACTCAATGGCACATAACACCACACACACCATAGCAGCCCTGTATAACTAAAGTGGAGGCTGTGGAGACCCAGGGAGGGGTTTGGAGACTGGGCACGTAGAAGTTGCTCACTGCGGCAGACAGGGCAGAAGCAGGGCCCTGGAGAGGGCTGGGGGCAGGGAGCTGGGGGGCAAGGCTTCTTCTGGCAGCGCACGGAACCTTCCTGTGGAAAGAATTCACTCTGACGCTTCTGACCCCCTCATCACTTGACCACATCCTTAAATCAGGCTGCATTCCACTCCAGAGTAGGCACCCCTGCCTTCCTTCCTCAGCCCCAGAGACCCGGCCCTCAGCCTGACCCACGAGCTGTCACAGGCAGAATGTATGCCCTTGAGACTGGAGGACCTAGAATGAAAGGCTCCCAAGTGCCCAAATGAGCCCCCTCACCTGGCAGGTGCAGAAGGAACAAGTGGGGTCGAGTGGGTCAGGAAAAGTCTCTCCAGAGACTACGGTGGCCCCATGATAGAGGCATCCTGGGAAAGAAGGGCTGCCATGAACAGAACCCTTCCCCCACCCCCTCCCCACCCCATCCCACTACACACACAGCCAGGCTTGGGACTTCTACAAAAGCTTTGGGAGTCAGAGAGGAGATGTGTGTATTTGAGAAGGTAAAGGGTGGCCTGCGAAGGGACTGGAAGACAGAAGCAAGATAAAGAGATGGACAAATCCGTTACCATGAACTTTGACTCATAATCACAGGGACCCTAAGAACAGAACAGAGCTGCCCCATAGGGTGTCCAAGGCTGTAATCTTTATCGAGGAGTCCTGGGGTGGCGCTGGGGCGCTAATGTGTCAGACTGCAAAGTCATTTGAACTGCAAGGTCGGTGGTTCAAGCTCACCAGCTGTTCCTGGAAACGCTCTACAGGGTCACTATGGGTCAGAGTTGACTCAACAGCATACAACAACAATCTTTATTGAAGTGGGCAGCCTTATCTTTTTCCTTTGGGTTAGTAGCTACTCACTCAACCAATTATGCCACAAGGACTCCAGGATGCTGCTGCTTCGTGCCATCAAGTCGGTTCCAACTCAGTGTGACGTAGTAGAGGGTTTCCAAGGTAGTAAATCATTAGGGGAGCAGAAAGCCTTATCTTTCTCCCAGGGAGCGGCTGGTGAATTTGAACTGCTGACCTTGCAGTTAGCAGCCCCGTGTGTAACCGCTATGCTTCCACGACTCCTTAAAGGTGGACTAAAACAAAAAAACACTCAACCAAACCCAGTGTCGCTGAGTGGAAGGCGGAGTAGAACTTCCCCAGGCTCTCCAAGGCTGGAGCCCTGGCAGCATAGAGGTTACAAGCTGGGCTGCTAACCACAGTCAGCCGTTCAGATGGACCAGTGTGCAGCTGGAGAAAGATGAGGTTTTCTGCCCCTGTAAAGATCTGCAGCCCTGGAAACCCTATACAGAACTGACTCTGTGGCGCAAAACCTTGAGGAAGCTGACTGCTCATCTTTCTCTGTGAAGTGGTTGATGGGCTTGAACCACCAACTTTTCAGTTAGCCTTAACCACTGAGTCACCAAGGCTTCTAGAGATAGACCACCAGAGGTTTACTATCTGTGGGCCTAAGGGGTAGAAGGGTAGTGAGGAAAGGAAGTAGGGAGGATGGAGGCTGAGGAATCCCCAGGGGATGGTGAGCGATTTTGAACAGACAGTGGTATAAGAGAATTTAAGACAGGAAGGTCTGGAAGCAAAAGGACTAGTTCTTCGGTGACTACAACAACCGAGTAGGAGGAGACAGGGGACAGAGAGGACTCAGTGGGCGTGGTAGAAGACAAGTCTAAGAAGAAGTCCAGGGTGTGTATCTGTCTCAGGGCTGGGATGATGGGAACATGCTGGGAGGCTCCAGGAGTGGGTGCAAAGGTGGGGCTGTCCTACCTACCCTGGCAGGTCGGGCAGCAGTGCCCAGATAGAGTGATTGGGTGACTGCAGCTCAAAGGCGCACAGAGGCGATGGCTGCAGGTCACGAAGCCTCTAAGGCAGATGCACAGGCTGCAGGGCTCCTGGGGGTCCGGGAACTCCTGACTGCTCAGGTAAGACTGCCCCAAGTACTCACACCCTATGAGAGAGGAGAGAGAGGGAGCAGGAGAGCCAGAGCCATGAGAGGAGAGCAGTTAGGGGCTCCGAGTCTGGATCTAGCCCTAAGACCCGGCATCTAACCCAGACCCAGTGGGTAGAGCTGCCTGGGGTGAGGGTGGCTCTGTTGGACTTCTCAGCCTGTGTGAATTTCCTTGTCAAATCTATAGGGGAAATCCCACAAGAAACCTATCCAAAATGAGGATCTGGGAATAGTTCAGATGACTTTAGGGGTGTGGATGCAAGGTCCCCACATGCTCTTTCAAGTCTTCTGATTATTCCGTGATGAGGGAGGGGGTAGTAGAGGAGGGGCAGTCTGTCCATTGACACTCTGGCCCTTGTTGGCCAAGCCTTCAGGCTCAAAACCTTGGCAGGCAAAAGTATCTGACTGAAATTGAATATTATCTATTTCATTATATCCACTTTTATGATAATCAGCGATTCCTGGCAAACACTCCATTTCTAGTATAGGAAAAAAATTTCCTTTCTAAATAAACTTAAATGGAAAACTGAGTTGATTTAAAGAAAATATTAAATAAATAAAGCTACATGTTGTTGTTGTTGTTAAGTGCGGTCGAGTCAGATCCAACTCATAGCGACCCTAAACAGGGTTTCTGAAGAGCAACTGGTGAGCTTGAACCACCGACCTTGCAGTTCAAACAGCTTTGCAGTCTGGTGCATTAACCCACAGTGCCACACCAGGACACAGGTTGTTGTTGTTGTTGTTGTTGTTATGTGCCATGGAGTCGGTTCTGACTCATAGCGACCCTGTACAGGGTTTCCGAGGCTGTAAATCTTTACAGGAGCAGAAAGCCTCATCTTTCTCCCGTGGAACAGCTGGTAGTTTCAAACTGCTGACCTTGTGGTTCGCAGTCCGATTCGTAGCCACTACGCTACCAGGATACAGGTGGTAGAGGATATATAACAAAAATATAAGAAGCTCTGGTTCAGATCTTTTCCTTACAGAGGTTAAAATGAGACCCCGAGGTTATATAACCAGACCAAGGTCATATGGTCAAAGAGCATGAGAAGCAGGAGAAAATCCAGAGCTTTTTTGGGGGACTGTAATGAATATTTGAGGAGCACGGTGGCTCTGTGGGATAAGCACTGGACTACAACGACAAGGCCAGCTCTTCCAGCCCACCAGATAGTCTACCAGAGAAAGATGAGGCTTTGTGTTCCCACAGATTTAAACTGGGAAACCCCATGCAGAGTCCCTATGAGTGGGAACAGACTCCACAGCACTTAATGACAACAGTAATGATGATTTCAGAGCCCCCTGGGGCAACTGTGATGACGCTGCTGGTTGTTGCTGTGAAGTGCTGATGAGCTTGAACCACCGACCTTGCACCTTGCAGTTCAAACGGCTTTGCTGTCTGACGCATTCGCCCACAGCTGTGAGTTAATGGCAATTTGAACCATAAGGTTGGCGATTCAAGCTCATCAGCAGCTCCTCGAAAACCCTATACAGGGTCACTATGAGTCCGAACCAACTCAACGGCACTTAACAACAACGGGGCAGTAAAGGCAAAGCTGACACAGCCTCCTCACCATCACAGGCAGGGCAGCAGTCGCCGGACACTGTCCCCTCCCAGCAGAGGCAGATGTGACAAGAAGGGGAGCGCTCCCCGCTGGCCAGCTCCTTCCCCTGGTACAGGCAGCCTTGGGGGGGCGGCTAATGGGCTGGGGCTGCGGGCAGCAATGGTGTCTACTATGCCCACCACCTTCCAGGTCCTGCTGATTGGACACTGTCCCCCACGTCCTTCCTGTGAAGCCCTACGTGGGAGACGCTGGGCCTTGCGACGGTGGGGTGGGGGCAGGAGAAGGACGCCACGGGGTAAGGGAGGCCTCCGGCGGGGAGCTGTGGACAAGGGGTCCTGGCCGGCAGAGGGCATCGCCCTGGGAGTTACCATCGCAGGCGGGGCAGCAGGGTCCCTGGCGCGGGTGGGCGCAGGGCGCTGGCGGGCAAGGTAGCTGCTGGCAGGATACCGAGCCGTCGAGGCAGAGGCAGCGGCGGCAAGGGTCGTCAGGCGGAGAGAAGTGCTCTTGGTGGCGAGCGGGGGTCGCGCCCCCGGGCCGCTGGCAGTCGGCGTGGGCTGCTGCGGTGAGAACGCGCGCAAGGAGCTCGCGTCAGGGGCGCAGGGCAGGTCGGGGAAGGGAGGCCCAGGGAGAAGGCGCGAGGGCGCGGCTCCTACCCGGGCACTGGGGGCAGCACTTTCCGGGCAGCAAAACTGGCTCTGGACAGGGCAGCGGCGGGCAGCGGCGGGTCAGGCACTGCACGTTGCCGCTCTGCCCACGGACGAACAAATGGACGACGCCGGGCTGAGTTAACGCTGGGAGGCCGAGAGGACACCCCCACTACACCCTGCCCCCACGGCCGCGACTCCTCCCCAGCCCAGGTCACAGACTCACCAGACAGCGACACAGGCGACAGGGGTCCGAGGGGTGTGGGAAATCGGCTCCGCTGGGGTACTCCTTCCCGGCAAAGGTACAGCCTGGAGGAAGGGGCAACTATAGGTCTGGGAGAGAGCCCATCTTCCCTAGGGGATGCTGCCCCTTGGCCCCCAAAGCCTTTGGTACAGCCAAGCCACTGTATGAGGACTCCCCTACTCCCATCCCATCTACCCACCACTGCAATAGTTGTGGCAGCAGGTACTGGGGCGGCGGGTGGGCACACAGAGCTCTAGGACAGGCCTGAACCTGGCAGTGGGCATGGCCCTCCTGACATTGGCATTCCTGGCAGGGGTCTCAGGGATGGGAGAATCTCTGGCCATCCACAAACACCTATTTCTCCAAGACAGTCTGAGCAGCGGACATGGGGACAGGCCATAGGAGGCAGGAGGGACAGCCCCTCTCTCCTTGGAGTCCAGAAGCAGAGTGAACTACCCCCTGGAGGGGCTGTGTAAACACCTGTGCATGTGTGTGCACTAGGGTCTGTTTACCTTCAGGCATATGTGTACCTGAGTGTGATGTGCATCCCATGTGTATTCATGTGTTTGTGGTAGTACATTAGCATAAATCCAGTGCCTCAGGCCCCACCCAACAGACCCAGTGTCCGATGCATGAACTTGAGTTATACAGATATTGGAAGGGAAAATAGAGACAAATCTCTTGTTTCCCTCCTACCCCACTGAGCCCCAGAGAGGTCTGTGCTGGGTCAGAAGCCTGTTGTTTGGAAGATCTCATTGGATCAGCCCGACAGGCACTGGAAACACATACCTGGGCACCGAGGGCAGCACTGACCAGGGCCACTCTGGGGCCTGGCACAGGTAGTAGGAGGGCAGTCAACCAAGGAGCAGCTCACAGTCCCGTCCTGGAGCAGGAAGAGGGCAGTGGGGGTGGGGGGACAGCTTGGTGGTGCTATGGAATAGGCCACTGAAGAATTCATTGGGGCTTGGAAGGCAGAGCAGGGGATGGGGGGGTACCTGGCAGCGGCAGATATGACAAGGGCTGCCTGCGTCTGTGAAGTTCTGGCCGTTGGCATACACCTGGCCCCGGTAGGTGCAGCTCTCACAACTGGGACAGCAGGCACCTGAGAGGCAGGGGGACAGGTTGGTGAGAGCTGCAGGGCAAGGCAGGGAAGTAGTCTGGCTGGAGCAGGGACACTCACCAGAGGGCTGGGTGGGGTGCTGGCAGAGGGCCAGTGGGCAGATGAGTGCCCTGCACATAGGCACCCCACCTTGACAGGAGCAGGTAATGCAGGGCTGGCCATCCAGCTGCCACTGGATGCCATTAGCAAACTCCTCTCCCTCCACTACACAGGCTGCAAGGGTGAGGGGCTGTCACCAGGGAGCCCGAACACTCCTCACCACCCCTGCCCAGCCCAGACCAGACCTCACCATCCCCAATGCAGCTTCCTGTGAAGGAACAGCCCCCCACCTCCACCCACTGTGAAAGCAGTACCCATCTCAGTTAACCCTTCCCCACCCATACACACATGCACACCTACCTGAGCAGAGCTGTGGACCAGAGTCGGATAGGGCACAGGGGGCCACCGGGCACTCCTGATCCTCACAGGACACCTCGCCAGCCTAGAGGGGAGGCTGAGTGAGAGGCTCTGAAGGAGAGAGGCAGAGGAAGCCACCAGGCTGCACTTCCTACCTGACACAGGCAGCGGGCACAGCGGCCACTCTCTTGAGTTCTGAAGGCCTCCTGGTTCTGGTACTGGTGTCCTTGGAACTCACAGCCTAACAGGGAGGATGGGAGGGGGGGGAGCGAGGCACCTGGCTGGAGGCTGATGGGGAAGCCTCCAGACAGCCCAAAGCATCCTCCATCCTCTCCCTCACTACAAATACCACCTGTCTTCCAGGGGGCGCTGTGATCCCATTGCAGGACAAGGTGAGGATTACAAAGAATTTAGGATTACAAAAATTTTTTTCCAGATTCAGGTCCTGAGGACTTTGTGAAGGTCTAAGGGAGCAGACTGGCCCCTCCTTGAAAGTTGTCTCACTCACCATCGCAGACTGGACAGCACTGCCCAGGGGCCCTGCCTGGGTGTCTGCAGGGCACAGTTGGGCAGGGCAGAGGCTCACACAGGACACTTCCATTCTGCCAACAGGACCTGGTCAACAGCGGGCAGGCAGGCCCCAGCCATCCCTCCCAGCCAGGCAGCCCCACTCACAACGCAGTGGCAGTTTGAGCAGGTGTCCCCAGAGCCCACGGGCTCCCCACTGTGGTACTCCCGCCCATTTAGGAAACAGCCTGGGATGGGGACAAGAGAGGACCTTAGAGCCTCCTCAGGGTCCCCCTCACCACCCATCCTGGCCTTCAGGAGAGACCCAAACTGAGCCAGGCCAACAGCTTTTGGCCCCTGTGAATTGCCTCACAGACTCACCATCACACACGGGGCAGCAGGTGCCTGGGAGAGGCCGGGCAGGGTATGGGCACAGGCTGGCACACTCCCGCTGGTGGCACTGAACCTGGCCCTCCTGGTAGGGGGAGGTGGGCAGGGAGAGGGGTCATCAGGACTCAGTTAAGTGACAGAAAGAGATTTGAACCAGTTATTAAATTTGTAGCTGAGTGTGTTAAAGGAGCCCTGGGAGTGATGCAGTTAAAGCACTTGACTGTGAACCAAAAGATACAACCGTCTGTTCCGTAAAGATTACAGCCGTGGACACTTTATGGGGCAGGGTTACTGTGGATTTGGGGGGGAGCTTTTGGGGGAGGATGTGTTCCTTATGGAATCCAGTGTAGGATTAGCATTTGACTACAATGTTAGTTTGAACTGCAAGTTCAAATCCACCAGCCGCTCCTTGTAAACCCTCTACAGGGTCACTATGAGTTGGAGCCAACTCAGTGGTACTCAACAGCAAAATGTTCCTTAAGGGAAGTCCTGGTGTGGCACTGCGGGTTAATGCGCTGGACTGCAAGGTCGGTTGGTGGTTCAAGGTCACTCGTCAGTCGCTATGAGTTGGAACTGAGACTCCGTTGACTCATTTGAGGAAGGGGACAGTAATAGTCCTGTCCTCATAGGGCTGTTATGGGGATAAAATTAAGTAAGGTGTCCATGTGGCATCTACCTATGAAAGCTGATACTTCACAAACTGTAGCTGCTGATCCTCCCCAGGGCCTTTTCCAAAGTGCCCCCCGCCCCCACTGAATTCATACCTAAGATGTCTATGATATCCCTCAGCTCACTCAAATAAAAAACTAATAAAATAAAAATCCCAGACCCAGGATCTGAGGATGCTGATTTCAACATATAACATTCCATAAGAGGTCAGACTTGAAGAACTGGGCTTAACCTGGACCCCTTCTCTGGGCTAAAGGGAAAACTTACCACCACAGTGGGAACTTGTATTAGATCAAACTTACAGCTATAATTACAGGAGCTTTCTTTGTTCCTCTTATAGGTCAAAAGACCCCTGTCCTTGGAAATGGAATGTGTAAACATAGCTGGTAGCTTTTACAAACATACTTAAACAGGTTTGGGGCAGGCACATTTGAAGAGAACATTTAGGAAGGGCAGAAATCCTGTCCGTTTCTCACTTATGTATACGAGAGGCCGCTCTTTTCTGCCTCTCCACTCACTGTGGCAGAATTGGCTTTGCAATATACTAGGTATGATCCCATCTTTGGGTAACAAGTTAGTGTAAACAGGTTAAGTGTGAATGTCCTCCCCAACTATGTCTCTAGTTCTTCACAGGCTTCCATGTAGCTCTCTGACTTCAAATTGAGCCTCCATGAAACATGACCCTCCACGGGCCTATATGTGCCTACCTTCCTCCCTCAGGAACCTCTACTGTTCCTGGTACCAGAGTGTCTTCTTCCATTTCTCCCTGCTCAAAATCCACCCACCCCTATGGCTATATCAGCACCCCTCCTCCCTGAAGACTTTTCATATTTGTGCTGCCCAATAGCAAGCCATGAATATAATAAACTCTCAGCCAAGAGAGTCCTATGGAGCGAAGTTCTACTCCCTAACACATGGGGACTCTAACCCATGGCAATAGGTTTTGGGGTTTTTCCATCCCCCCAATTAATTTTAACATTACATTCTCTTTAACCCAAAATAATCCAAAAAATATCATCTCAACATATTATCAATATAAGAAACAATGAATGAACCTCAGCTGACCCCACCATGTTTCAAGTGCTCAGAAGCTAATGGAGTTCTGGCTCCTTTTCTCCCTTAGCCAGTTCACATCACAAACCCACACTTAGCACCTCGTTACTCAGAGCTGAGGATACAGGTGGGCCTTTGCTAGCTCACAGTACCTGGGACCAGGGTTTCTCCACCTAAGCCCTCCCTCTGCCTGTGGGATTCACTTGGCGGAATGGAGGGAGGAATATGGTGGGGTGTAGTTAAATGTTGTCGAGTTGGTTCCGACTTATAGCAACCCTGTATAGA
>NW_006408559.1:1378264-1379143 GCF_000296735.1 Chrysochloris asiatica
ATCTCTGTTTCTCTGGGTAGGGTCCCACTCTCTGCATATATTCTTGACAATTAAATAATAAACCATTAAAAAGAAGAAAGAAAAGAAACTTACTAGGCACCTACAGATCCTGCAGGGATCTCCGGGTGGGGTCCACTCTTGACCATGTTTCTGGTGAGTTCCACCTTCCATGCAGCCTGAGGGCCCGGCAGAGAGGAAGCTGATGGGAGCTGGCCTGCACCCCAGCCTCATCCTGTCCCGCCCTGACACATACCTTCTGAGGCTCTCTCCTGAACCCAAACCAGACCAGACTGTGCCTCTGCTTACACCCCTCAGAGTTTCTCCACTCTTCAGGTGGGGTGAAACCCAAGTTCCTTCGCCTGTCCTTCAAAGCCCTCTACGCCCTGGACAGTCACACCCACCATCCCTGCCTATCTCTGGCCAATCCTCAATTGCTGTTGTTGTTGTTAAGTGCCGTTGAGTTGGTTCCGACTCATAGCAACTCTGTTTAGAGTTTCTGAGGAGCGGCTGGTGAGTTTGAACCACTGCCTTTGTGGTTCAAACTGACCTTGCAGTCCAGCACATTAATCCACAGCACTGCAAAACGGTTTTTTCCTACTTGTCAAGTTTCCAGCTTTGACCATTCATGCCTGTTTGCTCCCGTCCCACCTAAATACCCACACTGAGGGACAATTCCAAACCTTGGCTCACACTGTCCCATTGAAAGCATGGAATTTTTGCCTGTAAAGAATTCTAGTTTCTGCCTGGCAGGAAAAAACCTAAAAACTACGCCTTTAGATTAGGTTGGAGGCCAGTAGAGATAATTGTCAGACCCAACGGGTCATGAAGACACTGGGAATGAAATGTTTTTCAAGATAAAGAGAAAAGGCTGTTTTACTC
>NW_006408559.1:1379499-1408612 GCF_000296735.1 Chrysochloris asiatica
CTCCCCATCCTCCAGACTGCTGGCTTTGTTAATAAAGCTTGGATTGGATAGCTCTTGGTCTCTGTGATTGACTACAGTGACAGGCAGCAAACCCTCATTTTCGTGTGGCAGTACCATCTCCCAGGGAAGATTTCTTCCTTCCCAGTAGCCAACTCCCATCTATCCTGAGGCTGGTGTTTGGACACACTGCCTCCAGGAAGCTTTCCCTCATGTGCCTAGACTGAACTAGGTCCCCTTCCTCTGAGTTTCCATAGTACCTGGTGCTACTTCTATGAACGCTTTTATGACATTGCCTTACAGTATGAGTTAAGTGACACCCTCTGTTAATTGTCTAGAGGGCAGGCCTTCATCTTATATGTTTGGAGTGCCCCAGACCGCATAATCCAACCAACCGTGAAGTTGTCATCTGGCCGATTCTGACTCAGGGTAACCCTATATGCGTCAGAGTAGAACTATAATCTACAGGGTTTTTAATGAAAGGAGATTGCCAGGACTTTCTTCCAAGGTGCCTCTGAATGGACTTGAACCTCCAACCTTTTGATGAGCAGCCAAGCATATTAACTGTTTGCTTCACACAGATGATAATAAACAACATTTCCTCAGCAGCACTATATGATGAGGTACATAATCTCATCGGCATCTCACAAATGGGGAAACTAAAGTCCCAAGTAAAACTTATTGAGAGTCACACAGCAGGAGTAGAGCTTGCTGTAGGACAAGCACTAGACTGTTCACCACAAAGCTGGCATGTCAAACGCACTAGCCACCCCGCCGAGAGGAAGATGAGGGTCTCTCTCTCTCTCTCTTTTTTTTTTTTTACAACTTCGGAGACCTGTAATACCAAGATCGATATGAGTGGAATCTACCTGACGGCAGTGGATTGGATTGTCCAGTTTGGGTATCCAGCTTCATAGCAGGGTTGGCTAGGCATCGCTCACACACTGACCAAGGCACAGCCCAGGGGCCAGCAAGGTGAGGTCTGGAGTTCCAGGGCCAGGTACAATCGCCCTGCTTGGAGTCTACAGGGCAGGGGCAGGGCCCTCACCTTGGCAGGTGGGGCAGCAGTGCCCAGGCCTCAGGACTGGCTCAGGGCAGGGGTTGGGCGGGCACTTCATGGGCACACAGCGAACCAGGCTCCTCTGTAATACACCAGAAGCTAGAATGCTTCCAGTTCTGATCTCAGGGAGGATGGGGTAGACAGATGCAGGCTGCCCTTGGGGGTGGGCAGGCATAGGGCAGGGATGGAGGGAGAACTTTGCTGGGTACCAGGATGGCATGTGAGGAGGCAGAAGACAGCAGGCATGGTTCAGGGTGGGTTGCAAGGGTCCAAGGCAGAGCAGAGCCTAAGAAGAGGAGAGACTCACCAGGCAGGAGCATCGGAGACAAGGGTTGGAACTGGACAGGAAACTGGCCCCCTCCTCATAAAGCTTGCCCTCGTACTCACAGCCTGGGGGTGGGAGAGGGTTCCAGGATGATCATTGCACCACCGAGCAGGGATGTGTGACCCCATGCAGGTGCTGGACACTTGAAGGCTGGGATGGGTGAAGGGCAGGGTGAGGTGGGGGTGGGGAGGTCACCTGGCCGGCAGACAGGACAGCATTCGCCAGGTGGAGTGTAGCTCTCCAGGCAGTTGAGTTCTGGGCAAGAGGGCCCCTGGCACAGCACGGTCCCTGCCTGTGGGGCAGACACTGAGCCCTCCCTTCCCCTCCACTGCCCAAGTCTCTAACTTACACTGCTGGCCCCAAGGCTGAGACAGCAGCAGACCTGCCTGGCTCCCAGATCTGGCTTAACGCTTGAGTCCTGCGGTATACCAAGCAGCAGGGAGAGGCACGGAGGGCATCTGGGCCAGGCCAATTCCCTTACCTGGCAAGTGCAGGTGACACAGGGCTCTGGATGCCACGTTTCCCCAGCCCCACGGCCCCCAGGACAGCCTGCAAGACCAGGGCCAGGCCCCCAAGTAAGAGACTCAGAGGACTGGGGTATAAACATGCAGAGGCCTCTTCACTGATGTCTGCTCAGGTGCCAGTGATGGGTGGTCTTTCTATGTAGCACAAGTGACAGTGATGTATCCAACTCTAGTATACAAGCATATCTAAGAGAGATTGTGGGTTCGGTTCCAGATCACTGCAATCAAATGACTATGCCAATAAAGTGAGTCATATGAATATTTTGACTTCCCAGTGCCTGTGAAAGTTCTGTTTACACTATACGGTTGTCAGTGAAGAGTACATTAGAATTACAGAAAAGTTTGAACTATTGTGAGAATGACCAAAATGTGACACGGAGACATGAAGGGAACACATGTGTCGGGACAATAGCACCAACAGGCTCACTAAGTGCAGGCTTGTCACAAACTTTCAATCTGTATTTGAAAAATAAAATAAAAACAAACAAAGCAGTATCTGCAAAGTTCAGTAAAGCGCAGTGCAATAAAACGAGGTGGGTCCATATGTCTATCATTTGACAACAGACCAGTGTCTTCATGAAGGGGTATCTTGCCAATGGGATCCTGTGAACTAGCAGTGGGCTCACAGCACAGAGCGCTCTGCAAGCTGAATGTGTCTCCTTCAGTTCCCCAGACTTCACTCCAAAGCCTCGTAGGCGATATTTCCAATTCCGAGCCTTGGTTCCACTTTTCTCATTCCCAGCTGAGATTCTTCCCCAGACAGGCTCCCAGACATCATATAAGATGTCCATTATAAGTATGTGTAAAATATTGCAACTTATCCACATAGTACCTACTCACACTACAAAAATGATGTGTTGCTTATCTGAAAATCAAATATAACTACGTGTCGTGTATATTTATTTGCTAAATCTGGCAGTTCCATTCCCTAACTTTGAGCTAGTAACTCCAACACCCTCGGCAGAGCCAACTGCTTCCTCTTCCTCTTTTCATGTTATTAGCATCATAGTTTGGACCCCACTATTCTATGGAGTCCTGGTGTGGCGCTGTGGGTTAATGCGCCAGACTGCAAAGCCGTTTGAACTGCAAGGTTGGCGGTTCAAGCTCACCAGTTACTCCTCGGAAACCATATACAGGGTTGCTATGGATCGGAACTGACTCGACAGCACTTAACAACAAAAACAATTCTATGGAATCCAACCAGTCACCAACTTCTGCCTCTTCTGTAGCCCACAGCCACTGGCTTCATCTCCAGCAGCCCTCCTTGCATCTAACCCATGCCAGATGGATATCCTAAAACACCTCTTTGTACACATCACATTCTGGGTAACATTGACAAGAAGGGGAACTCCAGAACACTTCATTGTGCTCATACAGAACCTGCTCGTAGACCAAGAGGCAGTCATTCAGACAGAACAAGAGTGTACTGAGTACTTTAAAATCTGGAAAAGGGTGTATACTTTCACCCTATTACTCATTCTGTATGTTGAACAAGTAATCCAGTAATTCTATACGTTGACCTTATGAAGAGGAACGTGGTATCAGGAGTCGAGGAAGACTCTTTAACAACCTGTGCTATGCAGATGATACAACCTTGCTTGTTGAAAGCAAAAAAAGATGAAGTATTTGCTGATGCAGGTCAAAGACTACTGTCTTCCGTATAGTTCACACTCAATGTAAAGAAAACAAAAATCCTCACAACTGAAAACCACAAATACCACCATGATCAATGGAGAAAAGATTGAAGTTGTCAGGGATTTCATTTTACTTAGATCAATCAGCACCCGTGGAAGTAGCAGCCAAGAAATCAAGTGACGTATTGCATTAGGCAAGTCTACTGAAAGGCAAAGATGTCACTTTAAGGACTAAGGGGCACTTGAGTCTCAGGCCATGGTATTGTTCATTGTCCTCCTAGGCATGTAAAAGCTGGACAGTGAATAAGGAATACCAGTGACGAATTGATAGAATTGAATCATAGTGTTGGCAATGCATAGTCACTACACCATGGACCTCCAGGAGAGCAAACAAGTCTGTTTTGGAAGAAGTTCCACTGGACTGCTCCTAAGAAGTGAGGCTACTAAGATTTTGCCTCACGTACTTTGCTATGAGGAGGGACCAGTCCCTGGAGAAGGACATCCTGTTTGGTAAAGTACAGGGTCAGTGAAAAAGAGGAAGACCGTCAAGGAGATGGATTGACACCATGGCAACAACAATGGGCTCAAATGTAGCCATGATTGTGAGGGTGGCACAGGACAGGGCAGTGTGTTGTTCTGTTGGTCAGAGTGTTGCTATGCGTCAGAACCAACTCAGTGACCCTAACCACAGCAATACATACTGGCTCTTCAACCTTCATCCATGGCTCCCCATTGCCCATGAAAGAAAGTCTAAACATCCAGGCTCACTGCAGCTTACTGTCACTGACCTTCCCAGACTGTGTTCCTGCGCACACCTGCTTTCACCCTGTTCTTGTGCTTCAAATGATGAATGCCACTTCCCCTTGGGACTCAGCTCAGATGACCCAGTCTCTGTGAAGCCCCCTCACTGCCTAGTCTAGATCCTCTCCTCTGGCAACTAAACACATATGGTCCTTCTCCAGCTCTCCTTAATCCAACTATTGAATTTTAACTCTTGTGCTATATTGTTGTCATTACTAAAGCCATTGAGTCAGTTCTGACTCATAGTCAGACCCTGAATAGGGTTTCTAGGGAGCAACTGGTGGAGTTGAACTGCCAACTTTGTGGTTCAGACTCTAGCGCTGATCCTACAGTACCACACCAGGAGTTCATATTATCGATAAGCTTATCTTTTCAACTAGTGAAAACAGACTACATTCCTCAAAGCCTCTGGCCAATTCCTACCCAGAGTCAGTGTCTGCTCCCCAAGATGTGGTCTGAGTGAGTAGACAGGCCCCCACACTTGCTCACACTCAGGGAACAGAACCACAGCTCTGGATTTCCCTGGAGCATGTGCAAGGGGCAGGCAGGGGCTGGCAAGCGCTGACCTGGCTCACAGTGTGGACAGCATGTTCCAGGCTCAGGGCAGGGTTCTTCTGGACAAAGCTTCTGAGTACAGGTTACTGTCCTGTCCTGTGGGGAAGCAGACTTGTGGCTTCACGGGATGGGTGTGGAGAGGCAGGTTATCTAAAACCAAATCCCACCCCAGACTAGGACAAGACAGAAAGTTAAGATCTGGGCTGGTGTGGGATGTGTGGGCTGCCCTTGGGCCAAGGTAGAAAAGGGGCATCCTGTCCCCGTCCTATCCTCTCTTGCTGCTCTTGTCCCTGTAAGATAATACATTCTCCATGATGAAGACATCAGGAAGTAAGCCAGGGCATCTCTCTATGGAGAGGTGAGGAAGAAGGAATCATATATATAGGTAAAGGGGTGACGTAGAAAAACAGCAAACATCCCCCATACCATGGTCTGCCAGGCCTAAATCAGAGGGGCCCGCAGGGATCCCCACCATGTAGAGGTTGTACTGGGAGGAAGGGATCAGTTGAAGATCACAAGTGGTACTGTTCAGGAGGAGAGGTTTCTGGAAGCCACTACCTGACATTAAATACACCAGATTAGAGGGACAAGTAGTGAAGTGAGCCAGGGACAGGGTCACGGGGACTCACCTGGCAGAGGCAAGTGGTACAGGTGTCTGGCGAGAAGGTCTCCCCATTGCCATAGTCCCGACCATTGTGGGTACAGCCTGTGGAAGAGACAGGGCCATCACTTGGGCACACAGGGCCCTCTCCTGACCCCTGGGGCCCCTGGTACAATGGGCAGCACTCACCATGGCACTGGGATAGGCCAGGCTTGGGGCCACAGCGGGAAACCCCATCCTGGCATAGGCAGACTGTGCAGGCATCCGGCTCCCAGTGTGCCCCCTCAGGCCAGGCCCGGCCCAGCGCCCAGCACTGAGGGCCAGCTGGGCGGCACTCACAGCTCTCCAGCTGCCTCACCCGGACCTGTAGGTCCTTGTTCTGTGGGAAGGAGGAGAGAGAAAGGGCTGGCCCACCATCCTGCACCATCTCCCTCACATTTGTGGGGTGTAGAAACAAGGGCAGGAGCAGAGGAGAGTCCCCACTGGCCAGCATCAGCTCAGAGCCTCATAGCTCTTGGGGCCTGGGGTCTGGACAGAATGTTGTGGAGACTGGGGACTGGGCTCCTCCACTGCACAGAATGGACACAGAATCCCCCCCAACTGTTATATTTCTTCCCATCTAAGCTTGTATAGAGCAGCAAACAAGAAGCCAATCCAAACTATTGTCAGCACTTAAGGCAGAACTGTGTCAGAGTGGGACTGTGCTCCACAGTGTCTTCCAGTGGCTCATTGGATGCCTTTCCTCTGCGACATCTCCAAGTGGATTTGAAGACCAACCTTTTGGTAAGCAGCTACTAAGTGCTTAACCATTTGAACCACCCAGGGACTATTATGTACCGTAGTAGTAGGTGGTCCACAATGTCTACCAAAGGCAGGAAAGACTATGAACATCTGGGGATACCCTGGTGCACATTTCATATCAAGAAAAAGGATATTTCTAACATGTTACCCTGTTAACAGAGTGGATTACGAGTTGGATTGCTAACCACAAGATCAGCAATTTGAATCTACCAGCTGCTCTGCAGGATAAAGATGCGGTTTTCTGCTCTTACAGTCTCAGAAACCCTATACAGGGCCTCTATGAGTTGGCTCCGACACCAGATAGAGGTTTGGAGGTAAATTAGCAGTGTGGTGAATCTAGCCATTGATGTCAGTCAGCTTCAGACAACAACAGCAATAATCAGCTAATTAAAGCAAGTGCCTTGTGGGCAGGGGGCATTTGTGCAGGGCTGAGATTGTTCATGTAAGAACCTCTGCACATCCACAACAAGACCCGGGTCTATTTTGTTGTTGTTGTCGTTAAGTGCTCTCGAGTTGATTCCAACTCATAGCAACCTTGTATGTTGTTGTTGTTAATTCCAACTCATAGCGACCCTATATAGGATTTCTGAGGAGCGGCTGGTGGGGTTCGAAGATCAGTGCTGATCCAACAGCACCATACCAGGAGTCCTAGAAACCTCGTATAGGGTTTCTGAAATTTAAAATCTTTGTCAGAGCAGAAAGTCTCATCTTTCTCCTGCTGACTGGTGGGCTTGAACCACTAACCTTGTGGTTTGCAGTCCAGAATTTATCCTATAGAACCGCCACGCTCCCTGGGTCTACTTTGTTGTTGTTGTTAAGTGCCATCGAATTCCAATTCACAGAATCCCTGTAGAGGGTTTCCAAGGATGAACTGGTGGGTTTTAACTGCCAACTTTGTTGTTGTTGTTATGTGCCATGGAGTCAGTTCCGACTCATAGCGACCCTGTACAGGGTTTCCGAGGCTGTAAATCTTTACGGGAGCAGAAAGCCTCATCTTTCTCCTGCGGAACAGTTAGTAGTTTCGAACTGCTGACCTTAAGGTTTGCAGCCTGATTCGTAACCACTACGCTACCAGAGTTCCTTTTTTTTTTTTTTGCCAAGTTTGTGGCTAGTAGTCCAGTGTTTATGCAACAGCATCACACCAGGACTCTGGTGGTGCTGTGGGTTAGGTGTTGGACTGCTCACCACAAAGTTGGTTCAAACCCACCAGCCGTTCGTTCATCAGGAGAAACATCAGTGTGTCTACTCCCGTAAGGATTTACAGTCTCTGGTTGGCTTTTTGAGTGTCAAGCAAGCTGTTTGCTTTGAAGGCATCGAGGCATGAAAAGTCAGGGGAAACCCCCTTCTAGGACTGAAAGTTAAAGAGAGCCCACAAGCCCCCTTCTAGGACTGAAAGTTAAAGAGAGCCCACAAGCAGTCTAGCATGCTTGCTGGTGATCACTTGGGTTTACTTGTGAGTAGAATTGGGGGGAATGCAGCAATGAAGACATGGGCTGAGTTTGGACATGTTCCATTGGCATCTGTTGACCTTGAGATGAGAGAGTGAAGAGGAAGGGTTGGCTGGTCTGAAGTTTAAGGAGCCATGTGAACTCCTGAGCCTATAGGCACTGACCTAGCTCCTTGGGGCTAGGACTAAGAGTGAAATGACCAGCTGGTCTGAAGTACAGGGTGGTATGTGTGAACTCCCAAACTTGTAGCTGGTACCCATTTGGCCTAGTTTGGATGACTAGGGCTGAGCTGTCCAGAACTCAACCAGATGAAGATAAAGCTGTTTGATACCGTGAGCAAGTACAAATTGCTACCATTTGATGAACTGGACTTTCGGATTCAATGAACTGCTTATGGATGCAATTGCTTAAAATTCTAACCAGAATGGAAAATTCTTCGTATTAAGGAACATGCTTGTCTCCTCTGTGTACTGGGGTGATGTTGTTGTTGTTGTTGTGAAATGCCATTGATTTGGTTTCGACCCACAGCAACCCTGTATAGGGTTTCCAAGGAGCAGCTGGTGAGCTTGAACTGCCTACCTTGCAGTTTAAATGGCTTTACAGTCTGGTGCATTAACCCACAGCGCCAACCAGGACTCCACTGAGGTGATAGGAATGGGCAATTTAGACATTGCCTATCCAAAATGGGGATGGGAGGACTGGACTATAAAGGCATGAAGTGGCGGGCTTACAAGCTTTCTTGAGTGTGCTTAGCTTCAGAATGAGGGGGAAAGGTAGAGTCCCCACTGAACAGTTTCCCTCTTCTCCAGATGGGTCTAGGTAAAAGGGGGAGGGGGATGATGTGGATGGGATCTTATGATTCAAATATGAGTAATTGTTAGCAGGATTAATCGTGATGGTCACAAGTGTATTTGTGGAAGATGTGTAACTAAAAGGGGGAAGTAGTTAATCTTTCATTTCAGGAACTGATGATGTAGGCCCATAGACTGAGGAAAGCTGTGTGCCTGCGGGCAGGAGGCTGGCTTGCAGAATGTGCCCTTTGGACATTTAAATGAACATATCTTTTTTGTTTTGTATGTGGGCATCAAATTTTTTTGCTTTGTTTATTTGTGAAATATAAGATGTAAATGGGGATCCACAGAGAGGAGGTAGAATACTTGCTGTTGCAGGGAGGTGATTGTAATCACTGAGATGAAACAGAGTGTATGATTTGTTGAATGTAAAGCTGGCTGATGATCTTGTTTGTAAATCTTCAATTCAGTTAAAAAAAGTTTATTAAAAAAAAGATTTCCAGTCTTAGAAATCCTTAATAAGGTTGCTACGACTTCGAGTAGACTCAATGACGGTGGTTTGGTTTGAGGTTTAGGACCCTCAAAAGGTGTTCCAATGATGTAGTGGGTTAAGCACTGCGTCGCTAACTTAAAGATTGGTGGTTTAAACCAACTAGCCACTGCACAGGAGAAAGATGGGTAGTCCGCTTCCATCAGGCTTCACAGCCCCGGAAACTCTATACGGGGTCGCTATGAGTCAGAATCAACAAAATGGTTTGCTTTGAGGTCCGGCTCATAGCCACCCTGTAGAGGGCTTCCAAGGAGTGGCTGGTGGGTTTGAACCACCGACCTTGTGGTTAGCAGTCCAGTGCTTATCCAACAGCATCACACTAGGACTCTGAGTCTACCTTGGTAGTTATGTGCCGTGGAGTTGGTTCCGACTCATAGCGACGCTGCATAGGGTTTCCTAGGCTACCCTGAACAGGGTCACTATGAGTCGGAATCAACTCCACAGCACATAATCAGCACCACCAAATCTTTCTGGGAGCAGAAAGCCTCATCTTCCTCTCGCAGAACAGCTGGTAGTTTCAGTTTCATACTGCTGTTGTTGTTATTGTAGTTAAGTGCCATCGAGTAGGTTCCGATCCATAGCGACCCTGAACAGGGTTTCCGAGGCTGTAAATCTTTACGGGAGCAGAAAGCCTCATCTTTCTCCCGCGGAGCAGCTGGTAGTTTCGAACTGCTGACCTTGCGGTTTGCAGCCCAATTCGTAACCACTACGCTACCAGAGGCCTCTCAAAAGGAGCCCTGGTGGCATCGTGGGTTAACTATCGGGTTACCAACCAAAGTGCCAGTCTGAACCCACCAGCCACTCTACAGGAAAGATGAGATAGTCTGCTTCTGTAGGACTCCTGGTGTGGCGCTGTAGGATCAGCACTGGACTGTGAACCACAAGGTCGGTGGTTCAAACCCACCAGCTGCTCCTTGGAAACCGTGTACAGGGTCACTATGAGTCTAAATAAACTCCACAACACTTCCCAACACCAACAAGTCTGCTTCCATACAGATTGACAGCAGGTCTATTTAGCCCTAGGGTCACTATGAATTATGAATGGCTATCGGCTCTTCAGCAGTGGGTTTTGCTAGGTTATGCCCTTCACCAACCCCTTCTCTTCTTTCAGGGGACTCACGCACCCCACCTCCCTACCCCCACCCCACCTCCAATGGTACCTGCTCCCGGAGCTCCACCACCTCAGCCTCCAGACGCCCCAACCTCTCCTCCAGGGGGTGCTGCTCGTGGTGGGTCCCATGAAGGGACGAAGAGCGGTGGGCAGGTGCTTGCTGCTGGTAGTTATGGAGCTCAGCCAGCCTGGGAGGCTGTGTGGAGACAACCCCACCTGAGAGACACAAGAAACTAGTGTGGGTCTCCAAGTAAGGAGCTTGTGAGTTTCCTGGGTTCTGTCCTCTGAGTTCACCTCCCCACCCACCATTCCAGGAAGGCGACATGGTTTGTGGGAGTGCTCAGTGAAGGAGGAGGAAACCCTGAGGTGACAAAAGTGACCCAGGGCTCTGCAGGATCCTCTGATCCCATGGGGAGGTGAGAGAATGGGAGAGGACCCAGCCTTCCATGACTCTTCAGGGTCCTTGGACATGGCGAGGAGATAGCACATCATCCACCCTCATTCTGGGAGGCTGACTGCAGGACAAGGTGTTATGTGTGGGAGGCAGGGTACCTGGGAACATGTGAGTAAACCACTCTCAGAGAAAGTGTTCTGGAGGGTGTAGTCAGTCTTCAGCACCCACCTCCTGTGGTAGAGGGTCCTGAGGACCCCCATGTTGAGCAGGAGTGGGCTCTAGAAAGTGACACTTGGCTGTGTTTCCTAAAGGGCCAGGGGAACGGCTGGACAGGGCCCCCACATAGATCTTAACACTCCAGGCCAGATGAAGAAAGTGAGTGCCCCTGAGTTCAAGTTCAGGCCTGGGGACAGGGACCCATCACTTTCACCTTGTCCCTTTGACCCCTCTCCTGTAGTCCAGAAATTTAACCAAAACAAAACCCAGGGCTATGAAGCCTCCAAGGCTGCAATGTTTATGGAGGACTTGTGGTGTGGTGCTGTGAGTCAGCACTGGACTGCAAGCCACAAGGTTTGTAGTTCAAACCCATCCGCTGCTCCTCGAAAACCCTATACAGGGTCACTATGAGTCAGAATTGACTCAATGGCACTAAACAACAAACTCTTTATGGGCACAGACTGTCACATTTTTCTCCTGTGGAGCAGTTGGTGGGTTCAAACTGCCACCCTTTTGGTTTGTAGCCAACTGCTCAACCACTGGACCACCAGAGCTTCTTTCAGAAAAGTAAAGGCTGACTGGAGGCGATTGGTCCCCACTAACATCAATCATTCTGGTGGGGGTAGGCACGCAACTGACGTCAGTCCCTAGGAGGGAGGGGAGGGCTGCTCAAAGGCGGGGCGAGAGTGGCTAAGAGGGCTTCCCAGGGGACTAGGGACAATCGGTCTATGAGGAGACCACTCCCCCACCCCAACTGCCACCACAAAACCTAACTTGTCCTCCTTGTAAACTTTGCCCAGAGTTCTCCCAACTGGAGATGGTCATCCTCATTCGCCCAGTTGCCCAAGGCAGAAATCTGGGCTCAGCCTCCCTCTTTTCTATCCCCAAGTCCCATTAGTCTTGCGGTTCCTCCCCATCCTGTTTTCACTGGAAGGTAAAGCTTCTCGACCTTCCCACCCCCGCTCTTCTGCCCCAGGAGTCCTTCTGAATCATATATCTGCCTGCCCCCAGCAGCAAGTTCCCAAGTACCTCCGATCTCTCAGGCTGCCCCCTTTACCACCCCAACCTGGACCCACCAGGGGGTTCCATCCCCAGCTTTGCTCAGGAAACTGGTTCCACCCCACACACACACAGCACTTAGTCTTGGTATCTCTTCCAGGGTCAGCAAGAAAGGGGTCTCAGCACCTTCACCCTCTACCCAAGCTAGGTTCTCATCTGGTGTGCCCACCCCCACCCCCCCAGGATTCTGACTTGGCCCAGGCAATCCCTCCAGTCCTGCTTTAACAATAGGGGTCAGGGAGAAGATAGGGGTCCTGTGGGATCCTGCCTGGGTGATCTGCAGAAAGGGCTCATGGGGGTTCACAGGTCTGATGGTTCCCCAGGGACTGTCCTTGCTCCTCTCACCCCCACTACATTCCTACCCTGACTCCCCTATTTCAGTCTTCTCCCCCTTCCCCGGGGGCAGGGCCAGGCTTGAGACAAAGTCAGCTTCCAATGTAGCCTCCTCATTTTTCCTCTTTCTCAACATAAATAATTAACTTCAGATTTCCAGATTCCAGAATAGTCTCTCCCCCACGGTTGCCTGCAAGAATTCCTCCAAAGGCCCGAGCAGGACGCCCCATACCTCTCGGGGGGGGGCCCCTGCCCTGGCCTCCAGACTGCCCCATCTGACTCACTGTCATGGTTGACACTGGCCTGAGGGGTACCGAGGCAGGGCTGCGACAAGAAGCCCCGGCCAGGCTCTTCCTTATGCCAGAGGTGGAGTTGCTTCTGCTGCCCCCAAGCCCTGGTGCCCCACTTACCCCTGATGGGCTCTGTGGCCAGCACCAGGCTCGCGAGCTGCAGGCTGAGAGGCAGCAGGGCAGCCCTGAGCCCAGCCATGCTCGGCGGTCGTCGCGGCTCAGCGGGCGTGGGGAAGGCGGGTGCGAGACACCAGGCCGCCTCCCACCGTCTTTGTTCATCCCGCCCGCGGCTCCCGCCCCCACCCCCACCCCAGGCTCCTCAGTCTGACTCTGGGTCCTCTGACCCCAGTCCAGTTCAGAAGCATCCTGGGGTCAGCGCTAGATCCACAGGAAGCTGGGCGGGGTCAGGACCAAGTCTCTCCTGGGAGCCCAGAAGCTGCTGCTGCTGTTAAGAACTGTTGAGTCGGTTCCGACCCAGAAGAGACCCTAAAAATACAAGTAAACACAAATTCGTTACTCTCAGGCTCGGGGACCACCGCTCGCCCTGCCCCCTTAGGCCCTGAGGCTCCCAGTTTAGCATTTTCCCCCTCCCCCATTGAGTCCAAGAGAAACAGTACTGCTGTGAAGACAGGAGGGATCTGGATTCAAATCCCTACTTTGCAATTCTCTGTATCCTGGAGTCTCAGTTTCCCAATTGTAATCTGAGGGTCACAACATCTGCTTTCTAAACTGACAGTGAGGATGAAGAGCAATTATACAGAAAGAATTTAGGGTAGTGGTTACACAGGGTAAGTGGTAGCTAACTCAGTCCTGTCCTCTTCTCTCCACCTGTGATTCTTTCCTGGACCCTACTCACCACCCCTACCACCCCAGCAGGCCCAGGTGTGACCCCACATGCAAGGCCTCCTATGGCTGCTGGTCCTAAGCACTGGCCTGGCCCCTGGGTTAGTTTGGGCAGTAGGGGCAAAGGGAGGAAGTGAGGACAGCTGTCCACGTGGTCCACATGGCTGAGAAAGTCATCTTTCATCTGGCAGCTGGAAGCAGAGGGCGGTCTGCAAAGGGGCCCCAAGCTCACAGCAGAGAGAGACAGTGAGTTGGAGCTAGGAACCGTGACAAAGCAGTCTCCCTTCCTGTCATAAAGACCAGCAATTCACAAGTCCCCTCCCGAGCTCCACAGGGACTAAAGGTCTCTGCAGTCACTCTCTGTGCTTACAGCTCCATTGGAGAGATGGCTGAGTCTCCCCAAGGAGTGTGGGCGCCTCATAGGAGCCTGAGCTATTGCAGGGGGTGGGGGACTGTGGCTCAAAGTTGAGACGTGACCTCAACTGTCCTAGAGCTAGGCTCAGTGGAGCAGAGGAAAGCTGGGCCAACAGCCAGAAAAGGCATAAGGAAGCAGCAGCACCATCTACACCAGGATGTATATAAGGAGTCCTGCGGTGTGGGGCGCTGCGGATTAATGCGCTAGACCCACAGGGTTGGCGGTTCAAACTCACCAGCCGCTCTTTGGAAACCCTATACAGGGTTGCTATGAGTCGGAACTGACAGCACTTAACAACAACAAGTGTGGTATAAGGCAAAACTCCCTGAGTGGTACAGAGAGTTAAGTGCTTGACTGCTAAACTAAACATTATCATTTCAAATACACCCATATGTTCTGAAACACCACAGTCATTGAAAACTCTACTCTGACACACATGAGGGTTGGAATCAATTCTATAGCAGCTGGTTTGGCAGTTGGTTAGGTGGTGGAGAGCTTTGGCCAGGTCCTGGGTCTAACGCTATGTGGCCTTTTTGTCTAGTTAATTCCAACTCATGGTGACCCCATGTGCACCAAGTAGAACTTAAGTTTTCAAGGCTGTGACCTTCCAGAAGCAGACTGCCAGGACAGTTTTCCAAGGTACCTCCAGGTGGGTTTGAACTGCCAACCTTTCAGTAGTTAATCCACCCAGGGTTCCTTGTGTGACGATAGGCAAGTCATTCAGCATCTTGGTGACATTTTCCTTAGCTGTGACATGCCCGTCTACCTACACCCCTTCATACAAGTCTGTGGGAATTAAGTAAATTGACATCTGTTGAGATCTCTCAAGACCTAGGCCTGAGCTGTTGCCTCTAGTCTTTGCCCTAACCACTAGGGTGGGGTTGCTGTTAGCATCATTGCACAGTGAGGAAGCTAAGAGAAGCTGGGTCACATGTTCAAGGTCACGTTGGGAATAAACCATAGGGCTTAGACTCAATGTCACACCTTGGGTCCCCAGGGTCCAGCTAGGCTTTATGGGAGCATAAAAAAACCCATCTTTCACCTGAGGATCAGCTGATGGCTTTGAACCACTAACTTTATGGTTAGCAACCCAATGCTTATCCCACAGTACCACCAGGGCTCCTCTGTACAACCCTACTTTATAAAGCCGTCCGAGTCTACCCAACTCTCTGTCCCCATAGCATCTGCTTCAGCCCCAGTAACTACCCCTTCCCTCCTCACCACCCTCGGACCTCCTGAATGACGCTGGGGAATATGTCGGACCTAGATGACTGGTTTCACTTCAAATTCATGACCACAAACGTCCAGGGATACTCAGCACTGGCCAGGAACCCCACCACAATTCCCTGAGAAATTCATCTTCCCAGGCTCTGGAAGGGGTGCTTTACACTCTCCATCCTCCTCAAACTTTCCAATGGCTCCACCTAGGCATTCCATAGTTTTAAAAAATAATTTGTGTGTGTGTGCTAAAAAACATAACAAAAATCTGCAATTTCTGTGATTGTCACAACTGTAAAAGTAGAAGTTTCGTAACATAAAGGGGGAAGTAGTTAATTTTACATTCCAGGAACAGAGGACCGACCAAGGGAGAAGAGCACGAGAGGAATGTGGAACCTTATCCAGAGAAGCAGCGACACCAGAGATGGAGGCAGAGATGAGGACATGAGAGAGGGAGCAGTGGAGGACTCTACACTCATGGAAAGACAGGGATGAGTGCTGGTGGCCAGAAGGCAGGCTTGCAGAATGTGCCCTTGGCTGTTTACATAATTATATATTCCTGAGTGTTTTGTGTACATCAAAAAAACAAACAAACAGAGGGAATGGGAGCAAATGCTGTTGAATGATGATGCATGGAGGGGATTGTAATCATTGCAATGAAACGAAATACAATAGGATGAATGTAAAACCGATGTTCTTCCATGTAGACTATCACTCAATAAAAACTTAAAAAACAAAAAAACCAACTGCAATTTCAATTTCAATTTTTGTTTTATGTTGTTGTTGTTGTTAGGTGCCATCGAGTTGGCACCAACTCATAGTGACCTTATGCACAGCAGAACAAAACACTGCCCAATCCTGGGCCAACCTCACTACCGCTGCCACACTTGAGTCCCTCAATGATGCCACCTGGCCAATCCATCTCGTTAGGGGTCTTCCTCTTTTTCTCTGACCCTCCATCTTAGTAAACATGACATCCTTCTCCAGGTACTGTTCTCTGCTGACAATATGCCCAAAGTATGAGAGACGAAGTTTGGCCATCTTGGCCTCCAAGGAGCACTCTGACTGCACTTCTTCCAACACAGATCTATTGGTTCTTTTGGCAGTCCATGGCACTTTCAGTATTCTCCTCCAACACCATAACTCAAAGGCATCAATTCTTCTATAGTCTTCCTTATTCACTGTCCAGCTTTTGCATGCATATGAGGTTATTGAAAATACCATGGCTTGGGTCAGGCGTACCTTAGTCCTCAAGCTGTCATCTTTGCTAACATCTTTGCTTTTATACAGAGCCAGTAATTACAGTCACCTTGTTATGAAACCACTACATTGTGCTTCCAATCATTTTCAATTCCTTAAAGACTCAGTGTCCCTAAACAGTATGATTTGGGCAAGTTACTCATTAACAACCTGCAATATGCAGATGATACAACCTAGCTTACTGAAAGTGAAGTGGACTTAAAATACTTACTTATGAAGATCAAAGAGCACGGCCTTTGGTATGGATTGCATCTCAATATAAAGAAAACAAAAATCCTCACCACTGACCAATAAAACAACATTTTTATCAATGGAGAAAAGATAGAAGTTGTCAAGGACTTCATTCTTCTTGGATCAACTATCAACACTCATGAAAGCAGCAGTCAAGAAATCAAATGACGTATGGCATTAGGCAAATCTGTTGCACAAGACCTTTTTAAAGTGTTGAAGAGCAAAGATGTCAGTTTAAGGACTAAGGTGAGCCTGACCCAAGCCATGGTATTTTCAATCAACTCATATACATGTGAAAGCTGGACAGTGAATAAGGAAGACCATAGAAGAATTGATGCTTTTGAGTTATGGTGTTGGAAGAGAATATTGAAAGTGCCGTGGGTTGCCAAAAGAACCAACAGATCTGTATTAGAAGAAGTGCAGTCAGAGTGCTCCTTGGAGACCAAGATGGCCAAACTTCGTCTCTCATATTTGGGACATATTGTCAGGAGGGACCAGTCACTGGAGAAGGATTTCATGTTTGGTAAGATGTAGGGTCAGAGAAGATGAGGAAGACCCCCAGCAAGATGGATTGGCAAAGTGGCAGCATCAATGGGTTCAAGCGTGGAAACAACTGTGAGGTTGGCCCAGGATCGGGCAGTGTTCTGTTCTGTTGTACATAGGGTTGCTATGAGTCGGTACTGACTCAATGGCACCTAACAACAACAACAATGTGAAATACTGAGTCCTGGTGTGGTACTGTATGTAGTGTAGGATCAGCACTGGACTGCTAGCCACACAGTTGATGGTTCAAACCCACCAGCCGCTCCTTGGAAACCTTATACAGGGTCGCTGTGAGTCAGAGCTGACTAGATGGCACTTAACAACAACAACAATGTGAAATAGAGGAACCCTGGTTGTGTCATGGTTAAGTGCTTGGTGTAGTTAAGCGAATGGTTGGTGGTTCAAATGCACCTGCTGCTTGGTTGAAGAAAGATGTGGCAGTCTGCTTTCATGAAGCTAATGACTTTGGAATCCCTATGGGGCACTTCCACTCTGTCCTATAGGGCCCCTTTGAGTGAAATCAACTCAATGGCAGTGGGTAATGGGTAATGTAAAATGGGGGCGATCATAGTACCTCTGCTGGAGCAGTGGTCCAGTTTGTCTGCACCAGGGTTCTTGGGAAAGCAGAGCCTGAGGTCCATGCAAGTTTCTTTTGGAATATGATCCCAGAGAGCAGGGACGTGGGATGGGGATAGTGGAACAGAGATGCATGGAGAGCCGAGAAACGGATCCATGTGGGTTTGGCCTTTGCTATAGGCATCTGATGGTACAGTGGCTGACTGTCTGAGGTTCAAACCCACCAGCTGCTCCACGGGAGAAAAATGTAGCACTCCATCTCCATAAAGATGACCACCTTGGAAACCCTATGGGATACTTCTATTCTGTCGCATGGGTTCACTACGAATAAAAAATGGACTCTGTGGCACCTAACAATATCGTGGTCATCTGACCATCCAACCCACAGGGTCATCTGAGGCAGACAAAAAGTGCTTCAGGACTGTTCACCAAAGGTAGGAAGTTGTCCTGTGGCCAAGGGTGGGCCCACTAGGTATTAGTTGCTTGCAGTTATGCACAAGGAAGAGCCAGTCCTCAGAGAAACTTGGAGGTGAGAAGGGAGAGAGAGATATAGCTTTAGCTTGAGGCCATATCCTTTCCTAGATGCTTCTGTGCAAAGCTGCTGGGAGCAGAGAGAGATGTTTAGCACAAAGAGCCAGCGGGAAGGACTGATTGTGAGGGTTGGAAATGTAAAGGTTTATAGCAAGGAAGGGAGTGATTCACTTTCCAGTCTAGGAGTGGAGGTCCCTAGGACCATCAAGGGAGAAGAGCAGAGAACAGGACCCTACCCAGAGAAGCAGTGATGCCTGAGATGGAGGCAGAGATGATGACGTGGAGTGATGGAGCAGCTGGGAACTTTAGAGCCAGAGAGGGAGAGTGATTGTGTGCTGAAGACTGGGGGTGGGGGTGGGGGTGGGGGAAAGAGATAGTGTAGGGGGCAGGCTTGCAGTGTACACCCTTTGGTTGGTTGATGATGCATGGAGGGGATGGAACCATGACAATGAAATGATATATGATAGAATGAATGTAAAACTAATGTTTTCCCATGTAAACTATCATATAATTCACAATAAATAAATAAAAAAAGAGCAAGCGGGATAAGGCACAGAAAAAAAAACTTTTCACGGAATGTGGCACATTTTAATCACCAAAGTGTATGGTTGTTTTTATTATAATGACCATCATTTCCCTGTGAAGGCCAGCCTGGAAAGTTAATATCAACATTGCCTGGTTCTGAGTCATCTTCATGGCCACAGGTTGTTCTGCTCACCTTCAGTGTTGTCGCCACTGTGTATTTTGAGTATCTTCCAACCTCAACTCTTTTTCTAGGCACCAGGGCCATAAGACCCTCATCCCTGCTGTTCCCCACTCCCATGGCTTTCAGGGGGATTCAGACCCCCATGAGGGTGGAATTTTATTGGTTTACATTTCATGCTCAGGCTTCAGCCTCAGATAGCGGGGGTGGGGTTGGAAGACAGGGCAGGAAGCCCCTAGCAAAAAGGAGAGTTGCCCCAGCAGCCCTGTCTAGACTAGGGGTGCAGGGAAGCCCCAGGGAGCAGATAAATGTGGGTGTTGCCTGTGGAATATAAACTAGATCCTACTTGTACCCCAGATGCCCACTCAGTTTTCTAGAAGGGCAGTGGTGGAGAGGCCACTTCCAAACTTCAGAGCTCCAGCACGTTTACCCTCCCACAGACCAGTCTCCCACCCCATCACTGCCTGCTTTAATCAGAGTATGCCTAGGCCTTCTGAGCCCACCCCAGACCTCCATTTTGTACAGGCAACACGACTGCCCCCTTCCAGCTCCCTGATGCCAGTGAAGACTCCACCTCAAAGGCACTCAGGCTAAAACCAAAGGGGAGCAGGGAAATGAGATGAATGAATGGAAGTACTGAGCAGATTGAGGCATTGTGAAGAATGTAACCAATATCACTGAACAATTTGTGTAGAAACTGAAATGGTATCCTAAACTGATGTGGAAAGCAACTTCAACCAAAAACACAATCAAATGTTATTCAACAAATAAACAAGCCTCCGGCTCAGGCATGGTCAGCCTAGTCCTTGCTACATGCCAGTCAGCTTCCGTTTGTCTACCCAGCCTCGGGCTTGTCCATCTGACTCCCGGGAGACCTCAGGACTTCCTCCCAATGCCTCTGAAGAGAAACTGACTTGTAGGCAGTTCTGACATGGGGTGAAGCAGTCAGCAAGCTGAGGGACCACAGCCTCAGAGAAGAAGCTGTGAGCAGCCAAGCTAATAATGAATGGCCCTCCTCCAACACTCTGAGGAAATCCTGGCCTCTAGCTCCAGGCCCACCCAAATGTGCCTCAGCATGCGGCTTCTGTGACCCTGGCCCAGCCTGAGTTAGGAGTGCTGGGGCAGTCGGGGAGTCACAAGGCAGCATTTTTATTGCTAGAAACTTCTTATCTCAAGCTAGGCAGCAGTAACCTCTTCCTGAACACCTCAGGCCATGACTCAGCCAGCAGCTCTGCTCAGAAGGACTGATGGCCCGGTCTACTTGGGTGGGACAGGAAGATGTATGGTAAACCATCCAGAGGGGAGGGCCTGGGCAGACAGCAAGGCAGGAAAGCTGCAGGAAGGATGATGGCCTTGGACGGGCCCCAGGGAGAAGGAAAACTTAGGCGAGGAGGATGCCACAGGGTGGCACCGGTGAGCAAGAAGAGGGCTTTGGTGGCACTCTTTTGAGCCTCATCTCCAGATTGAGGGAGTCCAAGTGTGGAGCTCTGGTAGCATAGTGGTTGCTGACCTCAAGATCGGCAGTTCTGCAGGAGAAAGATGAGGTTTTCTGCTCCCGTAAAGATTTACAGCCTTGGAAACCCTGTGCAGGGTCACTATGAGTCGGAACCGACTCCACGGTACTCAACAACAAGAAGTGTGGCGCTGTGGGTTAAATCAGGGTCAGCAGGAACTTCAAGGTAGATGGTTCAAGTTCACCAGCTGCTCCTTGGAAGCCCTGTACAGGGTCACTATGAACTGGAAAAACCTCAACAGCTTTTAGCAACAACTCCAAACTGAATGAGTCCACTAGATGCTCAGGCCCAGGAAAACACAGGTTCCAGGTCTGGGCAGCATGCGTCAGTTGATCCAAAGGCCTTCTTCCTTCAACTAGTGCTAAGAGCTATAGTATGCGATAGAGGTCAGGGGGACACAAGGGCTGGGGATTTAATTACCACAGATGTCTGGAGGTACCAGACAGTGAACTGAGGGTGGTGGTGAGGGCCTTTTCACGAGATTTGGAGGTCACCACCTCTCTGCCTCTGCACCCAGGGGAAATCCAGGCTGATGGATCCACGATACCCACTGCCAAGGTGCCAGTCTCACGGGAGGTGCAGGTTCAGGCTAGTAATTGGCAAGCAGACTGTGCTCAGTTGCCAGGAGCAGAAGGCAGGACAGAGAATGCACCAGGGCAGAGGGAAAGCCTTGGCCTCCCCACCAGCTGCCCCCCAGGGCATGCAGAGGCTGTGAAGGCCTCAGGCCAGGCTCTGCTTCCACCAGGAGGCCTGTCCCTGAGAGAAAGCCACCCTAGTAACCAAGTGACAAGACCCTAGGCCCACACTTTGCTGTCCCTCCCATCTCCCACAGCATCTGAGCCCCAAGAACAGCAGATGAGAGGGTGGGACCTCGGGGGAGGGAAGAGGCAACAAGGGGCTCCTTCCCCAAAGCCCCCTGCCCCCATCCTCTTTGTCCTTGCCCCTGTACATACTATACTTTGTTGTTGTTGTTAGGTGCCATCAAGTCAGTACTGATTCATAGCCCCCTTATGCACAACAGAATGAAACAAACTGCCTAGTCCTGCAACAACCTCACAATCGTTGGTACATTTGAGCTCATTGCTGCCGCCACAGTGCTAATTCATCTCATTGGGGATCTTCCTCTTCTTCAATGACCCTCCACTGTATCAAGGGACTGGTCCCTTCTGATAATATGTTTGAAGTAGGAGAGAAGTCTGGCTATCCTGACTTCTAAGGAGCATTCTGGGTCTCATATAGGGTCTAGAAATGGGTTCTTAGGAAATAGTCCCTGAAAGCCTGGAAGGACCACAGTCCTGATAGAAACTTGTTCTTGTGCCTGTGGGAACCAGCCCCTCCGCATTTGTTTTGTTACTCAGTCACTTACATAGTCATTATTCAGCCTCTCATTTGTTCATTCATTCTTTCCTTCCTTTCAGCCTTCATCCTCTCATTCAATAGTTCCCAGCCTGGAAGAGGAGGTGGGCTCTTAGCTAACTTAGCAATGCAGGCTCTGGTTCCCTCCTCTTGATGCCCCTCCTCAGCTTCTTTCTCATTTATTCTGTGCCCCCAGAGCTCTGCCTCTTTGCTTGTGTATCTGGGATCCTTTCTCTGCCCTCTGGATTCTGAAGGACAATAATGCTGGCAGGGATGTGAAGAGACTGGGACATGTGTCTGAATTCTGATAGAATTTGGCTAATGGGAAGGTGGGAGGACTGAACAGACCCAGTATTTCTTCTCTCTTGCTGTAGCCATAGCACCTAAGGGTGGCCCTTGGAGGGTGCCAGTTGTCCCCATGGACACTAGTTCCTGGGTCTTGGTAGCCCTACTCACATCCCTGAAAATGCTCCCTTCACTTACTTCTTGTAATGTCACCTATATACTGCAAGGACCCTAGCTTGTACACTTGTCATCAGAGCTACCCCCACTGAGGGTGGGCCCTTTCCTGAGTCCCTGGGCAGTCTGGGAGCAAAGTGGAAGTCACCAAATCTGTAGCGATAACCCTGAGCCTCCTGAGAGAAGGAAGGAAGTCTGGCTGGTCCTGTAGGATGGCTTGAGGGGGGTCCAGAAGAGCCAGGCAGAGGTGTAGGAATGAAAGACAAGGCTCCTCTGCCCCTCAGTGACTTATACACCTGCTGCTTTCTGTTTTAAAGTACTTGGACTTTTAAATTTGGACTTTCTTAGAGTCCTGGTATGATGCCATAGGAGAAGTACTAGATTGTTAACTGCAACAGACAGCTCAAATATAGCAGCAATTCTGAGGTTGATACAGGACTGGGTAGTGTTTCCGTCTGTTGTCTTTAGGGTCACTTATGAGTCAGAACTAACTCAATGGCACCTAACAACCATAACAAAACTTCTGTATAATCAGAGATTTTGTCTTCTGAATCATTTACATTTTTTAAAACTTATTTTAATCAAACCAAAACAAATCAAATTGCTGCTGTGGAGCAGAACTGCTCCATGTGAATTTCTTGGCTGTAATCTTTACAGCTGGAGTCCTGGTGTAGCATGGTTCAAACCCACCAGCCACTCCTCAGAAACCCTCTGCAAGGTCGCTATGAATCAGAACCAACTTAACAACACTTAACAACAACAATCTTTACATCTATGCCTTTCTTCCGAGCTACCACTGGGTGCGCTTGAGTGACCAACCTTTAGGTTAATGGTGGTAGCAGTGGTTGTATGCCACTGAGTCAGTTCCAACTATAGCAACCCTGTATTTCCAAGGCTGTAAATCTTTACAGGAGCAGAAATCTTATCTTTCTCCCGAGGAGCATCTGATAGATTCCAACTATTGACCTTGCAGTTAGCAACCCAGTTCATAATCCCCTCCGCTACCAGGAAGCATACATAAACTGCTTGCACTCCCTACAGACCTCATTTTAATTTACATTCCATGAAATTCACCCCTTTGAGTGGGCAGTCCTCTGAGTTTAGGCAAATCACAGGGTTGCTTCACTACCACCACAATGAAAACGCAGAACCGTCCCAGTCACTTCCGGCTGGAACTTTGTGTCAACTCCTCCTACTTTCCACCCTAATCCATTTTACAGTCCTACAGTTTTGCTTTGTTTTACACTCTTGTTGTTAGGTATCCTTGAGTCGGTTCCACAGAAGGAATGTCTGCACCATCCTCACAATGGTTGTTACGCTTAAGACCATTGCTGCTGTCCATCTCTTTGACAGATGAGTGATGAGTTTTACATTGTGGCGAATATGCAAATACCAAATCATTTCCTATTTCAACACTTTTTTACTGTATAAGTCAGTGACATTCATCACATTCGTCACATTGTGCAACCATGCCCACTATCCGTTACCAAAATTTCCCATCACCTTTGACAGAAGCTCAGCACCCCTAATTACTAAGAAACTTGGGTTTTAATAAATTTACCTCTTCTAGACATTTCATATAAATGAAATCATTCCTTTTGTGACCAACTTGTTTCACTCACCATCATGTTTTCCAGGGTCCCCCACATCATGCACGGAGCACGACGTCATTTCTCTTTGAAGCTGAGCAGCAACCCCGTGCCTATATCATGTTGATGTGTCCAGTCATCTGGTGATGGGCCTGGAGGCTGTTTCCACTTTGGGACCATTGTGACAAGTGCTGCAGTGAACATCAGTGTGCAAGTCTCTGTCTGCGTTCCTGCTTGTAATTCTTTTGGGTCTATATCTAGACCATGACTATAGGTTTGTATGAGACTTTTCCTGGGGCCACATTCATCTCTGGGTTCATGGGACACTACTCCAGGCCTGAACATGGAAGAAGGCCTACAGCTGCTAACCCCCTTTGGCCTCTACATCACTTTGTGGAGCCCAGTGGAGGAAGAGGGGCAGTTTGGGGAGAGTCCCAGGGAGCTCTAGGTTGCCAGAGTAGGGAGATCTGTCTGCCTCCCTGGCTTGGTCTGCTCCAGAGACTCAGTAAGGCCCACTAGTCACACAGAACCCAGGGAGTGCTCTAGGGAGCCATGCTGGCATCTCACCCCACCCCACCACTCCACCAGAGGCAAGGGGGCAAGCAGACCAACTGAGGCTGACTGAGGAGGATGGACAGACAGGCAGCTCCAAGAACTGGCAACAAGGTGAAGTGACCATTTGGTAACAAATGAACTTGAACACTCAGTTTACTCCTTTTCCAAGGGGGATACTAGTGATACCCACCTCATAGGAGCCAACACGTAGACTAAGAGGCCGTTGTTTAAGCAGGACAAGGGTATACTGAATGGTTTGAAATTAGTAAGGTGTGTTCCTGAGTTGTATCCTCTCACCATGCATATTCAATCTGTATGCTGAGCAAATAATCCGAGAAGTTGATTACATGAAGGAAAGTAGCATCAGGATTGGAGAAGATTTATTAACAACCTGAGATCTGCACATGACACAACCTTGTTTCCCAATGCGAAGAGGGCTTAAAATACTTACTGATGAAGAGCAAAGAATATAGCCTTCAGTGTGGTTTGCACCTCAGTGTGAAAAAACCAAAAATCCTCACAACTCAACCAATGAATAACATCATGATAAACAGAGAAAAGATTGGACTTGTCAGACTTTGTTTTGCTTGGATCCACAATCAACATTCATAGAAAGAAGCAGCAATCAAGAATTGAAACAACGTATTGCATTAGACAAATCTGTTACAAAAGACCTCTTTAAAATGTTCAAGAGCAAAGATATTAGTTTGTGGACTAATGTGTACCTGAGTGTGGACAATTTTTGACTCACCCTCATACTTCACAGTGCCTAACAAGTGTTGTTGTTGTGTGTCTGGGGAGTTCTACTCCAAATCCCCACCAGGTACCCACCTCAGGTGGCCAGAGAGGGTCAGCCAGTACACCCCCACAGTGTAGTGGGGAGATGCTACCAGCAGGAAGGTCCTACCTCCACGCCCCCTGCATAACCTTACAGTCAAATACTCTTTTCCCTGGAGTCCCCGCTCCTCCTGAAGGCCTCTGAAATCCAAAGTAAATGTAAGAAGCCTGCTAACCCCTGGACTGCCCTGATGCCGTCTTCTTCTTCCACCTCAGTGTTCACCTCAGAGGGACAATTCTGCTCCAGGGAGAACCCCTAGCCCAGCTTTAGGTTGAGGAGCTACAGCTGGATCTGCATGATAAGCATTCAGAACATGTACCCCACATGACTGATGGTGGCCGTTGTGTGTCTGGACCCCTCTCTCCAGTGGAGGCACCTGTGCTGGGACAAGAGAGAACACCAGAAGGTCCTGGGAGGTCCCACTTGTTGCTCCAGGGAGAAATTAGCTTTTACCCTACTTCACAAGCCTCAGAAGTCTGGGAACCCACACCCGCCTCTTCCTTTTTCTCTTTAAGCTCTTCAGGAAGTCCTCCAGGCAGAGCAGCCGGAAGGAGGCCCTGACCCTCCTGAGACAATACTGGAGTGGAAGGTCAGTGGTTTGAGCATAATGCTAAAGAAGCAGGCTGAGGAGGACTTTAATCAGCCAATTAACGTGCTGTTGATGGAGGAGATGAGGGTGTCTGGGCCAGCTGTCCTGCTGTCTAGACAGTGAGGAGAGAAGGGAGCACCAGGACAGGGAAGGGCCAGCAGGGCAGGGTGGGGTAGGATGCTAAGACAGACCCTGGGAGCTGAGCTTCCAGAGGAATGCAGGTGGGGGTGGAGAATCAGATCTTTGTCACCTTTATTTATAGAAGGTGATGAGAAATCCAGAAAATAGTGAAACTCCAGGATTGTTGTTGTTGTTGTTAAGTGCCGTCGAGTCGGTTTCGACCCATAGCGACCCTGAACAGGGTTTCCGAGGCTGTAAGTCTTTACGGGAGCAGATTGCCTCATCTTTCTCCCGCGGAGCAGCTGGTAGTTTCGAACTGCGGACCTTGCGGTTCGCAGCCCAATTCGTAACCACTACGCTACCAGAGCTCCTTAATACAAGAGTTTAAATGATACAAAGTAATAGGTACAGGAGATCAGCCCCTAGGGATTTGGGGGACTTCACAGACTGTGAGTACAAGGGGATAGGAAGGGCAAAGTCAGAGGTGGTCCAGCTTTCCGGGATTGAGGAGAGAGATGGTAACCAGTAAGAAAAGGGAAGTAGCATTTGTTCCTAAGGGGGTAAGTGAACACAAAGTCAGGGCCTGGAATGGATAAGTGTGTGTGTGTGCATTTTTGTCAGTTTGGGGCTGTATTAAGAGAGCAGAAAGAGTGTGCATTGGACAGGCAGAGACTCAGACCTACATAGATGTGTTATGTGACAATGCAAGCTGAGAGGGGGCTTTCCAAGTCACACCCCAGGGAGAAAGCCCTAGCTGTGATGTCTTTTTGTTTTTTTAATTGTGAACTGAGTGATAGTTTACATGGGAGAACATTGGCTTTACACCATCATTTCATTGCAATGATTACAATCTCCTTCATGCATTATCATTCAACAGCATTTACTTCCATTCCTTCTGTTTTTTTTCTTTTAGGGATGATGGGGAGATGTACACAAAAAACAGGAATATATAATAATTTTAACAACCAAAGGGTACATTCTGCAAGCCTGCCTCCTGGCCACCCAGCCGTGGTGTCTTGAGCGTTGATCATAATACATCGGTGGCGCTGTGGGCTAATGCATCAGACTGCAAAGTCGTTTGAACTGCAAGGTCAGTGGTTCAAGCTCACCAGCTGCTCCTTGGAAAACCTATACAGAGTTGCTAAGGGTTGGGATCGACTCGACGGCACTTAACAACAATAACAATCCCTTTTATGTGCTAGGAATTGGGACAAGAGCCAGAGCGACAGTGTCAACCTGTCAGTCATGCCGCCTCTGCCAAGCCTCAGCTGACCCCAGCCCCAAACTTTATGTAAGAGTGGTTTGTCCATGTCACCACACTGAATGGGAGCTCCGGGGTCGGGGTGGTGGTGGTGGTGCAGAATTTGCTCTGATTTGAGGTGCATGGAAAGCAAGCAGTCTATTTATTGAACTCAGGCCTCACAGCTAATTGGTGACACGAATGGCATCAATGTCACTTCACAGATGGGTAACAGGATATAGGAGAATTAGAGGTTTGCTCAAGGCTATCCAATCCCCGAGTGGCAGGACCAGCATTCTACTCTGTCCACCTGCTGTGTGGACATGGGGAAGCTGAGAAGCAGGTCAGCCTGGGGACTCCAAGAGCCCAGGCCAGAGGAGGGTCTCTTGGAGGCCAGGCAGTCACTCTCTGGCCAGATCCACATGGAGAGTCCCCTGTCCGGCTGGCCCCATCTCCCCTCCCTGTCCCTCACTCAGACCTTCTTTCAGTTCCGTTTGGTGACATGACTGTCCCATTGTCCCCCACCCCCACTCCCTACACAATGCTCTCTGGTTTTTCCTTAATCAGGGAGGTGGGCACATCTCTATCACAGCCACTTAGTCTGTAATGTCCCTGCCAGGGGAGGTGGGGCCAAAGCTGACCCCTTTATGGGCTGAGGGTTCTAGACAACATGGATGCTCAGACCTCCTGGGGCCCTAGAGACTAAGTCTCCCTGTTCCCCTGGTCACCAGGGGGAACTGGGAGTGATCATATAGGGGGGTGGGGTGGCAGCCAGAGTCTCATTTCCCCTGTGCTTACGTTTCCACGTGCAGACAGCATGAGAGGGCTGGGCCACTCTTCCATTTGGAAGCCCTGGGCTCTTTCTACTCAAGCTTTGTCTTTGGACCAAGGTGGCTACTGGTCAGCTGGCAAGCTGAGCCCTGCCCAGCACCATCCCGGCTTCCAGCCAATGTTGTCAGCCCTGTCACAGTGTCCCTCTTTTACCTGAGGACTGGAGCACACAGGACCTACTAGGTTATTGATAGAGAATGCAGCAGACAGGCATCAGCTCAATCATAGAACTTTTCTCGGCTATGACTCCAGATATATTTTCTGGGCCTAGAAATTTCTAGAGGGTTGAATCGTTTTCTATTAAGTATAACTGCCTCTAGTGAAAAAGAGTTCCATTTTGTGTGCGTGGGAGGGGGGGGCACTTTCAATTAAATGGCAGTTTCTTTCATAAAGAAAGAAGTTGTTGTTGTGAAGTGCCGTCGAGTCAGTGCCAACCCACAGCGACCCTGTATAGGGTTTCCGAGGAGCAGCTGGTGAGCTTGAACCACTGACCTTGCAGTTCAAACAGCTTTGCAGTCTGACACATTAACCCACAGAGTCACACCAGGGCTCCATAAAGAAAGAAGTAAGTAGGAGACAATATATCCATCCATGTTTTCCTCATCCATATTTGCTGTTATTGATTGTTGGTTAGTGCCACTGAGTCAGTTCCCACTCATAGCAAACCTGTTCAGGGTTTCTGAGGAGCGGCTGGTGAATTTGAACCACTGACCTTGCACTTCAAATTGACCTTGAGGTCAAGTGTTTATCCTACAGTGCCACACCAGGGCTCCCATCTACATTTTAAAAATATGGAATAGTGAAAATATTCAGTGGATACAATTAATAAAAGATGGATAATTATCTTTCCATCGCATCTTGGGACTAGAAACAGACAGATAGAAATAAGACAAAAAGATATACCGCAATACATAGTAAGATAAGGGGTAAAGACCTACCCAAGTATTCCTACAGAGACCGGGGAAAGGAAATACCAGATCTGACTCATGATCCAATACAACTGTGCTTGTTAAAAATATAAAGCTCTAGAGGGAACAAACAAGATGGCGGATCGGGTGGACGTATAGCAGAGAGCTCCGCCAACAACAACACAGAATACCCGACCAAGCAGGCTCAGGAGACGGTCCCAGAACTCTGAACCACATATAAAGGAATACTTAGAAGGTTGGAAGGCTCACAGCTGGGGGAATTTGTGGCAGAAGCAAGAAATCT
>NW_006408559.1:1411756-1413744 GCF_000296735.1 Chrysochloris asiatica
TAAAGTTTGAAGAGCAAATATTATCATTTGGAATTTATATATTTTAATTGCTAATTAAAATTGAATTAACTTGAGATTTTTCTTCACTCAAAAGTCTTTTTTAATTAAGAAATTACTAGAGGGAGAGAAGTACTCCCTAGGTAGTAGTCATTTTTTTGTGTTTATAGAAATGGGAAAGGTGACACCAATGATGCCTGAAGTTTGGTATAAATGATGTCTGTAAATTGTGTATAATGAAAAGGCAAACACTAGATTGTGTATCTTTTTTTTCTCTCCCCCTTTTATTGATTTTTTAAATTTATACATTCATTTTAAACAGATTTTTCTCTCAACACCATTTTGTTTTTGTTTTTGTTTTTTTAGTTTTTATTGTGAATCGAGCGATAGTTTACATGGCAGAACATTGGTTTTTACACTCATCATTTCATTGCAATGATTACAATCTCCTCCGTCCTCTGTGCATCATCATCATTTAACAGTATTTGCTTCTATTCCCTCTATTTTTTGATGGGGGGTTGGGAGTATACACAAAAACACTCAGGAATATATAATCATTTAAACAACTAAAGGGCACATTCTGCAAGCCTGCCTCCTGTTCACCAGCACACAGCCTGTCTCTTTCCATGAGTCTAGAGTCCTCAGCTGCTCTCTCTCTCCATGTCCTCATCTCTGCCTCCAGCTCTCGTGTCGCTATTTCTCCGGGTAGGGTTACACACTCCACTCATGCTCTTCTTCCTTGATAGTCCTAGGGTCCTCTGTTCCTGGACTGTAAGATTAACTACTCCCTACTTTTGTAACAAAACTTCTACCTTTACAGTTGTGACAGTCACAATTAGTCATGATAACAATTATTCATTATTGAATCAATAAGAATCTTATCCCCATCTCCTTTCACCAGACCCATCTAGACAATATGAAACTATTCAGTAGAGACTCTACCTTCCCTCGCATACTCCCCCTTGAAAACTTGTAAGCCAGTCACTTTGTGCCTTTATAGCTTCCCCATTTTAGGTAGCCAGTATCTAAGTTGCCGGTCCCCATCAACCCTGTATACAGAGTAGATAGGATAGATACTTGATATGAAGACTTCTTTCCTCTCAGTTGGAATTTTGAGTTACTACATCCATAAATATAGATCAAGTTAATCAAATTGTAGCAATTTACACTTGTTTCCTTTATCCAAAATTGTTGTTGTTGTTGTTTTTTAATCTTCCTCTAGTTGAGCCATCAAAGCTAGGTCAAATGGGTACTATCTGCAAGTTTGGTTGTTCTTGTGCATCTCCCCTCACTTCATATCAGCTGGACACTTCACTCTGAGCTCTAGCCTTCCGTGGCTATGTCCTTGTCCATGGGCTCAGGAGTCCCAGGTTTCACCACACTTTGGACCAACCAGCCCTTCCTCTTATTTCTCTCATTTCTAGGTGAACAGGAATCTATGGAACATGGTCGAACTCAGTCCATATCTTCATTGCTGCCTTTCTCCCTCTTCCACTCACCAGCCGACCAACCTGGTCACCAGCAAGCTTATGTGCCTGCTCATGTTTTCCCTTTGAGTTTCAGTCTTGGAGGGGGTTGTATATGCTTTTTGCAAAGAAGGTGGAAATTACAGATGCTGATATGAATTAGATATAACCAATCCTCTCGCTGGATTCATTCTCTTGGACTTAGGGTTTAGGACTGTGGTCACATGGGACAAGCCACTCAGCCTGGATAAAGTAGTTCTTAAAGTTTATGTTCTACCTCTCAATATGGTGAGTAATGTCTGGGGTCTTAAAAGTGTCTAGGTTGTATCATATAAGATACATTAGTCTTTATTCATCCGGAACAAAAGAGAAAGAAGGAACCCTTAAGAGAAAAGGGGATGGACTACAGGACAAACTGTCTGCATGAATCACTGTCTCCTTGACCTTGAGATCAGAAGATTTAGATGGTGCCCAGCTATCACTACTGAACATCCTGACCAGGAACATAATGGAGAAGGCCTGATA
>NW_006408559.1:1413844-1436420 GCF_000296735.1 Chrysochloris asiatica
GGGTGGGTGGGAATGTGTAACAGAACTTAAAATTCTTACAGAATCCAGATTTGCTGGACCTATGGAGGAGTCCCCTAGACTATGGTCCTGGGCCACTCTTCAAACCTGGAATTGAAGCGATTCTCTGAAGTCACCTTTAAATTAAATAACAGTTTAGCCCAAAGAGTAAAGATTGTCATCTTTGAGCACTGCATTACTTAAAACAACAACAACAAAGAACTATATAAGGTCAATGGGCCAACAGCTATTCTAAAGCATAGATGAAAGATTGGTGGACAAGGAGACAAGTAAATGGAAGTGAAACAGCCGTAACAGAAAAAGCAAGAATGTTGACGCACCGTGAAGAACGAAACCGGTGTCACTCACTGATCTAGGAACTGGGCTGTGTATTTTCACCAAAAATACTATAGAAAAGGAACAATGAAAAAAAACCATGAGGTGTGAATAAGCTAAGCGGAGCAGGAACCAGACATTACAATCACAAGGGAATCCAGTGAGGACAGCAGAAATCTAGGTGGACATCCTAGAGGAGGTGATGTTGAAGCAGAAAATCTGAAGATGAGCAGGAGTGACTAGGGTTAAGAAACAGGTTGTGTGAAGGTTGAGGCCGCCAAGCGAGCCTGTTTATGGAACCGAAAAGCGTTCTGACCGCAAAGGAAAGTCTAAGTGAGGAGGGAGCAGTGGTTGGGACGTGAGACTGGCGATAAGGTTGCTGACCCTGAGAGGCCACGAAGGCGACCCAGGAAGGGGACGAGGGTAAGGATTAGGAAAGGACCAAGAGGCCCGAGGGTCTGCTTGTTGTCGCAGAGGGCTCGGCTGAGGGCGAGAGTCGGCAGCCGGTCTCGATCTCTTGAGGCGCGGGCCGGGGCAGCTACGGGACCCCACGGAGCGCAGCAATCCGAAGGTGGTCTAGTGACTGCCTGGCGGCTTCAGATTGGGACGGAGCCAGGAGTCCGCTCTGGGCCAGGTGTTGGGCAGCCGTGCAGCGCCCCGCCTGGCCGCGAGGACCGGTCAGTGCGCCCGGGTGGCTCGGCGTGCGGGGCGGGGCGCTGGCAGCCAGGGCGGGGGTGGCGCGAGGCGGAAGTGGCGGCGGGCGGCCGGCGGCAGCGCAGCCCCAGAGAGCGCAGTGCGGGCGGCCGCGGGGCCCCGGCTCCGCGCTCACTACGAGGCGCGCTGCATTACAGGTAAGTTCGCCCTGGGCGCCCGGCACTGGCACCCTCTCCCGGGCCGCGGCGTCGACCGCTTTCCCGACACCTGCCGGCGACGGACAGGGGGCCCAGGTGGGCGCCTCCCTGCAGCGTGCTCCCTACCATCCGGCGGCCTCCAGTGCGTCTCCTGCGCCCAGAGAGTTTGGGGCGCCGCATTGCACCGAGGGGTGCCCGGCCGCAGCCATGTCTCTAGTCGCGCTCTGCCTGGCCCTCGCCGAGGATGCGAGCGTCTGGGCGCCCGCGGGGGGCTGGGCTTGGCCATCGAGGCCCACAGAGCGCACCCTTCTGTGCGCGTCCCCGCGCCCGCCCTGGGCGCCCCCCTGCCCTTTCTGATAAGTCCAAGTTAAGGTGTTCCTCCTCCAGGGTCTTAGGACCACTGAGAGCAGCTGCAGTGGCAGGTCGGAGGCCAAGTTCGTGGGAAGAAGACCCGGAAAAGGTGGCGAGGTGTCGAAGAATTGGGGGCGCACTTCTTGGGCAGTTACTTTCGGTCCTTCTCCCAAACTTAAGGACGAAACGAGAATCTAAAGTGGAGGACAGTGAGACTGTTGTGTAACAGGTGATGTGAGGAGGTGGTGGCGACACCTGCGGCTACCCCTACCCTACCCCCGCGAGGGCTGGAGCGGGTTCCCGGGGGCTTTCTTGGGCGCAGCTGAGAACCCAGGCTGAGGAGCACCCGAAAGGCCCACCTAAGGCTTGCTCCGCGTGCGGACCCGGGAAGGCAGCAGTGCTCTAGGGTCGAGTCTGCGGGAGCGGCTGCGGGGACCGTCCCCGGTTCCCGGGAGAACTCAGGTGGAGCCAGAGGCGGGAAAAACCCGGGGAGAGAGCAGGCAGCAGAACGTAGGCCGAGTCCCCTCCCCTTAGCTGTCAGCCCTGGGGGCTGAGGGTTTTCCCCGCAGGTGTCTCTGGAGGCACGGGGAAACTACCCTCCTTTCCCAAAGACCCTACTTTGGGGATTCCCCCTGCATCCTGACCTTCCCTCAAGCTGCCCCTTCTGAGAAGCTGAGAAAGGTGCCTACCTGCCCCACCGGCCATAGTTTGTGGACGTGAGGGGAGCTTGACCTGGGTGTGGTCGCCTACAAGGACTGGGAGGGGTTGGAAGCCACGCCTGGGGCAGAGAACCCCTCTCCCGTTCCCTGAGCTGGGAATGGGTTTGCCAAGAGGCAAGGTCATGTGAACTAGACAAAGGCGGGAGACAGTAGGGCTGGGAGAACCACCTACCTCCAGGGACTGCAGAGCTGCTTTCTCCTGCGACCTCTGCTGGGGTCTCCTCACCCCAGTAGCTGCTCTGGCCGACCCTTTAGATCCTTCATACCCCACCCACTTGTCCTTTGCAGCCCTGTTGACGTTTCCATGGAAGTTGGTAGAAAAGCTGCTGTTTCGTCCCCACTCTCTAGGATTCAAGTCCCCAGTTCTGGGTTTTATACATTACACCCATCTTTCAAACCCCTTCCTGAGAAGACTGCCCTAAATTGTCAAGGGCACACTTGGGGGAGCAGGCGGGATATGTCTGGAATAGCCTCTCTGGGAGTCTGGGTGTTAGTTTATTTTTAAAAATATTTGATTGTTCCATAATTTAATAGATGATTTGTCAATTAGGAGAGTTAATGAAGAGACGCACTCCCTGGGTGGTTGTTTGTATGTGGAGGGAAAGTAGGGACAGCGGCACAGAGGCACAGATTTGGATTCATGAGCAGTTTCAAGTTAGGACTGCCTGAATCAGGCCACCTGGCTAAGGGACCACCTAGGGGCTGATGCTTAGCGTGCCCTGGGGAAAGGCCCTTGTGGGCCTGGCTCCAAATTAAATCCCTAAGACTGAAGATCCTTTGGGAGCTGAGATGGGCAAACTTTCCCTGGGTGAAACTGGCCCTTCTCCATACCCTTCCCCAGGCTGCCTAAGGGACCACAAGGCCAAAGTTATACATTTAAAACCTTGCTCAGGACTGAAGAGTGATTCTGGGCCGGGTAGCTGGACTCAGCTTGACTTCCTCCAGGGCTAAGGGAAAAGAGGAGTGGCTGGTCTTTCTGGGACCCCCAGCTGTACCACTGTGTGCTCATGTGTGTACCAGGGGCCTTCAAAAAGATGGTGGAAAAATGGAAAGAAAATACAATGGAATTTTCCCACAACAACTTTGAAGGCCCCTCATGTTTTCATGTTTGCAGGTGTATATGTTTGTGTGTGTGTGTGTGTGTGTGTGTATCATCAGGGAGACTTGCCTTCCCCTTTGTGTCAGCCCCCACTTGACCAGAATAAAGGGGTGACTCTCAGCTTCCTCCAGGGCTACAGACACAAATATGGGGGAACTATACCAGCTGGTCCTCAGAAACCCTATACAGGGTGGCTGTGAGTCAGAACCGATTCAACGGCACATAACAACAATAACAACAACCCAGTTAAAGGAGCCCTGGTGGTGGATGATATGAGTTACGCACTGGGCTGCCAACCTGAAGGTCCATCTTTTGGACCTACCAGTGCTCCACGGGGGTGGGGGACATTGTGCACTTGTAAAGGTGACAGCCTTGGAAACCCTACAGGGCGGTGCTATGGGTCCTAGCAGGTTGTTGTGAGTCACATTCAGTGGAAGAGCAGTGGGTTTGGGGTTTGGGGACCTAGTGTGACTAAGCACACTCAAGGCAGTGACTGTAGGCTGGGGGTTGAGGAGTGGCTACAGGGATGGGAAAGTCAGAATTTGGTCTTCAGGACCCATTGTGGATTTCCGCCTGTTTCTCCCTCCCCCAGCTCACAGTGTCTGTCCGGACACTTTCATTTCCCCTGGTGTTGGGTGGAGACTAATTTAGAAAGAGGAACTGAGCCACCAGCCTTCCAAGGCCTAGGGGACAAGACTGGGAGCTTTCCACCCTCCCGGTCCCAGCCCTGGGTCCCTGACAATTCAGGGCACTATGCTGATAGCACGTCCTTGGTGAGAAGGTGCCACCCAGCCACCGCAACTTGAAAAGGTACCAGGCAGGGGGAACAACAGAGGGGTCCAGACCTGAAAGGTCATCTTGGGTAACCTCCCACCTATGACCTGTGTGGGAGCCCATCAGGACTTGATGACCTTAGAGACAGTGGCTTTAGCCTCAGGCAGCAGGTTGGTCTCTGGTTGGGTGAGAAAGCTGTTACCTGGTGTCTTGGTAGACTCTAAACCTAGTCTTGTCACGTGGCAGTATGTTGAATGTTAGAGGATAGCCCTCCTTTACCAGCCCGGGGACCCCGAGTCCTTCAGCCATTCTTCCCTGAACTGAAGGTCTTCCATTTGGTCCCCTTCCCTCCCCTCTCTTCCTTTCCCTTCCACTGTGAGTCAGAAGGAGCTAGAGAGAACATTCTGGGGGCTGGGGGTGGGGAACAGGATGTTTCGAGACTAGGGCTGTACCAACTGGTCGGTGTCTCTTCAGTCCTCCTTTGGTCCAGCACAGGGTAGGGTGTCCAGGGAGTGGGTGGGGGGAGTGTCTGCAAAGAGGCAGCAGAGATACCTTTGCTATTGAGGTTGCTTGTCTACCTGGAAGGTAAAGAAAATGGGTGGGCTGAACAGGGTGGGACAGGAGCTCTAGCCAGCTTATGTCAGTGAGAAGAGTTTGGGGTCATTTATGGGGCTATCGAGAGTGGGGTATGGTACTGCAGGTGGCCTTCTGGGAATGAGGCGCTGCCCATCCCTTCCCTATACCACACTAGCCAGTGAGTGGAGAAAGTAGGAGAAACACATGGTCCCCGGAGGGCAGTTGTGTGCCTATGTATACACACATACTTGCGCACACCCACCACTCTAACAGGAGGACTGATCATTGAGAACTGCAGTTGAGGGCAGTTCTCTGGAGACGGGACAGCTTTGTTCTGTCAGTAACCACCCTCACAGGAGCTGAGGAATTGCTACCCCAGCCAGTAAAGCTTTGAACCCCTTTTCTCCACCTCCAAACCCAAAGCACAGACATTGAAGGTTGTAAAAAAGAGCTGGCATTATACCCCAGGACCAGTTAACAGACCTTCAGAGCCCCGTCCCTGGAGAAGGAGTGCCCTGAGAACCTTATAGCAGCAGGTCTGCTGATGGCCCCCTCCTGCTTTCTCTTGCAGACCACTTTGTCATGAACCAGCCTACCCCCGGGGTGCCCCGCCGGGTGCGGCTGAAGCCCTGGCTGGTGGCTCAGGTGAACAGCTGCCAGTACCCAGGACTTCAGTGGGTCAACGGGGAAAGGAAATTCTTCTACATCCCCTGGCGCCATGCCACACGGCATGGTCCCAGCCAGGATGGGGACAACACCATCTTCAAGGTAAGCCCTAGACTGGGGGCCTCTGCTGGGGTCTCTGACGCACTGGCTCAAAGGAGAACTCCCACTAAGTGTCCTTGAAGCTGGGCAACTCTCCCAGCTGCAGGGACCCCCCCAGGCCTGGACTGGGGGGACACAGTTGGTTCACCTTGAATTGAGTAGCCTGTACCTCACAGCAAGGTGGGGACCTTCCATAACTCTGCTCCCCATGCCCCTGTCATTGCCTCTACTTCATCCGTTATACACATGACTACACATTCAGTGTGCACATACACACAAGCCCAAAGAAGACAACCCGCAACCCTAACACTAGCAGTAACCTGCTGTCGTAGTCACTATTAACAGCATTTGCTTGTGTTTTCAGTTTTCTGCATGGGTGTATATGAAATGCAAAAAAAAAAAAAGGAATCAAAACCATATATTGTTTTCTAACCTGCATTTTTCACCCAGTATCAGAAACAACTTTCTAAATCTCTCCAATGCAATATTAAACAGCCACTAAAAAATGACATGGATACAGGTTAGAAAAGAAAGCATATCTTCATGTCAACTTTCCCCAGTTGCTGTCCACTCAATTCTAACCCATGGTGATCCCCCGTGTGTCAGAGTAGAACTGTGCTCCATACACAGTGGCTTGTTCTTAGAAGTAGATTGCCAGGAATTTCTTCCAAGGCACCTCTGTTTGAACTCGGACCTTTCACTTTTAGGTTCGTAGCTGAGCTTACATAGAAATGATATGGTGGCAGCATCAGATCTTCTCATCTAACTTCACAAGGAGGGAGGAGAATCATTATTAGCCCCTACAGCCCAAGTCTGATTGCTGTTTTGACGCCAACCCTGTCTCTCCCGTAGCGCTCTCAGTTCTGCTGAGATCCATTCATTGCAGTGACCACACACAACTCACAGACAATACTCACCATCATGGGATTTATTAGGGAAGTAATTGGTTACTACAATTCAGGATCAGGAATGACTCAGGATACAGTTTCGTCAGGACGGCTTCTCAGTTGTGCCTGAAGGCAGACCTCTTCATGACCCTCTGCTTCTCAGCCCTCAGCCCCTAGGCCCAGTCTGTGCCCTAGGTGTTAAAAAGCTCTTTAGCTGCACCGATGAGTCCCCACTCTGCCAGTTAACCTCCTGTCTAAAGGTGCTCAGCTTGCTGGGTCAGCACACGCATCTTGCCAACTGGGCTAGGAAACCCACTGCACCGTCTGCTGCCAGTCTCCCGGTTTCACTGCCCTTGTTGTTCCCACTCTTTCACTGTTTGTGGTGCCTCAGCTCCCTGCCTCCTGGGTCTAGAAGGTTCTCAGTGCAGGGACCCTGGGTCCAAAGGACCACTCTGGTCCCATTTCCTTTTCTTGTTGGTCGTGAGCTGTCCCTCTTCGACCTTTGAGATGGTTCATTTTAAGGCTAGCAGTATGGCAAGACTAACCAATCCCCTCATTAGGGCTCCATATACCTTATTTTCATGCCCCTCCAAAAGATGCCATGTACCTTATATACACTTTTTAGCAAGCTAGCACAGCCCCACCCAATCATTGCTCTGCATATAGGATCACCCAGGGACTCCACCAAAGAGTAAGCACAGTGCAGTTGTCACCCAGTCCCTGGGGTTGGGACACTTTAGGTTGCTTTTAGTGTTCCAGTGTAAACACCGCACCCTCTACCTCACCTTCAAACCACTAAACCAGACCAAATTCCAACTCATAGCGACCCCATCGCACTGAGTAGAACTCTTCCAGAAGGTTCCCAAGGCTGTAATCTTTATGGAAGCAAATTGCCACAGCTTTCTCCTGTGGAGTGGCTAGTAGGTTCGAACTGATAAGCTTTCAGGTAGCAGCCAAGCACTTTATCATTGTGTAACCAGGGTTCCTCTCACTCTATATATCTTAAATTACTTCTTTGGGGTTAGTTTCTAGAGTTAAAAATTACTGGGTCAAAGGAAGGTATATTTTTAAAGCTTTAGATGCATTTTTCTTAATCTTTGCACTTGGTCTTTACCTTTACAAAGTACTTTTTTTTTAAAGGAACTTTTTATTGTGAAAGGAGCGAAGGTTTACAGAGTAGATCATCAGATTTATGCTATGTATACAAACATAGATATTTTGTTTCATTTTAGTGATTGCCTTTTGCTCCAAGCCACAACAATTTTCCTACTTCCTTGTGATTCTTGTTTCATTCCACCTTCTTTCCTAACCCTTCTGAACTTTGTCCTTAGGTAAATGTTGCCCCCCCTCATCTTCAGTGATTGACAGTTCCATGGTGTGTACACCTCACTAGTGTTGTTGTCCCCCCTATATACTTATCTTTTACTTGGCTGAAAATGGAGCCACTAGGGTGAGTTCAGTTCCAGACCTGAAGGGGTAAATCTAGGGCCAGAATCTTGAATTCCTCCAGTCTCTTCAAAGTCCTTTGAGAAATGTATTCCTTATTTCTAAATAGGCAACACAGTAACAATTCAAGATGAAAAAGGTATGAAATGGTTTATAGGGAAGTCTCTCTACCTCCTTGTCCCCTAGCTGCCCACTTCCCTTCTTGGAAGTAATTAGTGCTACTAATTTCATTATTTATCATTCCTGATGCATATTGTCGTGCTGCAGGATAAGCACTGGACTGCAAATCACAAGGTTAGTGGTTCAAACCCACCAGCTTCTCCTCAGAAATCCTATACAGGGTTGTTATGAGTTGGAACTGACTCAATGACACTGGTTGTTTCTGGGCATATGGAATGTGTTGGCTCCACATGCTAATCACTGGACTGCAAACCACAAGGTCCGAGGTTTGAGCCTGCCAGTCTCTCTATGGGAAGAAGATGGAACTTTTTGCTCCCAGGAAGATTTAAGGCATCAGAAACCTTATACACAAATATATACCTATCTTCTCTATCATTTTTGAGAAAAATAGTATATATGGGTATCCTCTTCCATAATATTTCTTTCTTTTTTTTTTTTAAAAAAAAAAAAACCATTTGCTGTGAATTGAGTGAAGGTTTATAGACAAGATCATTAGCTCTACATTGAGGCGAACTATGCATCTTGTTTCACCTCAATGATTCCAACCCCCTCCCTGCAACATTTATCCTACTTCCTCCCTGTGGCTCCCCAATTGCATCTTATATTTCACTATATTTCTTTAAAAAAAAATGTGTGTGTGTGTGTAAAAGTTTAAATAGTAAATTAGATACCCACCTGACAGTTTATATATAGATTGTTCAGTGACATTAAGTTACATTTTCCATTATGTGTTCACATTCTCTTTGTGTTGTGGTTGTTCTCCTATTTGCTGTACTCTAGTCTCCCTGTCCCCTAGCTTTTCATCTTTGCTGTAGGTAATTATTGACTTTTTGGTCTCATCCTGATGCTTTCTAAGCAGGGCACTGATTTCATCCTTTATTTTGGGTGCCAGTCTGCTACTTTGCTGAAAGGTGATTGATTGGTAGGGATAGGCTCGGTTCTAGGTTTCAAGAGAGTGTCTCAGGGAATCTCTGTTTTCTACTCTTCATTTTGTCTTTTTTCTTTTTTAAACAACAATTTGAGTTCTCCTCCATGTTTTTCTCTCATTCTACCTGGGACCAATTATTGTGTTGCTCCCCCTCCACCCCCAAGTCAGAATAGTCTATACTGGTAACCCGGTACCATCTAGTTCTTCTGGTGTCAGAGCTGAGATCCAGTTGTGTTATATAGACTTGTTGCTTCTCTGCTCTTTCCGTTACTTTCTTACTTTTTGCTCCTAGCAAGTAGAGACCATAGTTAAATCTCAGATGGCTGTTCACAAGCTTTTAAGATACCAGACACTACGGTTTTCACTAGGATGTTGGCCACAAGTTTTGTAAACTAGGTAATGCCAATTGACTGAGTTGTCCTATGAGACTATGGCCCCTAAGCCTTCAAACACATTTTGGAAGGTGTTTGGTTATATGAAGAAGATCCGTATTTGTGTCTTCAGTGAATACATGTCCATGCACTCACATATTTGTATTTACATATCTGTATAGACTTCTGGACCCTGGTATGGCACTGTAGGATAAACACTGGACTGCTAACCACAGGGTTGGCAACTCAGACCCACAAGCTGGTCTCAGAAATCCTATTGAGAGTCATTATGAGTCAGAATTGACTCGATAGCACACAAAATTGCAACATAGATCCTTCTGTCTGTCCATGCCTGGGTACACATCTGTACTTACCCATATACCAATTTGTCTGTATCCAGTTATGCTCATACCTGTTCACATGCTCATTTATTGTGTCTGTGCTGGGCTCACTACCTACACCCACATTCGGTACTTTTCCCATCGCCAAAAATAACTAGTTTCTACTGTATAAAAGGAACTCTGGTAGCGTGGTGGTTACAAGTTGGGCTGCTAACCTCAAAGTCAGCTGTTCCGTGAGAGGAAGATGAGACTTTCTGCTCCCATAAAGATTTACAGCCTCGGAAACCCCATACAGGGTCACTATGAGTCAGGGTTGCTATGAGTCAGAACCGACTCCATGGCACGCAACCACCACCACCACTTTGTAAAGGAATCTTGGTGTGGTGCTGTAGGATAAGCACTGGACCACAAGATCCATTTGAATTGCAAGGTTGGTGGTTCAAATCCACCAGCCACTCCTTGGAAACCCTATGCAGGGTCACTATGAGTCAGAACCAACTCAATAATACATAACAACACCAACTGTGTAATGCATACTTTTTCTACTTCCCTTCCTGGTAACCACCACTTCCTTTAGGTGGTTTTTAATGCAGCACCATACACACCGTAATAAATACCCTTTCCTTTGCATGCCATTCTGTTATTTCAGCAAAACGTGACCCCCAGGGAAGAGCTCCGGTTGAAGGTTTCAAGAGTATCTATCTCTGGGTGATAGTCTCAGCTGGTCCAGTAAGTCTGGACATTTAAAGAATTGGAGTTCTGTTCTGTGTTATTCCTCCTCATTCTGTCCGGATTCATCTACTGTGGCCCTGGTCAGAATGGCTGGTAGTGGTACCTAGGCACCATCTAGTTCTTCTAGCCTCAGTGTAGATGAGGCCACGTAGGCTGTGAGCTCTGTTGACCAGGTTCTTCTCTGAGACTTTGGTTTCATTCTTTCTCTTTTGCTCCTGATATCCACGTAATAATTCCTGGTATCACTCCATATAAGTATCAAACTAGCCTCCTTTTCTTTTTTTTTTTTGCTATCCAGTATTTTGTGGTTTAACTATAATTCATATTTTAACCGGAGTACCAAAGTCCTGGTGTGGTGCTGTAGGATAAGCACTGGATCACAAGGTCAGTTTGAATTGCAAGGTTGGCGGTTCAAACTCACCAGCTGCTTCTTGGAAACACTGTACAGGATCACTATGAATCAGAACTGACTTGACGGCACTTAACAACAACAACAACAACATCATTTAGACAGCCACTATGGATGGACCTTTAGGTTGCTTGGATCTTTTGCTTTTACTAACGATGCTGCAAAGAGTAATTCTGTGCATGTTTTGTTTTTCATGGATGCTTGCATGTCTATAGGATAGAAGTTCCTTGAAGTGGAACAGCTGGTCAATCCTGACATCACCACATTGCCCTCACAAGATCAATGCCAGTATAGAAGTACATCAAGCCTTCTTGCCCACGGGCACGGTGCTGAATACTTTGTGGGCATCGGTCCCTGTAGTCTTTACCTAATACTTGTGAGGTGGGGTGATGGGAAACCAGAGGCGAGTGACGTGACCCTGGTACACAGCTGGATCCCCACACCCAGTCCCGCTTCAGATCCCAGGCCCTTTTCCAACATAGCCCATTGCCCTTCCAGAAGTGGGTTGAATGCCGCCTGTCAGTGACCTTCAGTTTCATGTGGTTTAGGGGAAACCTGAGATCTGAGGACAGATAGGCATCAGCTCCCCCATGTGTCAGACAGAGGTGCTCTGGCCTGCAGGACTCAGGTGCTGCTGAGGGGACTGGGCTGGGTCTGGTGAGGTGTGAGGTTCTGTGTGGTCACTGTCTTCTCTTTCTGCCCAGGCTTGGGCCAAGGAGACAGGGAAGTACACAGAGGGCGTGGATGAGGCAGATCCTGCCAAGTGGAAGGCCAACTTGCGCTGTGCCCTGAACAAGAGCCGTGATTTCCACCTCATCTACGATGGGCCTCGGGACATGCCACCTCAGCCCTACAAGATCTATGAGGTCTGCTCCAATGGCCCTGCACCCACAGGTAATGTTCAGGGAAGGGGCAGGGCCCCCACAGTGGGCAGTGATCGGGGGCATGCCTGCTGGGCTTCCAGGAGTAGCCAGGGACTGGGTCATTTGTGTTAGGACCAGGCCCCAGTGTCCTATGCAGACTTCCTGACTTGTCCTTGCTCTTGGTACTTGGGCAGCTGTAGATAGATAGGTCTGCTGGATATGCAGGGGAGGGGGCTGAGTGCCAAGGGGTGGCTGTGTCCTTCCTGTCCTCCTGCATTTGGACAGCTTGGGGGTTAGGGATAGAGGGAAAACAAGGAGCCCTAGTGGTACAGTGGGTTAAGCACTGGGATGCTAACTACAAGATTAATGGTTGAAACTCACCAGCCACTTTGTAGGAGGAGTAAGAGGCAGTCTGCTCTTGGAAAGATTTCCAGTCGGAAACGCTATGGCTCCATAGGTCATTGGGTGACTGCGTCAGAGTGGACCTGACGGCATGGGTGGGGAGGGGACAGTCACAACAGGAGCTCCGGGCCATCTCTCTCGGATGGTGGCTTTTTTTCTCCTCAAGACTGCCTTTCTGTCTCTGCAGAACCACAGCCCAGTGAGGACTGCATTTTTGAGGAGGAGAAAGAGGATGAGGTGAGCAGGGGCAGGGTAGGCAGCAGCTGCTCTGATGTGTGTGTGTTGTGGGGTTGGGGAGGCTATCCCTGTGGCTCCTTCTCAAGTCCTCTGAATGAACGGTAGGGACAGTCTCCATGCACTTTGTATCTCCCTGGGTTCTGCTGTGACAATCATCCTCTTCACAACGGGGCCCTATAGGTACTACTGTCTGCAGAAAGCAAGTGAGGAAATTGAGGCACAGATGGTGTAGAGCTGTAGGGAGCAGGGCTGGCGCTAAAGTCCGGTCAGGCCCTGCTGATCTGGAGGCTGGGGGCCCACCTGGTGGCTCCCCTGCTGTTTCTTCAGTATCAGATCAGTTGACTAACTTCTCTCTCCCATCCTGCCTTCTCATCAGCTCCAGAGGATGTTGCCAGGCCTGAACATCACAGGTGGGCTGGGAGGTGTGGGATGGGGAGAGGCAGGGGCTTAGTGTAAGGTACTGGGAGGGGGCAAGGGAGCAGGTGGACTTGGAAGTTCTAGAAATGGCATTAATAGCTCTGTCTACCTAATCTAATCATCTGCAGAAACAGCGCAGCCTGCCCACCCCATGGTACCCTATTCTGTACCCAAGGAGGAGCTTAAGTGGCCCCCAACTCTGCAGCCACCTGTGATGCCAGGGCCCTCTGCTCCAGAGTCCACCGTCCTGGTCCCACCCCCCAACAACTCTGCTGGTTTTGAGGACTTGCGGAGCCTGGAGCCTGGAGCCCAGGTTGCGAGCCTGCCTCCACCAAGCGAACAACTGCCTGACTTGCTGATCAGTCCTCACATGCTACCTTGTAAGGCCAAAGGGAGAAGCAGGGAGAGCTGGGCAGAATGGGCTTGGGGGGCGGGGCGGGGAGGGCTACAACGATGATGTTGTTTTTAAGTGCTGTTGAGTCAGTTCTGACTCATAGTGACCCAATATAGGGTCACTATGCATTCCCACCCCATAGATTGAATCAGGATTGGCATTGTAACAAGATTCCTAGGTGGTACGGATCTATGACAATAAGGACCACCTGGAGATCTTGTTACAGACTAGGTGTTGGACTGCAAACCTGTGTCCAAAAAGATTTCCTATATGGCGTGGTGGTGTGTGTTTGTGTGTGTGTGTGTGTAATCTCCTTATTTGGCATATCTGGGGTGGAAATACAGATTCTTAGTGGGTAGGTGGTTTGCAGCCTGTGAAGGAGGAGGACAGAGCTCCTTGGGGGCAGTAAGTGGGACCGCTGTGGCTAGGCAGCCAGGGAATGGTCAGGCGTGGTGGATGGGAAGCTCGGCTGACTCAGGAGATGCGGACGGCCCTCTGCCCACAGTGACAGACCTGGAGATCAAGTTCCAGTATCGAGGCCGGCCGCCGCGTGCCCACACCATCAGCAACCCGCAGGGCTGCCGGCTCTTCTACAGCCAGCTGGAGGCCACCCAGGAGCAGGTGGAGCTCTTCGGCCCCGTGAGCCTGGAGCAGGTGCGCTTCCCCAGCCCTGAGGACATCCCCAGTGACAAGCAGCGCTTCTACACCAACCAGCTGCTAGACGTGCTGGACCGCGGGCTCATCCTGCAGCTGCAGGGCCAGGACCTGTACGCTGTCCGCTTGTGTCAGTGCAAGGTGTTCTGGAGTGGACCCTGTGCCTCGACCCACACTGCCTGCCCCAACCCCATCCAGCGAGAGGTCAAGACCAAGCTCTTCAGCCTCGAGCAGTTTCTGCATGGTGAGGTCCCCCTTCACATCACACTGCCTGGTCCCCCGTGCGGTGTTAGCCTCTGACTGGGTTCCTGTCCTTGTTCCAGAACTCATCCTGTTCCAGAAGGGCCAGACAGACACCCCACCGCCGTTCGAGATTTTCTTCTGCTTTGGGGAGGAGTGGCCAGACCGCAAACCCCGGGAGAAGAAACTCATCACTGTACAGGTGAACTGGCACCCCACATTGAATATAGGGGACAACCTGCTAACCACAGTTTGGCAGTTCAAACCCACTAGCTGCTGCTTGGGACCCCTCTGCAGGGTCACTGAGTGGGAACCGACTGGACAGCACTTAACAATAATGGACTAGGCTTTGGGCTTTCTGAGATAACTTGGCAGCCAGAGAGATCAGGGTGGAGGCGGCCCACACATGTACTGTCTTTATACAAAGTAGAAGTAGGTGCCCCTTCCTCCTCGTTGAGTCCCTGAGTGATGTGAGTAGGGAAGGGTTGGAGGTTTGAATCCATTCAGAGAGGCTTCAGAAGAAAGGCCTGGCTTTCTGAAAGGCCGTTGAAAACCCTATGGGGTCACTGTGAGTCAGAGGGACGCTGGCAGGTTGATTGGCTTTCTCCCTGAGGGCTTCAGTCCCCCACTTGCCCCCTGGTGGACGCCCTCCTGCACCGCTGGATTCGGCAGCCCTGCCAAGTCCTTCCTGCCCCTCTTCCTCTCCCCCAGGTGGTGCCTGTGGCGGCGCGATTGCTGATGGAGATGTTCTCTGGGGAGCTTTCCTGGTCCACTGACAGTATCCGGCTCCAGATCTCAAACCCAGACCTCAAAGACCACATGGTAGAGCAGTTCAAGGAACTCCATCACCTCTGGCAGGCTCAGCAGCGGGTGCAGCCCGTGGCCCAGGCCCCTCCTGGGCCAGGCCTCGGGGCTGACCAGGGACCCTGGCCCATGCACCCAGTTGGCATGCGATAGACTTCCACAGTGACTGGCCCGGGCTTCCCAGATGGTTGTGAGGACTGAGACCGGTGCACATGGCTGACTTCGGGGTCCCAGCCTTGGTTTTTCTGGATGTGGATTTGGGCCAAGGAGAAAGAGGAAAGGCCTGAGTTTTCTGTTCTCCCTGCAGAAGATGAGGGGAAGCCAGAGACTAGCTTTTTACCTCAAGGACCCTGTCCTTCCTCGGGACCTACTTCTGCGTTAACTTGGTTGTACTTGGCTTTTGGAGAGACTAGGCTCTGAGCACCAGCGGGTGTGGAGGAAATGTCTTCCAACATGGGTGCCTTGCTATATACACAGAGCAGATGGTGCCAGGGTGGCCCACTCTTGTGAGTGCCACCACTTCTGTGGCAAAAAGAGCCAAGGAGTACGGTGAGATTGGTGTTCACCCCAGCAGGGCATGGCCCTGACTAGGGGGCAGTTCCCTAGTTTGAGCCTCACTTCCTCATCTTACGGCCTCCTGAGACAGACATGAGCACTGAGGGATCACACCAGATTGGCAGCTGGGCTCCTCTTCAGAGCCCAAGAACCTGTGGTAGAGTTATGTATTTTTGGATTAATAAATATAAAAAAACAGATCTGGCCATTTAGTTTTTTTCCAGTGCCTGTTGCTTTTCTACCAGACATTACTTCTGATGCCAACTGTCCCATCTCAGGTCACCACTGTCCTCCCTCCCCCTCCCCAGGCTGATGAGTCAGCTGACCCTCCTCTCTTAGCCAGTACCTGGCTGGCTTTGCTTTCCAGAATACAGACTGCAGCAAGGGTGTGGATTTCTATGTGTGCAGAGCCTAGAAGCCTGCCCAAATCAAACAGTGCAAAAAGGGTTTGTATTCCAGTAGTGTGTGGGAATCACTACAATCCTGTCATCCTCACATATCTGTTGCTAAATTCTGCTGCTGAGTGCAACTTGGTAGCTTATGTGTTTATTTTTAAAACATTTCACTGTGAATTGAGTGAAGGTTTACTGAAATCATCCGTTGCACATTCAACAATTCACGTTTTGTTTCACCTCATTGACGGTAATCCCCAGTGTACAATCATTTATCCCACTTTCCTGTTTCCACTGCCAACCCTCCTGATGTAGGGTAAATGCTGCCCTTTTGATCTTGACTGACTGACCAGTCTATGATGTATGTACATCATCAGTAGTGTCCCCTCGACCCCCACCCCCCACTACTTACATACTGCTTGACTGAAAATTCAGTCACAGGGGCGAATTCAGTTCCAGACCCCAAGGTCTTTTTTTCTTCTCCTGATTTTGTGTTTTGTTCCACATTTCCCTTCCACTCTATCTAGGACCTTCTACTGGGATTCCTTTTAGAGCAGTAGGTAGTGACAGCTTTACCTAGCTCTTCTGATTTCAGGGCCATGGAGGCTAATGCTCAATTGGAGTAATGGTTTCCATGTGTCTTCAATCTTCTTCATCCTTCTTTCCTCCTGAGGGGGAAAGACCAATAGTTGCATCTTAGATGGTTGACCGTGAGCTTTAAACACTCCAGTTGCTACTCACCCAACCAAGATGTGGTTTTCTGGTCTGAAGTTCATTTACTTTTTATTATGGGAGATTTTTAGCCTTCACAAAAGATGGGAGGAATGGTATGAAATCCCAATGCATTGACTCTATTTCCAAGATGTGCTCAATCTTTCTCATGGGTTCCCACCCTAAGATTTCATGTATAAATATTTTAGCATGTATTCTCCTACCTAATGTGAAGCTATTCTTAACTGAATATTCAGTGATTTAAAAATACATCCTGTACAGTTGTATTGTTAAGTGTCATCAAGTCAGTTCTGGGTAGGTTTTCCAAGGAGCCACTGGTGGGTTTGAACTCCCGGTCTTACAGTTAGCCCAGTACTTACCCTAAAGTACCACATCAGGACTCTCGTGTACAGTTGTTGTTAAGAGACACTGAGTCAGTTCCGACCCATAGTGATCCAGTATAGGGTTTCCGAGCAGCTGGTGAGCTTGAACCGCCAACCTTGAAGTTTAAACAGCTTTGCAGTCTGGTGCATTAACTCACAGCAACACACCAAGACTCTGTAAATTGATACTTAAATCCACACTGGATTCTAGAGGCCTGATTGGATGAAGGCACTTGTTTTGTCCAATGACTATTTGGATTGTTTCCATCTTCAGTTATAAACAGCGCTGCAGTGAGTAGGCTCCACTTGCCAGTGGCCTGGGATGGCGCCTTTAAGTTGGGAGGTCACAGAAATTGACAATACTGTTCACGGCCCTCAGGGTGGTCACAGCCCCAGCACCCAGTGCAGTGTATCTCCATTCTTACAGTCCTCGAATCCTCAAATCCAATAACATAGTCCCTTCCAGTTGAAGACTCCTTGCACGGCCTCAGCTTTTCATTGACAGAGTTCCTCTGCTGGTGAAAAACTCCATCACCTTGCTCCAGAAGCTCAGACCGTAAAGGCTTTGGAATTTGGAAGATTTACAACAGGATTCTGTTACACCTGTGCCATGCAGTCTGGACACTGACAGCACTGATGTCATTCCAAAGGTCAAGCTCCTGTATGTCCATGCGTGAACCCGACCTTCAGTCCCTGACCTTTTCACTATACCCCCCTCAAATAGCACCTATGAGTTACCACGTGGCACTTTAATAGCATACAGGGAATAGCCCTAGTGGGTGATTAATATTCCTCGTGATCATGACCAAAATGTCTTGGCTAATCCAATATGGAGATGAAGTAACAGACAACTCTGTGGGAGGTTTATGACTTAGCAGGGGCATAACATCTACATCCGAGAACCTGATCTCAAAAACTCTTTCAAAATGAACCCTTTTTGGTGGCTACCCTTTCTATTCTCAATAGTGGTAAAGATGCTTCAGATCATTATTTTCAAGTAACCTGTAAGGCTTGGTGCCTCGTTTTCAAAGCTGTAGTTGTGGAGGCTGTGACTGATCTGAACCCAAGACATGAACCCCATAGGCTGTCAGGTTCCCCACAAATCCAGTTTTTTTGGTCCTAGATACCATTTCTGTGATTAAACACCCAATTCCTTAAACAGAGCAAAGTCAACTTGTTGCAAATGACCTAGGCGGAAAGGTTTTATGGTTTCCTCATAAAGTGAGAGGGCCAGCCTGGGGCCTTCATATCGTCTCCTGCCTCCCAACACTTTTCACAAACAAGTTTTCTTTCTCCCCGTCTAGAAATGCTGCTTTAGAGGAAAACTCATGACTTTTTCAAGCTACACACAGGAAGCTTTCTTTCACTGATTCCAAACATGATTCTACAGTTTACGGATCCAAGCCCAGGAGTAAAAATGTTAAAAGTGACGTAGCAAGGTAAAGGCAGCAAAATGGTAGCATCTCCCCCTGAGCCGGGTGTGCAGGACTAGCTGCAGCTCTCAGCCCCACGCCTGTTAACTCTGACATGTCCTATGAACTCACTTGTGGAAAACACCGGAAAATGCAAAACGACTCGACTGCCTGGTAAGCTGATCAGCAGTTACGTGGGGCTGAGGACACAGGCAGGGTGGGATTAGAAGGGTCTGTGCTCACGCTTTCCCGGGTGTGTCATTTACAGCTTGTCACACAGTGCACTTTGAACACATACAGTTCGTTGTGTGTTTAAGTTAAGGAACAGCCTGTGTGGGGGGACAAATCATGGATGGAACATACTACATGCCTGTCTTGTAAAGAAGTGGCCTATGGTCATGCTCTTTCTGAGGATAAAATGCAGCAGAAGTTTTCACAGAGAAACTAGAAAGAACAAAATAAGCCACTGGCATGAATGAAGTATGAAGGCTCTGGTATGTAGGGCAGGGACCTGTCTTAACTGGAAATTAGCCACACATATAGATGTGCAATAGAGGACAACCAAGACTGCTTACGTAGCTGGGCTAGCTGGACCATTTCAGAGCTGTGAGATGTAAAAGGAAGCAAACACAAAGCAACAATGATTACATTTTAAAAATTTATTGTTTTTTTTCCTCTTGTCTTTTATTTGTTGCTGCTGATTTGTTCTCGAGATGGCTATAACCCGACCGAACAGCGCCCTCCTGTCTAACGCCTGTGCCGGCCGCATGCCCTCAAACAGGTGAGATCGACGTTGGACGTCCCTCTCCCGCCCCACCCCTTTGGAGTCAAACAATTTCCACATTTTCAGTAAAAGACAGTCAGCCCTGCAAAGCTGTTTTATCTGTAGTTACACCCCCTTGTTTTTTCTCTCTCTTTTGGGGGTGAGGATGAACTTAAAAAACCTAAAACTTAGAATATGCATTTCTATCCCACCCACCCACCCCATTTTGGCTCATTTCTCCCAAGTGGATTAGAGATTGAGTACAGTAAGGGTTGGAAAGGCCATGAATTTCGGCCCCGACAGGTCTTCAGTGTCACCTGATCTACTACAGAACCGACATCGTGCTTACTCCTCCTCGTCTGAACAACGGAAAGGTGGAAGGGAACAGGGGGGCAGGGAGAAATTCCTGCTCACTTGTGTTAAAAGAGGAGAGAGAAAACCAACAGCAGAACGCTTGAAGAGATGCATTTTACCTTGACTCGTTCCTTCCAAATGCAGCCGTTTCATTCGTTTGCATTCCCTCATTTCCTGGGAGGAAATGCTGCCTGTCTCAGTCTGTACTGATAAGAGTTCCGTGTGTGCACGCGTGCATGGGTGTCTGTCCGTGTGAGCGTGCGTGTTATTTGCTACCAGGCGACTGTTTCAGTTCTGGTTTCAATTAATTTTCTTTTTTTCCCTTTTTATTTCCTTAAAAAAAAATTTTTTTTCCTTTTAGAAACAAGTTCACCAGGAAACCAGCTTCCCCTCCCACCATGCCGGACAGGCCGCAGCCATCTTTTGAAAACCGTGCTGATTTTCCCTCACGCTCCCCAACAGGAACTCCTCAGGACGGCCTCAGAAGGCTGGAGTCTCTCTGTCTGGCGGGACGCCCTGGTGGCGCTGAAGGCCCCTCTGCCACACGGAAGATTCTGATTGTGGGACACAGTCTGGATTTAGTTTTCTTCCTGTCTTCTAATTAAACAAGACATTCCTGACAGAAGAGAGAAGAGAGTCCATCACTGTGCTCCAGGCAGCGGGGGGGCAGTTTATAGGGTCAGCCTCTTCCTGCTCAGGGATAGCATTCTGGTCTGGCCTTAAGAATTCAGTAAAAAAAAAAAAAAGAAAAAGTTGGGTTTTTCCTTCTGAACTACTGCTTTAGTAAACACTGTCTGAGTGCTTTTCTGTCTTTCCAAGACTGAGTGGACTGTGGCGATGGGATTATATGGAGGCTGGGCGGGAGCTAAGGAGTGAGCAGGGATCTCAGGCCTCCCATTCCCCATGAACCAGAAAAGCGCTACTCGGTGTGCCTCTGTTCTGAGGGGTTTCAGCTATGATTTCACTTTGAAAGAAGGCTTCACCTACCAACTAAAGTTTCTAAGCCACTGATTCTGACTAGGCGCTGGGTACAAGTTATCAGGTGGAGGGGGAGAGTGGGGATGGAGGGGCTGAGATGTCTCCACCTGCATTCAGCTCTACCAGTTACTGACTGTGTGACATCAAGCGAATGGGTTAACATCCTTGCACTCTGATCTCCTCATCTGTGAAGTGGGGAAACCCAGAAAAATGTATGAGGATTATCTTAGTCAATACATGTAAAACACTGAAAGTAGTACTGACACGTGAGGGGCCAATACATGTTGGCTATAATTTACTCACTTAACCCACCAACAACCTAGGAAGCGATCAATGTGAACTCTTAGATGCTACTCAAACTTGATGATCCCAACTCTAAGAATCTCAGATCGGAAACGATGTCCGGTGTGGCGAGGCATCACTGATGCACGCCCACTCGTGCTTATCACAGAGGCCACAGGACGGCCTCTTGGGAGGATTAGTTCTGCTGATGATGTCAAGAGGGGGGCTCAAGGGAGAGCTGCTTTTTTCCCACATTCTACCTCTTCTTTCTATCCTTAGCTAAGGTTCTTGGTTTGAATTCCCCAGCTGCTCAGTCTTGTCCAACCGCTAAGTTCTTCCCTGACTCGCTCAGGACTAGTCAGAACTCTCCTAAGCAGCCAGCACAGGAAATCTATGCCACTCACCTGGGTGACAGGCACAGTGCAGGAGTGTGAGCTATCGAAACAACCTGGTGAAGTCTCTCAGGGCCCAGCACACTTGTTTACATTCCTCAGCACTAGGAGAAAAAGAGGCACCAGAATGAGAAACAGCAACCAAGAGGCACAGGAGTTCATCATCTCCCAACCCAGCTCCAGCTCGTCCTGCCACTCTCCAGGGTAAAGTGAAGCCTGTTTGTGACAAGAGGTAACAGGCGGGGGTATAGTCAGGGATCGGGCCATGGAGACCACTATCTGGGGCGGAAACTGAGGCCTTGGGAAGTTGTCACTGTTGCCTCAGTCTCCTCATCTATTATCTACTCACCATACAGTTTAGAACACAACATCAGCTCATGTACAGAAAGGACTTCAAAAAGACAGTGGAAAAATGTAATGAAAGACAATGGAATTTTTCCACAAACATTCTGAAGACTCCTTGTATGTAAAGCACTTACTAACCACATAGTCTTAGCAGCAGCAGCAGCAGCAATGACACTTAGCTGGTCTCTGATACAAATGCAAGAAAGTAAAAGTCCTGAAAGTAAAAGAGCAAGTGATTCCTCAAAGGCTTAAGTGAACTGAGGCCCTATGGTTTCCTCATTCTCCTCTCCAAAAGTAGATTTTGTTTACTAGGCCTCATCCGGCAACTACATTTCTATCAGTCATCGATTTTCTAGTTGAACAGGCTGCTCAGGGTTCCTCTGTGGGAGGAGCTGGTGGAGGAAGGAGAAGCGTTAACAAGTGTAGGTGGCTTCAATGGCTGGATAGATCAGAACTTGACTAGAAGAAGAAAGAAGAGGGAAGAAAAAAAAAAAAAGAGTAATCCACAACAATTTGATGAACTTTACCTATAATTATGGATGTAGTAGCTCAAAAAAGGGAACAAATCTTTACAGCAAGGATCACTCCTACCCCCTTGGTACACAGGGTTGACAGGGATGGGCAACTTGGACATTGGCTACTCAAAATGGGGGGGAGGTGGGCTATGAAGGCAAAAAGTGACTGGCTTACAAGCTTTCCCTTTCAAGAGGGAGCCTAGTTCCAAATGGGGCAGGGGTAGGTAAAACCTCCACTGAATGATTTCTAATCTGTTGGGACCCGGCTGGTGAAAGAAATGGGGATAAGACTCTTGTGATACAATAGTGAATAATTGTCATCAGGATTGACTGTGAGGGTCAGAATGTAGAGGTAGATGTTTTTTGACAAAAGGAGGAGAGTGATTGATGTTGCAGCACAGGAGCAGAGGTCCCTGGGACCATCAAGTGAGAAGAGCAGAGAGCGTGACCCTACCCAGAGAGGCTGTGACACCAGGCATGCAGACAGAGACGATGACGTGGACAGATGGAGCCTGTGGGGTATACCCTTTGGTTATTTGATGATGCATGGAGGAGACTGTAATCATTGCAATTAAACGAAACATGATAGGATGAATGTAAAACTGACGCTTTCCCATGTGGTGGTGTTGTTGTCAGGTGCCATCGAGTCGGAACCGACTCATAGCGACCCCATGCACAGCAGAACAAAACAATGTCCGATCCTGGGCCAACCTCACTACCG
>NW_006408559.1:1437484-1496314 GCF_000296735.1 Chrysochloris asiatica
TTCCACGGCCTCTTCTGAATCCAGCTTGAACCTCTGGAAGTTCTCTGTCAATGTATTATTGTAGACGTTTCTGTATTACCTTTAGCAAAACTTTACTCGCTTGAGATATCAAAGAGATTGTCCAATGATTTCCGCATTCTGTTGGGTCACCTTGAGCTCTTCCAATCAGTCAGCCAGATAGTTGTCTTCCAAATTGTAAACCCACCTAATTCACAATAAAAACTTAAAAAAAAATAAGAAGTGTAGGAAACAAGGAGGAAGCTGAAGGTGGTCTTCAGCAAACACTGAGCTGCATGGAGGGTGGTGGTGTTGTTAAGTGCAGTTGAGCCGGTTCCTAACCATAGTGACCCTGTATAGGGTTTCCGAGGAGCAGTTGGTGAGCTTGAACCGCCAACCTTGTGGTTCGAACTGACTTTGCAAAACCCAGTGCACTAACTCACAGTGCTAGAGGGTACAGGCTCTCAAAAAGCCTCATGTTCATCAGACCCTATTTTTCAACAGGTCTCTTAAAAATTAGCTGGCTTCCTTCTTTTGTGTCTGTCTTCCTAAAAGTTTTTAGTAACTAAACAGGAGGTTAAGCTAAAAACACTGGAGCAGAAAGTACTTCCTAGAATGCTCACTGTCCTGTGGGTCACTCCCGGGATGTGCCTACAGCCAAGACTCAACATCAGAAGAAAGTTCTTTCCATTTTGGAATGATTCAAGAGAAAAGGTGGCGAAATGAGAGCTATCACCTTCATCGACCCACAGATCTTTAACATCAGTAAGAACCTTGATTTAGACCCTTGGCTTGATTCAACAGAATAGTCTAAATTTTTCTTCTTGTCTCTCTCCGTACTAAAAATGTAATAGAATGAGAATGTTCTTCTGATTTTATTGAAATTTTGTTACTTGCTCTTGTGAACTTTAAAAAGCATCAGAAAAGCATGACATTTCTGAGTATTTCCAATCAGTACTGACCACTGACGAGACAGGCAGAGCGAGTGAAGCCTTCCAGAGTCAGAAGAAGGAAGGGATGCAACCCAAGAGAAGCCACTATGTGGCAGCGTTACCACAAGGGCCTGAGACAACAGGAAATCCCAGAGCTTAGGACTGTGCTCTATGCAGGGTTCTTTTGCCACCCCAACATCTTTGACATGTTTGACCTCGCCCCCCTTCCTCATCCAGAGATCTTGGATTACTCCGCAAGAGAAATGACAGCTCAACCATTAGCCTCTTTTTGTGACACTTGAGAAGTAAGGTCAGTCTATGGCCATACCACCCTGGATGCACCTAATTGCAGGAGGGCCACAGTGAGACCCGGAAAAGAAAGGTCAGGCCGCAGTGTCTCTAGTTAGCTCATCTCCTGCTCTGACCCCCACCGGCCAACAGCCCTGCTTCAAGCACTCCAACCACAAGTACAATCACTAAGTGACTTTGTGACTTAAGTCAAGGAAATGGATTTGATAAGTTCCTTTTAAAAAATCAAGCTGCAAAGACGAACTGTTTTCAGTCTGTCCTTTCTTCAAGCCCCGAGAAATGCAGCCCCTTTGATCTCATGTCCAGGCACACCGAGAGAACACTCAAGCCTCACTGACAACCTGAGCAGGAAGGTACCCCCACACTGGCCTCTGGTCCCAACACCTTTCAACCCTGAAGATCCCTCACGGGAGTCAGGAGGTCATTGAGTGAACACCAGGACAAAGCGTGGGAAATGGTGGTAGTCTGGGTCAACTGGTATTCAGAAAGAATGGCATTTTAGATGAATGACCCACTGAAACAGCTAGGGAGTTAATTAGCAGTACCATGTGAAAAACAGGCTTGGGCTTGCTGAAATCAAATGGAACCTGTTCACCCTCCCTGCTACGATGGCAAATAACACAGCCTGTTGAGGCAGGAATTTTGCAGAACCTTAAAACCAAAAGGGAGACTGAATCACGTGAGGAAGTCAAGGTTCAAGGGCAGCAGGCGCACTAGAGATTGAGAATGAACTACAAACAGGTGAGCCACCTCAAGCCCTTTCTTGTGCACCCAACCTTTCCTCGTGCTGCTCTTCATTCCCCCATGATGTCACTGCTGACTACAGGAGGAGCTGCAGAACTCGTTTAGCAATGAGTGACTGAGCAGGGCGGGGGGAGTATGGGATAGGGGACGGACACACGACAGTGCATCTTCCTCATCACAGGCATTTTTGTTCACACTATTGCATTATTTAGGGCCCTTCTCCTGGACCGAAGATTTTCCTTAAATTAGAGAATGATGCTTATGACCTTGATTTCAGACCCACCCTTTTGTTTCATCTTTCACAGACTCACCCTGTCAAGGGTTATAGGCTTAGAGACGTATTCCACACTGTGTGGGTGGTTGCCTACTGCCGGCAGAGACATGCCCCGGCTAGTTATATAAGTGCGTAACGACACTCTGCTAGTTTCCGTTTCAGGAGGAAAGGAGCCAATGTTCACTGATCTTCTACTAGGTGCCAAACCTTGACAGATCGCCAGTTGATATAACACCTCCTTTTACAGATGAAGACACTGAAATCTATGGTGACAGAGTCTTAAGTGGCAGCAGCAATGGCTCAAACAGCAACAATTGTAAGGTTGGCCCAGGACCAGGCAGTGCTTCTTCATGTTGTGGTACGGTCACTATGAGTCAGTACTGACCTGATGCCACTAAACAAGAATGGTTTAGGACTTTAACATTCAAACCTTCGGAAGATCAGAGAACAAACTATTTTTGAAAAGCAACATTAAGAAATCAATTATCAGAAAAGATTGTGACTTACTGCAGTGTATTCTACTGATGGCATTGAAGAGAGTTTCCATTTTCTTCCTATTACCAACCCCACTGAACTACTCACTCTGGCATCCTATACGCCTGTGTGAATATAAGTCATGGCCTAAAATTCACCCAAAATTTTAAAGACTATAGATAATTAAGGGAGTAACTGGGTCAGGTAGCACACAATTAACCACATTTAAGATGCTCTCATGAAAATTATCAAGGACTATAGAGGTTCAAAATCTTTGGTCTAGTGATTACATTTAAAGAAAAATACTCAAGATGAGGAAAGATCTAGACTTTGAGGCATTATGAGGAACAGAACATGTTTATGAATCTAAAAGCTCATCCTTTGGTATCACGTGTATACATGGCATTGTGATGTTTCCCTCTCAAATTGGCTTCCAATGCCAATTCATGTAATTCAAGGAGAAACAGACTAACTTGTGAATTTACAAGGACACACAAGAAACACACTCAGAAAGATCTGGGACTAAGATGGTATCAGAAACAAAGCTCCGTTTGTTCCTACCCCACCTCTCCCTACCAGCTGCTGCGCGGAGTCCTGTTGGGGAACCCCAGCACCCCTCACCTGGTGACTTGCTTATGGAAGTCTGTAAGCTGTTTGTGTGTCACTGTGATGGCTCCCACGGTTGTCTCCTTTGGTAAACCTTTCAAGGAATTCTCTAACCATCGGCAGAAAGTCTGTAAAGGGAAGTGGGATAGTGATTTTAAATGTTGGCAAGGCTTAACTCAAATGGGGCTCTATAGACACACCATCTAGCATGTTCTCCTTAGTAGCATTTGCTCCCCTAGACTCAGGGGCCAAACAAAGATGCTAACCAATATCTGTCTTCAGGCTCAAGTCCTCTGGGCTTAGACACTCCAGTTTGCAAACCTGGGCTTCCTTCCAAAGGGGCAGCGGGTGCTACTTCTAATGCCCAAGTCTCTTTTGGAGGAAGTGATTGTTCTGTCTCTTAAAATTTACCTCATTCAAAAAATTAAGTAGATGCCAGCAAACTCTTTAAGATTAAAGCTCCAATACAATCCAAAGCAAAGGTTCAGTCAGCAAACTAGAGTAGGGGCGAGAAGTAGATGTCAGCTGTATAGCAGTAACCTGAACCCAGAACCTCAGGGATTTTAAGGCTGTCTGCCTCAGGAGGAGTTCTAGTCATGCAATTTCTTTCTGGAATGTGCCAGCTCTCTGGGTTAGAAAGTTTTTTCTCAACAGAAATCTTATTCCTGTTGTTACTGAAACGATTTGTTTCCAAAGGCAAAGGGAAATATTTAAGCACAGTTCTTTTTATCCTTCACATGCACACCTATTTGACTCCCCACCCCACTTTACTTCCTTCGATTTAATGTAAAAATGTAAAAAACGTATAAATGTAAAAAAAAAATTTTTGAGACTTCCTTTTTTGGCTCAATCATTCTCCTTTGGGTCAAGTCCCATTTTTCTTCATCGTCTTCATAAGTAAAATGTATACTTTAGCTATTGTTTTCTTGCTGTAAAATTACCTTTTCAGGCCTAACTTTTAAATTTACTTTCCTATTATTTTCATTCATAATCAGAACAGAGCAGAGCAAAAATAACTACTGTAATATTTACTGTAAATACTTATGAAGAATTGCAAAATTCTCCAAACGTCCTTAGGGAAAACGATGCTCCACTCAAAAGACAAACGGGCAAAATATTCAGGAAAGAACCCTTAAATGACAAAAATGTTGGCATCTAAAAATGGCTCATAAATTAACTAAAATACTCTCCCCCCAACAAAACACACTAGCATGCACATAATAGTACTTAATCATCGTACAGTCAAGGAAGGTGTCAGACATAAACAAGGGGGAGAGAGAAAAGGCTTTTAGTAGTTTATGCAAGTCACTGAGAGAAAGCTGGCATGCTATCTTTTTGTTGAAGGATTTGTGTGAAATTTGAAAATGTTATGATCAAGGAGTGGGCAGGAATTTGTTTTCTTTGGGCTCAAGTCCTTAGCTATAATCTTAATAAATTTATGGGGTACAGACAACTCGCATTTATTAAGAGTTCCTTTAAAAACTAGAGCAATAAAAACACTCACATGTAAGTTGATGTTTATAGAGGACAATCATTTAAAATTACTTGACAATTAAGTGGGTATCTATATAGTAAATACTTAAGAAGCACACGACTAGCTGTTTCTATGCCTGCCCAGACGTACTGCTCCCATTTTCTTCTGTGATCACTTAATCATATGTTTGCAAATCAAGAACAGTTTGGTAAAATCAGAATGAGTCTTTTGCTAATGGGGACTAAGTGCTGAAAACAATGTGAGTATAGAGAGCTTATTTTCTCAATCAAGGATTTTGGAATTCAACTTGTTGATCCCCAGGGATTCAAAAGAGTACTTTCTTACTTTTCAAAAATTACTCCTGGATCAGAGGGAAATGAAACCCAGAACTTCTAGCTCAGTAGCTCCTAACTATCAGTAAAAGTGTATACTGTATTTTTTTCAAACTGCTGAAATTGAGGCTAAAATCTGCCATCAGTGATAGAAAGTAAGGAAAAACATTAATATGTGTCTGGATTATACTTACAAGACATGGCTCGGGCAAAGAGTTGGCTTTCACTAGGTGCACTGGTGCAATTTTCTGCACTACTTTTGTTATTAGTATTAAAAATGATAAATTCTATTTTAGAAATAGTCCACAGACATTGTGTTTTCCTCCTAACTCACACTCGGTGCACATAACCTGACAACTGACTATGTGGTCCAGGACGGTCCCTCTTCAGGTGATGAAAGACCTGGGAAGAACTGGATTGGGCTGCCAGCAGATCCCAAGGTGACAGAGACCTGCGTGTCGGCACCAAATGCTGTAGCTAGATTTTTCTAGCTGTGCTATACAAGGAGTTAGAAGTGAATTAATATGTCCTGAGTAACCTGCAACTCTGTAATTTCCATGTGGTCATCTCTCATAAGTGAGCACACTTCTCACTGGCTGACTTTAATGTTTAGTACTCACTTCTGGTCATACAGAAACCCTGTGTCCAGAACACAAAGCATGTTTTCAGGACCCAATAATGGATCACCTGTCTTCTAAAGGCCCCTTTACCTACCCACTAAAGGTAGCAACACACCTAACTTACGTACGTCCCATGGACTTACAACATGGCTGTTTGCAAGTCTGGGTTGAAGTCTGTGAGGTTTAGAGACTTGAGGATGGGTTCCTTGTGAAAAGACTCTTACCGGTCTGTCAACCTGCATGATCTCCCAGAGCACCTCAGCCACGTCAGGAAGGGTATAGGGGGGGAGACAAAAGCAACACGTGTGGAGTAGCTGGCTGACAAGCTGTTGTCCAAGCTGGTTCATCACCTGTCCAATCAGTTCTTTCCGCAATTCAAAGTCTTCTTCATGCTGCAAGACAGCAGGCAAAATAGTTGAGTTCTAGTCACAACTTTCCAAAGAACAAGAACCCTTTTGTCCTTCAGTACGGCCTCTTTCCTGGGGAAGGAAGGATGTATAGTATATACAACAGCTGGGTTCACAAAGCCCATGGAGTATTTGTCAGTAGGTTAAGATTGAGGAAATAGGCTTGAGTTTCACTGAGACTAATTTTAACCCTTAGAACGTTCAAAGGTAGAAGGCAGAAAGATTAAGGGTATAAATTTTCTTAATTTTTTTTCCTGTGGAAAATACCTTGAGTACAGCCATTTCCTTAAAAACAGAAAAACAAAAACCCTCTTTATTGAGATAAAACCCATATACCATACAATTCAATGGTTTTTAGCATATTCACAGACACATCACCAGTCAATCTTAGAACACACTCACCATCTTAAAAAGAAATCCCAGATCCTCTAGCTATCACCCTATTACATAACCACTCACCTATTTTATGCTTCTACAGAGTTGCCAGCTGCTCCACAGAAACCCTACACAGGGTCACTGAGTCAGAATGGACCTGACGGCACATAACAACAAACTGAGTTGCCTATTCTGGGCATTTCATATGAAAGGAACTGTATAAACTAGGGTCTTGTGTGATGGGTTTCTTCACTCAGCATGTTTCCAAGGCTGACTCGTGCTGCACCATGTACCAATATTGCGTTTCCTTTATGGCTGAGGAACATCCCAGTGTACTCATACACTGTATTATGTTTGTCCGATCACTGTCTACTGTTAAGCATTTGGGCTGTTTCTATCCTTTGGCTATTATGAATGATGCTGCTATCTGTGGATACATATTTTCATTTCTTTTAAGCAGATACCTCACAGTGGAATTCCTAGGGCATATGGAAACTCTACGGAGCTCTGGTATGCAATGGGTAAGTGAGCGATTGATAGCGCAAAGGTTAGTGGTTTGAATCCATCAGTGCTGTGTGGGCAAACATCTGGCAATCTGCTCCTTGACAGCACAGCACATGGTAACTTTGTATTTTAATTGTTCTGAGAAACTGCCAGACTGTTATCCCAAGTGGATGCAATGTCAATTATGAGGGTTCTAATCACACCATGGGAGTCCTGGTGTGGTGCTGTGAGTTAATGTGCCAGACAGAAAAACCGTTTAAAATGCAAGGTTGGTGGTTCAAGCTCACCAGCTGCTCCTTGGAAAGCCTATATACAGGGTCGCTATGGGTCGGAACTGACTCGACGGCACTAACAACAATAATCATACCATGGAGTCCTGGTGTGGCGCTGTGGGTTAAACACGCCAGACTGCAAAGCCGTTTGAACTACAAGGTCGGCGGTTCAAGCTCACCAGCTGCTCCTCAAAAACCCTATACAGGGTCACTATGCGTCAGAACCAACTCGACAGCACTTCACAACAACAAATCATACCATATTGCTGTCTCTCTCTTGCTTTTATAATTTAATCTTGATTATTTTCTTATTCCTTGTTGTCTTTGCATATAATGGTATGTGGAGGAGAAACTTTATCTTTTCAAAATCTGCCTTTCATTTCTAGTTATTTTCTTTCTTCCTAAAAGCCAAACTTTTTCAATGGTTAGCCTACCCATGTATTGGCTTCCTTCTTTATCGCTCTCCACTATCTTCATTCTACTCCACATCTGACTAAAATCTATCTGGGAAAAACTTTGTGAGCCGCTTTCCGATTCCAGCCAAACTGCTCTGGAGTTTTCTAACATGGTGCTATCCATTCTCTGGTCACGGGCCATTCTCCTTTCCCAGTCCACCCAATCTGCTGGTCTGAGTCTCTCCTCTTGCAGAAAGTGATCCCAGCCCACTTATGCCCAAAGAGCTTTCCCTTCCTCTGTACTCACAGCAACTATGCCTTTTATTATCACTCATCTACCAATCAAATTCGGTCCTATCACTATTTAACTGTGTACATCTCGATCTGGTAACACCAGGTGCCTTGGGAGCAGGGACAGTTCTAGGCTGCTTGGTATATATCCTTTAGCACTTAACACAGATGTCTTAGATCTCATAGTGATATTGTGGCTAGTAAATGACCACCTCCAGCAATTAAGATTAAGTAAGGAGCTGCTGGTTTCTCCTTAAGTGTCTAGAACGAGATCTGAGAAGATGAGCCACAAAGTAGAAAAGTACACAGTTTACACACTTACGTCATTGGCTACACCTGTATGAACAAGATCTCTGAGGAACCTCATGACACTGCAGTTGGCATCCCGATGATCCAGGGTAGTGGAGGCAATGGCCCACTGTAAGATGGGGATGACCACCTGGCTCCTCAGCAGGGTAACAGGACTGCGCTGAATAAACCTGGTGTGGACAGAGAGGTTAGGTAGAAAGGCCAGGTTTTGGCTATAAAAGCAGCCAGGGCAAGGAAAGGACCGTATCTTAGTATTAGCATATGAAAAACCACATCCCCAAACTGAATTTCCAACTACAATTTTATGTTCATATCAGATAGTTCCCAAAAAGGCTAATTAAAAGTGGTTATACACAGAAATTCTCCCTGGTTAAAAAGCTAAGTCCTACAAACCCTAAGAAAAGCAAACTATATTTCCTGAACTATATTCCACAGAAGGCCAGTTTCTAGGATGTTAACTGGAATTTCTCATAGAAAAGGTTCCATGGTAAACTAAATTGGGAAATTACTGGGTTTTAAGAAGTATTTGCTGACTTGGACATTGGCTACCCAAAATGGGATGGGGGGTGGGGGTGGGGGTGGGGGGTATAAAGGCGAGAAGTGACTGGCTTACAAGCTTTCAAGAGGGGACCTAGAGCCAGGGGGCATGGAGGAAGGCAGAATCTCCAGTGAGTACTATCCAATCTGTCTAGGCAGTTGATGAAATGAAACGCAGATGGGTCACTTGTGATACAATAGTGAACAATTGTTATCAGGACGGATTGTGAGGATTGGAAATATAAAGGTAGATGTTTTATAGCAAGGAAGGGAGTGATTAACTCTCCAGTCTAGGAGCAGAGGTCTCTAGTACCATCAACGGAAAAGAGCCGAGAGCGGGACCCTACCCAGAGAAGCAGCGAGGCCCGAGATAGCGGCAGAGACGATGATGTGGAGTGATGAAGCGGCTGGGGACTTTGGATCCAGAGAGGGAGAGGGACTGTGTGCTGAAGACTGGGGCGGTGCGGGTTTATAGGGTATATATACCCTTTGGTCGGTTGATGATGCATGGAAGGGATTGGAACCATGGCAATGAAATGATAGAATGAATGTAGTAAAACTAAAGTTCTCTCATGTAAACTATCATATAATTCACAATAAAACATTTAAAAAAAAAAAGAAGTATTTGCTGGTTTTGTTTTTCTTTTAAGCTCTTCTAGGGATTGATTCTCTTTCCAAGGAACACACCATGGGAAATGTGGGAAGTTCACTAATCAATTCTTTCACTATAAACTAAAAAAACAACCAACAATGTTTTTTCAAATAGGACAAAAACTAACAAAAGCATCCTCAGTATTTAGTCTTCAGATGGAATACTCAGTACAGCTTTGTAATTTCAAAATGACAGGATGCTATTGTGTGCTTTCAAGTCGGTTCCGACTCACAGCGACCCTGTATCAGCTTTCTGACGCTGTAAATCTCTACTGGAGCAGAAAGCTTCATCTTTCTCCTGCAGGTGGATTTGAACCACTGACCCTGAAGTTAACAGTCCAATGCATAACTCACTATGTCACCAGGGCGCCAATCAAAATGACACGATAATTGGTTTGAAAAATGAAACAGAATTTAAGGTTGCCACCTTCAATTCCTTTACCGCCAGTACTGGCTGCCTAGTGGACACATGGTGACCCCTCTGGGGAATTTCTTCTTGGTCTCCAATTAAGGTAATTGGCTTAAGAATTTTTTTAAAAAAAATTTAATTCACTTAAATGCTTTTATGTTCATTAACTCATCTGGTTCAAATTCCTTAGGGACCAAGAAGGAATTCAATGGGTGAAGTAAGGAGATACAAAACCAGATAACTTGTTAAGACACCTTGAAATCCAAAGCCCTCTTTATTCTATATGATCATATGTAAAAGATGTTCCTCTGATTCAAGAAAAGAGCTGCATGAGATCACAGTAACATAAAGAGTTAAAGCAACAGGGGCCTGTAGAGATCACCTAGTCAATTGCTTTGGTCAAGCACATTTGTACTGACTTGTACTTGCTCCCTACTTCATGACAGGAACTCAGCCACTTCTCCCTTGGATCCCACCCAACTTTCCTGCCTCACTTCTAGGGATAGACTGGTTCATAGTTGAAATTGGGGTTGTAAATCACAAATCTACCCTACTCCAAAGACCGTATTTTCCAGAAAAGGGCACAGCCAATATAAGAGGAGGGCACGACTAAGCAGTGATGGGAATGAGCAGTAAGAAAAGGGTTGCTCTTTGGTGGGACTTACCTGGTGGCTAGCCTGAAGAGGTCATCTACGGTGTCTGGGTGATTCTGGAGACCATTCTGCTGTTCTAGGAGCTGAAAAGTAGGGATGCACAGTGCCTAAACAGGACAAGGAATGGAAAAGAAGTCATCATAGATCCACAGCATTTAGACTGGCCAATGGTACACATACACAGGGAGGCGTAGGTGAGGAAAGACCACCCTGAGAATAGGATCAGGAAAACAGAGAATCTTTTCCAGCTAACCTAAAGTTTTTTCATTTGAAGTCCACACCTCCAGAAAGGGTTGCTAGAACATAGATGTTAGTTGGTGAAACTAAGTAGATATCCTATCTCCACGTTTTAGTTGTTTCTGGCTGCGTTTATGTACTATCTATGGATTCATTCACTAAGGAAGCAGAAGTCGTAATTATAAAACTGAAATTTCAATTGTGAATGAAAAGACATCTTGGGGAGAACTTGGGGCTATTCTCCCCAACTCAATCCTCAAAACAACCACAACAATCCTACCTCTGGAGATTGTAAGCCAGAGAGTAACATGTGATGTTACTGACACTGGTGTGGGCAGTTCTCCCAGCATGCCTGTCCACAGAGTGAAGCTAGGAGGTTCCTACTTCTTCAAAAAATTATCTTAACTATTAAAAGGTAATGAGCGTGCCTGGGGGAACATCAGGAGGCAAAAGAATTTGAGACAGAGTGATGGACTCCTAGGCTCTAGATCTCTGGCCCAAATGAATCTACCCTCCTCCAAGACACACACCTGTAGCATGTCTAGTAGTCCCTGTCGACAGCCCTCTTCTATGCCGTACTCATCCACAAGGATGCTGCCAAGGTAGAGGAAACAGGAGTGCTGGTGTACGTGGTACACATTCACCATCTGCCAATGGAGCACACAAATCATTTGTTTCATTCTTTATTCCTCCCAAGTGACAATTTCAAACACTGTTTCAATCTAGAAATGCAGAGGTAGGTTGGTTCATCTCTTTAAGGTATGGGTGGGGAGTCTTTCATCATTCATGGGCCATACAAAATTATCAAATTAAAAATTAACCTGCTATAATTGGTCAAACATTTAATTAGCTCGCCCCTAATGTGATGGCTAAGGAGCTCTGGTAGCATAGTGGTTATGAATCGGGCTGCTAACCTCAAGGTTGGCAGTCTGAAACCAGCTGTTCCACAGGAGAAAGATAAGGCTTTCTGCTCCTGTAAAGATTCGCAGCCTCAGAAACCCTGTGCAAGGTCACTATGAGTCGGAACCAACTCCACGGTACTTAACAACAACAATGTGATGGCTGTAACTGCGACTGCCTTGGCAGGGCCAGACCAAATGATTTTGTGGGCTGGATACGGCCTGCAGGCTGGACATTCCCCAGGCCTGCTTTAAGGCAACATAGTACACATTGTTGGCAAAATTTTGTAGAACACAGGGCCTAACACCTCAATGATATTTGAGTTTTTTCTTTAGTGTTCCTTCAACCCTTTGCCCTTTTAATGTTTGCCAATAAATGTTCTAAGAATGTTTTCTAATACTTCAGTTGGAAGGCTTACGTACAATTTGCAAAACCCTGGGCCATAAACTTCAGCCTTCTAACACTCAAGGTTGCTCACATTTGTATTGTAAATAAGTAGAAAAAAAGAACAAACAAATCTTCTGTTGTTCTTGTATTGGAAGAACAGCCAGAATGCTTCTTACAAGTGAGGATGGCAACACTAGAGCTCATGGACTTTGGTCATGTGATCAGGAGGGTCCAGACCTCAGAGAAGGACATCATGCTTGGTAAAGTCAGGTCAGTGAAAAAGAGAAAACCCTTCAACAATATGAACTGACATGGGCTCAAACACAGCCACAACTGTGAGGATGGCAGGACTGGCCAGTTTTGTGCTTTGTTGGACATGGGGTCACTAGAGAGTCAGAACTGACTTGACAGCACTCAATAGCAGTAGCAACAAATTCATGGAAAATTTTTATTATCTTTTAATTTCATTTTTTCACAAACTTTTTGAAAGTCCCCCGTAGATAGTCACAGTATGGGCAGAAATATCAAACACCCTCATTTTGGACAAAAACATGAAAACAGTTTAAATTCTGAAAATTATTTCTAACCTCCTCCCTACTTAATTTTTTCAAGTAAAAAACTGCTTCAATCAAAGTATCTAATCTCAAAAGCACAAAAAATTTTACTACCACATACATATTTAAATTAAATGATTTTAGGATTTTTACCTCATTGTTCTTCAAAATACAGGAGAAGATGAGGTTTTCTACTCTTGCAAAGATTTAAAGCCTCAGAAACCCACACAGGTCCACTAGGAGTCAGAACCAATTCCAGGGCACTTTCCAAGAAGAAGAATCCCCGAGGGTGCGGTAGGCTAGACGTAGAAACCTACCAGCTGCTCCACAGTAGATGAGGCTGTCAGCTTCCGTAAAGACTGATGAGCCCCAGAAGCCCTAAACACAGCCACTTTAAGACAGAATCCATGCCATAGCAATAGCTTACCCACACACAAAGAAAAGAAAAAAAAACGGGTGGTGGTGTGCATGCACGTGTGCGCATGGGGCTGGTGGTACAAAGGTTAAGCACTTGGCTAGTAAGTGAAAGGTCTGTGGGTCAAACCCAGCAGCTGCTCTGTGGAAGAAAGATGGGGCAGTCTACTGCAGTAAATATTACAGCCTTGGAAACACGCGGAACAGTTATCTGTCCTACAGAGTCGCTATGAGCAGGAAGTGACTCAACAGCAGTGGGTTAGGATACTCCAGCAGAGTCCCCAGGTGGCGTAAACGGTGAAGTACTCGACTAACATCTACTAGCCTAAGTATGAAACCAACCACAGGCACCTGGAAGACAAGTCTGGCAATTGGTTCCCAAAATATTCCAGCCACAAAAAATCCCATGGAGCAGATCGACTCTGAACACACAGGATTGCTATGGGTCAGAATCAACTCAACAGCCACTAACAGCATGCTCCTGAAGGAAGACATCTACACAGTGATCTAGTGCAACTGCGATCACAACACACCTTGTATCAATTCCACTCTACAAGCTTGGGGCTGAAGGAAGGAGGAAAAAGTGAGTACATTTAAAGAGATGAACTGATTCTTCCATCAGCATAAGCCACAGAATGTGCATGAGATGGAAGATCTGATCTAATTAGTGTTGTGTACACAAATCTAAGTACTCTACTTAATGGATGATTTAAGGTAGTGGTGGTAAACATTTCCTCAAAGGGCTAGACAGTAGAAACTTTAAGATCTGCTGGTCATCTGGTTTTGGGACACAACTTGGCCAGTTGGGCACAAAAACGGCCAAAAGATGATTTAAATGACTATGCATGGCTATGTCCCAATAAAACTTTACTCACAAAAATAGATGGCAGGACCACTGACTGTCATTTGCTGATTTTCAAGCATAATTTTCAAATCTGGCACAAAATTCTGACTTTAGAATATATAGATAATTACACACTTAATTATCAGGAATAAAAAATGACACTAAAGTCATGAGGGTATCCTCCTACAAGCAAAGGCAATAAATCAAGGTACATTTTATAGACTGCACTGCAGCACTGAAGGGTGGACACCTCTGAAATGCAATTGTACTGTTGTACTCAAATACGGTGAGTGTAGAAAAGCACTGACAATTCTGTACAAAACTAACCTGTGAACCTTGCGCTTCAATACACAACTTCAGGAGGCAAGTGCGTGACACTGCCTGAGAGTGTGTGCCTCCTTTAGAGTGAGCCACCCTATCTGCCTGGTCCAGGTAAAGGACAGCTGTGGCACTAGCCTGGGGACCCTGGAGTTGTTTCCCTCACAGCACGGGCATATCACCAGGAAGATGCATCCTCAGAGTTCTGACAATCCAGGACTGCTACGCACACAACCTTGCCTCCAAACTTCTGTACTCTGAGTTAGCTCACTGGTCTCACCCTAGACCTGGCTCTGCTCTCAGCTTCACATCAACACAAAGTACGAGTGGCCAGAGCAGGGGTATTTTGCACAGTGCAGTTCTCCATGTCCTGAGATCTGGGAAGACCTTACACAGTGAGTCACACCATTCTCATTTATATCAATCTTCAGGATGCAGAGAGTCACATTTACTTTTTGACAAATGACAGACTTACGTAAGCAATCCTCTTGAGCCAAGAAACTACAAGTTTGATTTGTCACATGTTTTTCAAGATAATTAAAAATAAGATGCACTGGCCATGTCATTCTTTTAGCACACTGCACCACTATCCAGAATGTCATCATGTGCTACAGGTAAATTCTTGTGCTTACGGAGAAAGTACCGACCACTAATATTACACCTCATTCTCAAATATTTGGTCATTTGTATTCACATAAACACCTGTCTTTTCCACTTCATTAGCTCCCAGTTTTCATTCTGTGCGTGCACACACCATTTCCCTTACCTGTGTGACCAGTGGCTGCAGCAGGGCCGCAGAGCCTTTGCCTACACAGCGGACAGCAAAGCGGAGGCACCTGCAACACCGCTCTACAATCCGATTATCAGCCCGGTGCTTGTTAAGCGTCTCAGATAAAACTGGCCATATCTGAGTCAGAAGGAAATAGAACAAAAGAGAAACTATTGAATTAAGAATGCTTCCACGTGATTTAGGTAAAGCTTTCTTTATAGGAATACATGTGGCTTGATTTTGCCCGGGGTGTGTAGAATATGTGTGTTCATGTCTACCATCAATCACTGAAACACACCACTTGTTCAGAGAAACATGAAATGACTCCAGATGAGGAAGAAGAATATGTATTAACTTTACTCAAAGACAGATGCACACATCTTTTTAACTTTGGACTTCCTGGATTTGCATGAAAAGAACTAGCAGCTCTAGTCCTTGAGCAAAAGAACTAGAGTTAAGGAATGGGCATCATTTGATATCTACTGACACTTAAGGATATTTGGTATATGGGTTAATTTTCTCCCATGAAGTCTGGAAAGCCTATCTCAAAACATGCCTCTGGGCTCTTAAAGACTTCCTTTGGTGAAAACAGCAGCAATGGGGAATTGAAGTGGCAGAGGGCTCACTGGCTTTGTCAGGCCTCCTGTCAATCCCAGGAGCTTTCCTTTGGTCCTTCAGCCTGTTTTCTTACCCAATACAAAATAACAAGTATTTATTTGGATGGTTTTCTTCCTCAATTCATTGCAATTCAAATCATCTCAACCAAGGGAGCCTCACAGTAAACCTGGAGCCTTCCCACTTGTAGTAACCCCAAAGCCTTGTGAGTCTGGTTTGCAGGCATCCAGCAACACTTACTTCCTGTATGACTTTTTGGCATGGATGAGTCTGTCCATTTTCCACAATGGGGTTGGTGTGTCTGAAAAGAGAACAACCAAAACTAGTGAAGGGAAAGCAAGGTTTAAAAATCAAGGACCCAAAGCCCTGATTCCTGTTCACTCAGATTTTCATTTATTTGTTGTGAAATGGGAGCTGTTTATAGACCCTCAAAATGGCATGTAATAGGAAATCATCTCACCAACTCAGAGAAAGATAAATTCTGACATTAACTAATAAACGAACAGAAAGCCTCTGTTTTGACTCATCATAGCAACTATTACCCATAGCTCTCATAAGTGATCATTCATTATAAAATTCAGTGAGGATCATCTGAACACATCACTCAAATGCCCTTTAAATCACTGTCATTGTTAAGTACCAGTAAATCAGTTACAACTCATAGTGAATAGGGTTTCTGAGGAGCAACTGGTGAGTTTGAACCACCAACCTTGAGGTTCAAACCAACTTTGCAGTCCAGAGCATTAACTCGCAGTGCCACACCAGGTGCTTCTGAACTTCAGAAGAGTAATTCCATTGCTAGGATTTTGCACCCATACACTGCATGGCACTGGCTCTCACAGTCATCATCAGCAGCAGCACTTGGGTACTTGATAGAAACATCAATGCCGTGACGCAACTCAAGATCAAATGAATCAGAAACCCTGGTGGGCCCCAGCACTTGGTGCATTGATAAGCACTAACGTGATTTGGATGTTTCAAAATTTGAGAACCACTGAGTTAGAGATCAAAGTATAGCAATTACATTTTGAGAAAGGTCTGCCAACAAGAGATTGTCTTTGCCCTCAAAATTTAGCTAACAACAGGCTTAGTTGCCTTACAAGGGATATTATAGAAAGAACTTGCAATTTGTTTACTACAATACATAACGGTTTCATTTGTGCTTTTAACCCAACGCACTTGAGAGTCTCCATTCTTACCTAAATATTACTGCAAGGCGATCTAAGAACACAGTGGGGTCTGAGGAGATGCCATTGCTGGGCTCCTGGGACAACAGCTGAAGAGATAGAGACATCAACACCCAGTTGTCTCATGTATAAAAACCTACAGCAAGTACTGCAACATACACCCTACTTCAATCCTATCTCAATCTCTGCTAATTTCCTTCTAACAGATTCCTAAGAGCTCCTCCTATTCATCCTGTCAAATTACTCCATCTTACTGCATCCTGGCCAAGGCTACAAATTACATTTTCTTATCTGATCATTGGAGAGTAGAAAACAGTAGCAGTTAATTTTCGTATTTCCTTTTATTATGATGAGGACTGATTTTTTTTCCACATTCAAAAGTCACTTGTTCCCTTTTCTGTGAACAATCTACTCCGGCCCAATAATATCTAGTTCCATTTTTCTTTTGTGGTCTTAAATATACTTTTTAGCAATTTGTATGAACTCTTTAAACATTATAAGAATAATACCTCTATCACATATGCTGCAAATATTCCCTAATTTGAAGTTTGCCTTTTTTATTTATAATTTTTATGTAATTTAAATACACAATGTGTAAACCATCAATCTAGCACTTTTTCTTTTGATTTCTTCTACTGCTTTTATGTGCAAAGTAGTTCCACATCCAAGCTATAGTTAGAGATTGCCATCTAAGCCTATTTTTCCTCCACAAGTTTTCGTTTCCTGAGAATTGACTGAAATGTTCATTTCTTCCTCTCCGGTGGGGTTTTGACACTTGGATCATTTATTTAAAATCACACATATGTATATGTCTATGTATTATTATTACTACTACTACGTTGCTGTTAAGTGTCATCAAGTCAGTTCCGACTCACAGTGATGCTGTGTAGGGTTTCTAAGGAGTGGCTGGTGAGTTTGAACTGATGACCTTATGATTCAAACCGACCATGGGATCCAGTGCTTATTCTACAGTGCCGTACATATGAACCTATTTACGGACTACCTATTTCATGAAAAAAATGCTGTTTATTCTTGGTACCAGTATCATCAAACTTTAAAAATCATTGTAATTTTCTATCACATGTTACATGATGAAAGGACAAGTTGCCTCTCATTCTTCCTTCCTGAAATATATTAGATGCTCTTATTAGTGTGTCATTCGAAATGAACATTAGAATCAGTATGTCAAGTTCTCCTAAAATTCTTACTGGTTATGTCTACTAAGATGAGTTAACATCTTTACAATACTTGTAAAGGAAACGTGGTAGCTTATGATTGCTAATATGAATGGAATTTCTTTTATCTTTATTATGAACAGAGTGACATCTATTGATTTTGTTTGGTAGACTCACCTTTTTCAATGCCATAACCTGAACAGAACACAGTTCACTAAGACATTCAGTAATCTTATCCAAAGGTAATCTGGCTAGGACAAGTGCTGTCCCTGAAAAACAAAGGAAGAGACAGATGGAGGAAAGAAAAGCTGAATTAATGCAACACATTAGTCTACGTCATATACAGACTAACCGAAAGAGTCCATTCTTTTCCTATTGGTGTACAGGTATTTACGGTAAGTTTCCCTTCAACTCTTCAAAGACTTAAATTTTTAAAAACTTTTTTTGTTTTTAAAATACTTCCAAAGTTATAAAAGTCTTCCCTCATTTCACTCTCCCAAGTAATAACGTATATGACACATCCATGAAATAGAAGATACCACTGATAAAATATAGTATCAAATAATGATATAGGATGCTGTGTTCACTGCAGGTTAGATATCATCACTTCAGTACGAAGGTTAAATTTCACAAGAAACTCAACAAGACGGCAACAACAATGAGCACTAGCAGTATACAGTTAAGTCGTAATAATCTCTGACTCCAATTTAATGTCTTGTATCCATGCCTACAGAGTCCTGGTGTAGAACGTGGGATAATGCGTCGGACCAAAAGGTCAGTTTGAACCACAAGGTCAGCGGTTCAAACTCACCAGCTACTCCTCAGAAATCCTACACAGAAGCACGTCGACAGCACATAACAACAACAACGCAACAAAAAGAAAACCTGGATTGGAAAATGCATAATCACGTTGACTAGTAGAGAACTTGGTCATAACATAAAAAAGAACAGAATTAGTTCATACAGGATCATCCGATCTTGTCAAGGCTGACTCTGTCACTCACCGATGCTTAAAAGAGACAGTGCTGGTCATATTATGCGTTTTACTTAATATTCCCAAGTCCTTCTACTACCAGCTTTAAGGACTTCACTACTTCACAGGGCACACCAATTTGTTTTTGGAAAGTAAGTCTGTGTTAGCTTCCCTACTAACTGCCAATAACTGATCACTCACATAATAAATCTGACCCTTAAGATGATCCTTCAAATATTTAAAAATAGCCACCATGCTTAAGATCTATTTGAAATCTTATTTCCTCAGCCTTAGTATCTCTTGTTCTTCTAGTCCTTGGAGCCTCCTGACTCCGTGAGCTGTCTTAGGAGAGGCAACATAGTAAGTAGTAGCTGACCAGCAAGGGTTCAAGTCTACTTCTGACTTCTGTTATGATACTGAACCATGAACACTACTTTTAAATCCTCCACTTACTGCTTTGGTATAGCAATGTGTATTTGGTTTCCCTTTTGATTCTTTCTCTAAATTAAAGTAGAACTATGTTTAGTTCACGGGGAAAAGATGAGGCTTTCTACTCCCGTAAAGATTTACAGCCTGGGAAACCCTGTGCAGGGTCACTATGAGTAGGAACCGACTCCACGGTACTTAACAACAACGTTTAGTTCAAATATGCTGTCTCCACACAAAATCTAGGTCAGAGCTATACATACTACAAAAGAGTGAATTAATTATATAGCCTTATGCTCAGAAAAGAATGTTGGTGCCACAGTCTCCTCTGAGTGTAAACACCACCTTCACTAAGTCCTTACAACCAATTGTGACTGAGGTAAGATAACTGCAAGTACTGGCTGAGGGGAAACGGCTACTGACAAACATCAGAAGGAATACCTTTCAGCAAGCCCACCGCAGCTTCTGGAGACAACATGAAGGAATCAAGGGAGCGGGCAATCTCCAGGAGTCCATTAAAGTGCTGAGCCATGTGATCCCGGCAGACAGAGCAAATGTTGTGAATGGCTTTGGCTGCAGCAGAAGCCAGAGGCTTTTCACACAGGCCTTTCATCAGGTAGCCCAACACGGGGTCTGAGGAGAAAAGTCAGACCAAAGCAATGATATGGTTGCAACTCAAGGAAAACTTTTAGGTTTACAGACTGTAGGTCTTCGTTGTTTTTTTAAAGCCAAAGAATCCCTTTTGAAAAAGGAAACATGATTTAGGACCCCAAGATATAAAACATAGAAACTGAGGCAGCCTCACTGCACAGCGCCAGAAGGCCCAAGCCTACCTATCTCCCTCGTGGCAGCTGGCCGCTGGCTCCTTGTAACCCCAAGGACTTCATAGAGCAGTTTGAAAATCACGACTTATAAGCATATATGACCATTCCAGGTATTAAGAATTCCTAAAATCATAATAAGAGTTCTGGTGCGGCACTGTAGAGTTAAGTACTGGACTGATAACCGCATGGTCAGCAGTTCAAATTCACCAGTTGCTCCTCGGAAAACCCTAGACAGCTATGAGTTGGAACCAACTCGATGGCACTTAACAACAATGTAAGAAAAAAGGCAAAGCTCAGAAAATTATCACTATTCCCTGGGAAGAATAAATTTAAAATAGCCTATGTTAATTAGGATCAAGACATCTGTCTACAGCTGATACTTTAGTACGTGTAGTTACAAAATGTCTTCAAACATACAGATTAATCTTTGGCACTTTTACATGAAATTCACTGTTTTACAAATGTAAGAATTCTAAAAAAGTTGGTTATAATAGAACAAATTACACATTTCCTTTATAAAAATCAGAAAGTTTTTCTATGGAAAAGAAAAACCAAAACTAACTAAATTCATATATTAGTCCTGGGACGGTACTGCAGGATACTACAACTGGACCAGCAGATCAGTTTGAATCACAAGGTCGGTAGTTCAAACTCACCAGCCACTGCTGGGAAACCCTATACAGGGTCACTATGAGTCAACAGCACTTAACAACAACAATGGTTAAATAGCAGATTATGGATAGCAAACGGTAAGAGAACTGAAGAATTAAAGGATTCACATTTTAAAGTTCACTTAAAACAATAATCTCCATTTTTAGAATAATGACCAAATACCCACCAATCCAAAAACAGAACGCAAGCCCAACAGAGATGAGAAATGATAAGCCCTAGAATCTGGTCTACATAACTGTAATACTGCAGACTTGCTTAGTGTGTTCAATCGACTGGTACTAGTTTTGACTACTTTAGTGTGAAAGTCCAAGACATGTAGCAATCTGTCTTCCTGTGGAGGCACAAAGCTGCATGAGAAACTGCACAGTGGTACTGAATGATCTCTTACTACAAGGCTGCATTTCAGACTAGCTTGGCTGTTTACTGAGCGTGATCTGAAAATATGAAAGACAACAAAAAACTACTTTGTTTGGGAAATGGTTCACAGGCAGTTAATGAAAATGACAAAATCACAGGCTTAGAAAGTAGTTATTCTGAGTCAGTTTTAAACCAGTATGTGGGACTGAAAAGGCGCTCAGTGACAGTTTGAATGACTCAATCAGGAGCTCTGCATACAGAAACAAGGGAGGTACATCTCCTCACTCTTTTCAGCAAGTTTCTCAGTCTGAAAAGAAAAAATCATGCACAAAATAAAATCAAGCCAAAATGATGGGAAAAAAATATATACAGAAAACACATCAAACTTAATGATGTAACTATTTACAGGTATGGGTGGTATTTAAATTCTCAGAATGTATCACTCTTAAATATCAAGGGTTTAATAGGCTTTCTGCTCCCGTAAAGACTTACAGCCCCGGAAACCCTGTACAAGGTCGCTATGAGTCAGAACCGACTCCATGGCACATTTACAACAAGAATGTATATTACCCTGGATAAAATATTCAGTTTCTTTGGGTTTCAACATCCTTATCCATAAAACAAAAGGATTACAATAAATGATTTCTAGCTTTACTTTAAATCTAAAACTATTATTTTATGTGATCTTTAGTTATTTTTTTCAGTCAACAAGGTTATAAAACTCAACACTCTTTAATTTGTACTAATTTAAGTGTTTTGAATGATAAATTCCTAAATTTTTATAACATGAATTTAACACCAAAAACTTCTCTCCTTTGCTGTAACCTGTTAGTACGTAGCGTCTAGGCAGGTCTAATTCATGTAAGAATATACCAAAGACAAAGACAGACAAGTAAGCTTGTGCTTACACAGTTCTAGAAGAAAACTGGGTTTCTTTCTGGAGGGCTAATCTTTTGAAGGTCTTTCCTTCACATCTGATCAGATTAAAAATGTTGTTTCAACTATGCAGTAACTTAAACATTTAATCTCAATGCTTTTATGGATATTCTACATACCAATAAAAGAGGTAGCAGGAGAATGAGAACAAAAACAAAAGGAAAGAGGAAAAATCAGACATTGTAGAAGCCAAGCAGAGAGTTCACACACACATACCAAGAAACTGAGGGTTTCGATCAACCACTTCGCTCATCTCTCCAACCAACTCAATGCTGGTGTATCGCACAGCTGTATGGACAGTCTCTGGCAGACGGACAACTCCTTCTAGGACTTCCACAAGTGTGGGATTGTTCTCCCTGAACACAGAAGGTAAGTACTCACAGTTACCGATTTCAGAGGTTATGCTCTAACCAAAAAACAGGCTGCGATGATGTGTATCATCATTAAATGACTTCTTACTAAATAAATTAATCATTTGTGTTAAGGTACAAATGTATTTCACGATGGGCACGAGAGTTTTTCCAAATCCTCAAAAAAGGGAGAAAGGCAGAAATGGAAGAGATCTTTGTTTTAGGATAAGCAGACTGTATTTTAAGCTTCTGAATGATAGTAAAGTGTCCAAAGCCACATCATGATATTAAACAGGCTCCTCAAATTGGAGAGGCAGGCATTTACTATGGTTGAATTTTTTTTTTTTTTTTTAAACAGAATCAGTTTTATTTATTCCTATATCTGCAGCACCTAGAACAGTGCCTGGCACATAGTGGGCACTCAATAGCTGAATGGCTAAATAAGTAATTCTCACAGATCATTTCCTATTAGCTGTTATTCCCCTAGAGATTACATGCAGCTGAATACTGAGACGTATGGATGGGCCAGCTAAATGTCCCTTATTAAGTCAAGGAGCAAGAAAAGAAGCAGGAGTAAGAGTGCCTCAGTTTGGAACATTAGGGAAAATTAAAGTTAACCACTTTCCACAGCTCCATGAATTTGTTTTTTCTTTTCCCTTTTTTCTCTCCCCAAGTGTACTGAATGAAGTTCTTCTGAACAGAGTGGAGAATGTCCCCAATGTGATACAATTTAATCCAATAAATGAAAAAAATCTTCAAATGTAATAATATCCTGGATTAGAACAAGAGCACCCCCTGTTGATAAAATAAGTCCATTAAGTCCTTTAACATGAATTTTAAAATTATAATCATGCAGTTGGGCTTGAAATGTGGATAAATAAAAAATATATACAATCTCTCATGTATGACTTGTTTCTTAGAGTCACTACAGGAATTGTTGGGACTATTCATCCTTTATCAAACCACATATATCAGAATACTAGTGATTTTAATAATCTTCAGGCTGCCAATGAAGGCTACAAAAGTTACTAAAGTTGGTTTAGGAGTAAATGTTATGGTATGTAATTAAGCACCAGAAACATCTAAAGTAAAATAAATCTCCTTGAATATTTACTGGATTAGAAACAATATAGGATTTTATTGACCAGGAAAAGCTGCTAAGAAAGGCCTGTACATTTTATAAATATGTCTGAACCATCTCTCTAATAGGAACTTAACTGTAGGTGTTCGATTTCCTGTTAAATATTTATGATCAATTTATAAACTCCTGGTACAAAATAAATTCTGTCTTTAGGGAGTCAAACTAAGATCACGAACAGAGTTTCTATGCTTAAGCAATTAGATATCAAGTTCTAATAATTAAAAAAAAAAAAAAACTCCCAACAGAAATAATGAAAATAGTCATTGCGCTACCGACACTTTGCTCTGTGGGAAAACAGTGCCTAAGGCCTGGCCTCTCTGAAGCTCACTCATGATTCTCTAAGACAGAAACACAGAGAATGATGTGATTCATCATTTGGAAGGATAACTTACCCAAGGTTACAATAGCAGGTGAGATCAAATTAGTTCCTACTTAGCACCAACAGTTTAAGGAGCCAAATTCTTAATCAAACCAAAACTTTCACAAGGGAGTCTGGGTTGGAAAAATAAACCTGTATTCTATTCTTAGCATCAAGGGAGAAATAATTTTAACTCTAGGCAGTGTGATTAAAACATTGATTTTAGCAATGTAGGCTGCCCTGGACTAGACTCTAGAGGAAGACTAGATAGCACTACAGAAGAAAGACGTTTTAAGGGGTTCTATGCATATTTTATAGAAGAGAAAAACGGTGTCATTCTCCTTCCTCTCAATATTTAGTTTCCAGCAAAAGACTTAGGAGACACTCACGGATCCACACTCTTTGCTATAGCAGCCATGATAAAGAGAACCGCTTCAGTCACCTCCCAGGGTGGGTTGCCTTCTTTCAGAGTGGAATATAACTAGAGAAGAAGAGGTGGGTTACGGATCCATTAAAAGGAAAATAGAGCAGAAGTCCAAAAACAAACAAAACAAAAACTCCTGTTAGTTCAAATAAATCCGGTCTTTTGTTTCTGAATCTAATTAAAGTACCTCTCAGAGACAGGGGAGAATGTTATTTTCATTCTTCACATCCTCACTAACTAGAAGCAACTACTCATTTCGTATTTAAAATAAACCCATTTATATCCCCAAGAGTATACATGTCAAGATTATCATTTGCTCCTAGAAAATGATATTGGAAAGAACAAAACATATTACATGAGTGTCTTTTCCTAGTCCTGATAAACACACTTAACATTGATCTGTAATGTAAATGTAAATCCTCCACATATGTACTAGCTTTAAATTGCTATTGCTTTAACTTTGTCCACATTAGCGCTGGTAGTAGAACTGAAATTCCTAACCCTAAAAAGGAGCTGCTTAGAAGTACCTATCACAATACCACAGCCAAGCAGAATTAACAAAATAAAAGCAGATCTAGTCAAGAATTTTCCAAAGTATATATACCTATGGCAACACATGAAACTAGGTATTAGTCTAAATAAGATTTCTGCAGTTAAATTATGGGCAAAGTGAAGTAAAACAAAACTGAACAATTCTTTTGTTGACTTTACACTATTTAAATCATTTTCCAATTTTAATTGCTAGAACTTTTTCTCCACAGAACATATCTAGGGACAACACTGATGATTTATATAACTTTATAAACTGAGGTCTGGAGAAGATCGGGTGACTTGCTCAAAGCTACAGAAGTCGTGAGAACAGAATTGATTATTTGTCTTGTGACCCAAGGACCTTGCTCAATCTGCTCCTAAGAACTCTAACCTTCTGGTGGTGGGTCAATACACCTGGTTTGTTTAATAAAAAAAGTTATAATTTTATTAACATTTTTGATATCAGATTATTCCCAAATATATACAAAATGGCTGGGTTACAAAGAGAAAATTAGGTTAGTTCAGTCTTGCTGCAACAAAGCATCCAAACCTGATTCCAGAGCCCATGAGAGCATGATCTAACAACATGAAAACCACCTGGAATTACGCTAATGTTAAGTGACATGGAATGGTGATGGTTACATCCACAGTGTTTTACAAGGTAAAATGTTACTCACTAATTGTCAGGGAAAGCACGGGACTCTAATATAGTCACTTCGGGATGAAACTGCACAGGACTCGAACCATAAGTGTGGACAAAGGAAACGCCAAATAACTAAGAGAGTTGCCAGGAATTGGCACATAATTATTAAAGCTGGAAACGAATCTACTTTTCCTGGCCTAGTCCAAATTCCCTATAAGTATCCTTGGAGGTTTAATGCATATCTATGGATCTTCCATTAACAGCTGCAAATTCCTAACAGCTCTTGTGAACAAAGGTAACAGAACCACCTACAGACTGCAATTGGCTTGTAAGATACTAAATAAACACAGCTACTATATGCCAGGCAGTGTGCTAGGCACCTGCATATCTAGTATCCCATTTAGTCACTGAAATTGAAGAAATAAGATGGGATATTTAAAGAAGAGATAGAAGTCAACACAATTAAGGTGATCAGTAAGATTGGCAACAATCTCCAATTGGGCTTACCTGAGCAAAACACTCCATAGACCCAATCAAGAAAATGAGGTCTTTCACCAGATCTGACACTCGCATCCGAAACTCTCCAAAGTCATCAGTTTCCTCAGGAACCCCCTCCTGAAATGTCAAATCAGATGGTATGTGTTTTAAATTCACTGACAAAAACATCTTTGTCTATAGTAAAACAGGTTTTATTACAGACAAGTCTCCCAAACTGTTAGGTATGACAAGCCAACACAACCTCTCCTCTACCTTAACTATGAAAACCATTTAAATTCTGTTAAGTGTTTATCTGGATAAGGTCCCACTTGTTAGCCTTCACCTGGGCTCTGAAGTTCTGGAGTTCAAGGCCTACCCAAACCAACAATTACCACAGTAACTTCACAAAGAATCAAACTTTGTTATAAAAAAAAAAAAAAAAAAAAATTCACATAGACGGATACATAATAAAACTAGTATAATAAAATATTAACGATACAATTTAGGTGGTGGGTAGACAAGTATTCAGTATGAAATGATTTTACCTTTGCTTTTTCCATTCAAAAATTTGGAGCTCATTTACATTCCATGGATCTTAAAACTGTCCCATTCCAATACACTGCTAGTAAGTAGGAAAAGTTTACCAACTGTGATAGGTTCAGGACACATATGAGAATACTGGAACCTGCGTAGCTGGAAACTCCTTAGTGCTACTAAAACTGCTCATCTAATCTAACCTCCTTATTTTTAAGATGAGGAAATAAATAATGGCTGTATCAGATAGACAATGGATAGAATTATAAGCACTATACACTTGCCAAGTGCTAAAAATTACCTGTACAAGATATGGAGCTAGCAGAGAAGAAGGTGGCCAAGTAAGCAGAGCTACTTAGACCAGAGCAGCTCTGCTATGACGGACAGAGCAGGCTTCTAATTAAAGATTAACTGAAACAAGGGTTCCTCAGTTCAATCACAAAAAATGTTTGAAAACTACTACGATATTAGACCATCTTCATAGTGTCTTAACGATACAAAATACCATGGTTCAGTAAAGACACTGAAATGAACAGCTTTTATGAGCAATACAAACAACTTCAGGTCCTAGATTGAAGAATGAGGACTAAACAACAACTAATCAAAATGAAGTCAAAAGTTGAAGAGACTTCAGGCGAATGTGCTCAACTGCAAGGTTGGTTTGAAGCTCACCAGCCACTCAGAAACCCTATTTAGGGTTGCTATGAATCGAAACTGACTCAACAATCCTTAATAACAACAATTAAAGCCTAAGAAGTCCTGGAGGCACAGTGGCTAAGCACTTGACTGCTGGGTTTGAATCGACCAGTTGCTCTGCTGAAGAAAGATTTAGCAGTCCACTCCCGGAAAGATTAACAGCCTCGGAAACCCTGTACTCAGAACCGCTGTACTCTGCCCTACCAGGGCTCGAGGAGTCGGGATCAACTCGACAGCAATGGGTTTTTGTTTTTAAGCAAAGCACAGAAGGGCGAAGAGGTTTCTAATGGACAATATTACAAAATTTCTAGGGTATCTTTTTCTAAGCCAATAGATATTTGCATTTTCCTTTTAATTATAAAATGAACATAAAAGACAAAAACAAAACGTGTATATTGTGTGCTGGGAAAATTGTATGCAATTTTGAACATCCTGATAGAAATATTTCACTTTTATATTTAGTCTAATCACTATTTTGCATTATTAAAAACAGTGTAAACTTTCACATTCCCATTGTTTCACGCAGCCTACTATCTTATGCCTAACAATAACTACTTTTTACTGCAGCAAAAAGGTTCACCATGTTGCCATGTCAACTTTATGTGCCAATCTTCTACAGCTGTTCCTGGATGTACTATCTATTTTTACTTTTGTAGAAAAAACTTATAAATTAGCTATTTTTCTCCTATGGTATAATTTAAGAAAAATTTCCAGGAGAAGAATTACTGGGCCAGCAAGAGTGACTTTTCTACACAGCTAGGATGCTGTGACTTGCTGTAGATGCCGAGTCCTGGGGTCCCTGTGTGTCCAGAGCAGGACTAGCCCCCAGGCCTGTCTTCTGAGGTGCCTGCCTCTGGGTGGGGCCCAACTGGCAATCTTGTGCTAGTAACTGAATGCTTAACCATTTGTTTAACTCAGAGACTAAATAGACTGATGTCTTCAGTGTAAGCTATAGAGTGGCAGACAGAGAATGTGCAGGTTCCATTAGCTTTTTTCTGAGTTAAGATAAATGGAGATATAAAGACAGAGAATGGGGCACTTACATGGTCTGGTTCCAGCTGGCAGTGTCGAGCCAAGGCATGAAGCAACCTCTGAATGTACGCTTTGAAGATGCCATGAATAACCTCATCATTAGTTTTGTACAAATGCTCCCCTAGTCGGTACCAAAAGTTAAAGGAAATTTCCACTACCTGTTGGATTAAATAGGAGAACATGGTTTATTTAAATGGAAAAAGAAATGGAATAAGACGACTGTTTAGTTATTACCAAGGCCATATAGGGGGGAAAAACCCTACAAAATATGATGAGTGAAACTAAATAAGAAGCCAACTTTTCTCTAGCAGGATTAATTTTTCTCCCTCATAATTAGCCTCCCAATTTTAGGTCCAAACTCCATTTAACATGACTGGCTGTCCATTCCCTGTTGAACCCTGGGATAACTTTACCAAAAGTGTATCAGACTCTGAATTTAGAAAAACATACAGAAATGGAAGCCTCTTTTAAAGTATTTCCCTCAAATTCTAAGATCCTTGAATACTTGAAATTAGAACACCTCTTAGCAGGCAAACACTCTTTTTAATACTTCTCTGAATAGAACTCAGCCAATGAATAATTCTGTCACTTTTACTCACCTGCTTTCTTAAGTAGGAGAAAAAGCACTGGGACTTTACCCACAGTCCATCTTAAGATAACACATGGCACCATTTAAAGGAGTGGTAATTAGGAAGCCCTGTGGAGCACAGTTCTATTGACACACATGGGATCGTCATGAGTGGGAACGGATTCATGATAACTGGCACTGCTGGTCTTGTTAGTAAGCAGTGCAACACTGCTTCCCCAAGATGCTTTGGACTTCATCAAAATCTAGTCACCCTCCTGAGATGCTGTTAAGTAAACAAGTACTATCTTCTAAGTGATAACAGAAAAAAGGGTTGAGAATCACAGGACACCTGTGCCCCTGGCCTAACAGTGCCTTCCCCTTTTCCCATCAAAGGTCCAAAATACAGGTATTAAGACAATGACTCAACTGGGGAGCACTTCTTGCTCACCTCCTGGACTGTGGAGAGGAGGAGGTATAACTTCTCAAAGAAGAGTCTCTGAATAAAGGGGATTCTTAAGTTCTTTCAAACCCTTTCTCATTCCCATCCCTCATCTGGAGAAAAATGTGGAAGTATTGTCATATTGTAAAACCACTGAATAAATGGAGCTGGAGTAGGGCTGTAGGATAAGCACTAGACTGCTAACTGCAAACCTACCAGCCACTCCTTGGAAACCCTATACAGGGTCGTTAAGAGTTGGAATCAACACTATCAGTTGGAACCAGCACCACCACCAAGAATGTGGGCTCAGTAGAAAAGGAATAGGCTGCTTTAAGAGAACTAGATAATAGATCACTTGAGGCACCTACAAGGAGTCTTGGTGCCACAGTAATCAAGCACTCGGCTGCTAGCCAAAAGGCCAGTAGTTCTAACCCACCAGCCACTGTAAAGATTTACAACCTATGAAACACTATGGGGCAATTCTACTCTGGCTTATATTGTAAGGGTTACTGTGAGCTGAATCAATGGCAACAGGTCTGGTTTGGTTTTGGAGGCACTAACTAATCTGGTAAGGAAAGAAAAGGATTCAGAGCAGAAGCCCAAATCCAATACAAAATGGAACAGAGGAAAGCCCCACAGCAGGACAAAGCTAGCTATCACAGTCATTAAAAAGAAGGCTACAATTTCCCCGGAGGAAACATGCTAGCCATGGGACAATGACGTAGAGCCAACAAGCACCATATCACTTGGAGGAGCGCACTACCTCGTACTGAGGATGTCCTGCACAGATGAGCAGCAGCTCTAGAGTCCGGAGGTCCCCGAGACCTTGGCCTGGAGTACAAACGATTTTTTCAAGAAAAGTTTCACACAGTTCAGTGAAAATACGGCAGTAATTCAGAACTCTGTAGAAGAGTAAGAGCATCAAGTCAGAGATCTGGATGTTATATTGACATATTCACAGTCATAGTCAATCAAATAAATAAAACCTGGCTCTGCAGCCTGAAGACATCTAGTCATTATCCATCTGCTGTGCTACATCACAGTCACTTGTACTTAGACCACATAAATTGTTCAAATTCTCTAATACCAAAACCTCTGAATAAAACTTCCCATTAAATCATCACATTTGATACTGTCAGGTTCAATCCTAATTCTTAGAGCCTCAGCCATTGTAAGTGCAAAAATTATCTACTTTCCAGTCTGCCACTCTAGGTTCAGATGAGAATATTAGTACATCTTCAGGATGCAGTTTGAATATTTACCCAGCATCACTAAGAATCTCAAAAGACAGATGAATAATAAGATGTCACCTAAAACCCCTCCACCATATTGCAGATAAAACCCAGGGCCTCAGCCTTACAAAATTACTTACTTGTCTAAATCTTCGCGTGCCACAGCCATATGATAGGCAGTCTCCAATGTCAAGACTCCCTGAAAAAGTTGCATGGCTAATGGCAAGTTAGTCTCCACATTCTCAATGGCGTAGAGAGCTGAGCACACACAGTCTGAAGCAGCTTCATGTAGGTTGGATGAAGTCTTATCCTGTTGCTGGGAGATAGCAGGAGTAGAGTAAGAAGAAATACCCAAGTCGCAGGAAAACAATTCTAGTCTGTGACTGCACACTCTCTTCCCAGCCCCATTTCTGACGTGTATGCCTCTATCACTGTCACACAATAATCCCTGATCTCTGTCCTTTTGCTCATCCAAGTACCTCCAAATAAAGTATCATGTGTTCCCTGCCCTATGCAGCCTGGTGGAGATCATTTCCATCCTTCTCCTGATACTCTAGTATTAGCTAAGTGAAAAGGGTTATCAACTACTAGACACCTATACCCAACCACATCACTGGGAAATTTCAGGACACCAAGGCCAGAGGCTCCTAGAGTTTCTGCGGCTGGAGAGAGGATGGCCCCACAGAAAGAAGCAAATACCAGGCAGCTATCTGACTTTTCACTAGCAAATGATGAATGCTGACAGACAAGAAAGAGAGCAAGGCTTTGGAAATTCTGAAGGGAAGTAATGTTGAACCTGGAACACTAATACCTAGCAAAACCATCACTCAAAAATGAAGGAAAAAGAAGACTATTTCTCACATTTGCAGAAATGTAAATCTTATATCCTACTTATCCTTTCTGAGGAAATTCTTTGAGGATATTAAAATAGCTGTTAATCCATTGTTAATTTACTATGTTAAAAGAGACATGGTGGTGGTGGTGGTGTGCCATGGAGTCGGTTCCGACTCAGTGACCCCTATAGGGTTTCCGAAACTGTTAAACCTTTATAGGAGCAAAAAGCCTCATCTTTCTCCTGAGGAACCGCTGGTGGTTTAAACCTGCTGACCTTGAAGTTAGCAGCCCGACTCATAACCACTATGCTACCAGAGCTCCTTTAAAAGACACATAGCAAAGGGAAATCCCAGGAAGGTAACCGGAAGCAACAGATCAAAAGAACACCTGTTACAAACTGGAGAAGCTCAAGAGGTTCAAGGAGGGAAGCCACTGGGGTTTCTGTGTAAGAATATAATTCGCGGATTCTATGTTAAAGAGTAGTTGAGAGGTTGGAAACATTCGGTGAAGACATACTTTGTCTTTTATGGTATGTTTCTGATTTTTTCATGAATAATAATAAAAATATATATAATAAACAAGGATCTTTGGAATCTCCAGGGAGAAAATAGACAAGTAGTATCAGAAGAACACATAATGCAATTATTCATTAGGGCCACTCTTCGGCTGAGTGGTAAGTTCAAAGGCATTCATTACATTACTATGGACTTATGGAGTCCTAGGGGGCGATGTGGGATACAACACTAAACCACAAGGTCAGTAGTTGAAACTCACCAGCTGTTCCTTAGAAACCCTATATAGGGTAACTATGAGTTGGAACTGATTTGATGGCACTCAACAACAAAGGTTACATAGATATTCAAGTGTATTCTTTAATATATACCAAAATATATATACATGTATATTAAACTTCTAAAAGATGTTTTTAAATGAGCTATAGGAGAAAAAAGAGCTACGAAAATTACTCTCCAAAGATAACCCTATTCATCACCATCCAGTTGACAGTACAGAACAGAACCTTATGGGTTTCAGAGACTTGTCCATCTGTATGGGAGCAAGTAGTCTCATAATTTTCCCTTGGAGCAAATGGTAGGTTCTAACATCTGACCATGTGGTTAGCAGCCCAATGTATTACGCACTACACTACCAGAACAAACTAAAATATGCCATGATGTTTAACTACCTAATGAATACAAAGAGGATACATTTGGCCATGAGTCTAGAAACACTGTTCTTATGAGTGGCAGAGAGGTCTTGACACAAGACCACCAGAGAAGATAATATACGCCTGGCAGACTACATGGCTTCTTCCTTACCTCAATTCTAATTCTCAGATAGCACCACTATTCAGTGTGAAGTGCAATTTAGACTGTCTTCCATTCATATGCAACTATATTAACAAAGCTGTTTAAATATAATAATGCTTGGTTTTATTTATAATGACTATTCTTCATACAATCTGGTGAAATGAGAAAATTACTGTTGCTTAGGTAAGGTATAAACAGACATGGAGGCAAAGACAATGGCTAGCTGTTAAAACAGTAGGCATTCTAATACTCCTAAGTCTTGGCTTCTGGTGCAAAAGTAATGCCCAACACGCTAACAGTGAAATGCCAAACATGTTTCCTGGAACCTGCTATATCATAGAGCACCAGTATAAACCTAGTTTACCAAGTCCTTGCATGCTAGTAAATCTTCATTGAAAAAGAAGAGACGAAGCCATTCATTCACCTCTCCCACAGACGTGTTGCATTCTCCCACAGACGTGTTGCATATCCATGCCTGAGATATTGCTATGTCTCTTGTTCTAAAAACCAGTCACATTTTAAGCATTCATTCTGTCCTCCAAGGCAGAAGAATGCATTACTCGATATTACTTTCAACGTTTAAAGAAGAAACACACAGGTATATATAAGACATTACTTCTTACTCTACTATTCTCAAAATGCAAATTCATTCTGCACATGTTCTGATGCTTAAAGAATCTCAACTATGAAAACAACACTCTGATCTGTAAATGTCTCTGGATGCACTAAGGATGAATACTTTTTAGTCCTTCCTTTTCTGTACATTCTAAAATTCTGTTGTCACAAGAACATACATTGAGAGGACACCCCAATCAATGAGCATTATTAGAAACACATGATTTTATATATTCAAGCCAAGGAAAAAGAGACCAGTGGTGTGTCTTGTTCTTTGGACTTTAATATACAAATAATTGATCTGCACAGCTAATGGTAATAAGACTACTTTCCTCAGAAGCGTAACTAAATTTGATTCTAACTTCATTAAAATCAATACTTTTATTTGGCACTTACTACACACTTCCCAATTGCAGTGTAGAAATCTGGAAGCACAGTTATGTCCTTGAGGGTGAGTTATTAGAGCTGCAGTGGTATGCCATAAACACATTTCAGTAACAAAGTCATCACTCACCAAAACCTCAAAAAGGAGCGCCAGTAATTTATTGTTAGCCATGAAGTTACTGTCCAAAACTCCCAAATTAAACCAGCTTCCCAAACAGCGAAAGACCTTCATAAGCATTTTTTCATCTGTTCCTGCTTTTTCTACACAGGTCATCTGAAAAGAGAAATGACAAGTTATGTTAACTCTACATGTAAATCATTACTACCATCACCATGGAGTCCTGGTGTGGCACTGTGGAATAATGCATTGGACCACAAGGTCAAAGTTCAAAACCACCAGCCGTTCCTTGGAAAATTCTGTAAAGGGTCGCTATGAGACAGAACAAACTCGATGGCACTTAACAACCATCACCATAAGAAGACTTGGTCACACTGTAGGATCAGCACTGGACTACTGATCAGAAGGTCAGCAGTTTAAACCCATCAGTTGCTCTTGGAAACCCTATACAGGGTTGCTATGAGCCGAAACAGACTTGACGGCAAAGAACATGAGTTAGAATTGACTTAATACCAGTAGATTTGGTTCTTGGGTTTACAACCACCACGGTGATGATGGTGGTGTGACATGGATTTGGTTCTGACTTATAGCAACCCTGCATAGGGTTTACAAAGCTGTAAATCTTTATGGGAGCAGAAAGCCTCATCTTTCTCCCGTGGAACTACTGGTAGTTTTGAAGTGCTGATCAACTTGTAACCACTATGCTACCAGAGCTCCTTATGCTATTAAAAGTGTACAAATGCAAAGTACAACAACAGCTAACAGTTCTAGGTGTCAGACAGCCTTATTCATTTACATCTCACTCAAGCTCTGTGTGGTTGATTCAAGGTGATGCAGGTGAGAGCAGCAATCTGCCCCACAGCGTTTTCTAGGCTGTAATCTTGACAGAACAGGCTGTCATGTCTTTCTTCTGCCTCAGACGGAGGCACAGAGAGACTCGCTCAGAGAAACATGCTATAGAAATAACCATGCTTCCTGGTTTCCACTTGTGCATTAATACAGTCACATCAACATCATTGTTTAAAGTAATGTTTACTCACCTATGCACCTGATTTTTATAGAGGAGAAATGAGCTAGTCATACTACTATACATTCCCACATGAAAACAGAAGTCTAAAGTTTCACTTTCAGCATCTGAATCAAGCACAGATGGGACACTACTATAAATATGATATGAGAGAATACAGCAAAGTTAGACTAAAACACAACACTGCTTCTCTTTAGAGACCATTTTTATAACATTTATTTTTCCCAAAGTAAAATGTAATGCAACTTTTCTGGGAGAAAGACTGTTTAAAGAGAACTTCAACAGACAATAGATTAGAAACAACTACCACAGTGGCAGAGGGTTCGGGAAATGGGGGCCTCCTAGAATGCATATTCAAAACAGATTTAAATGCTAAATGCTGTACTTTCAGGTAACCAATTTCCCCCAACAGATTTGTTTGCAATACCAGTCAATAAAAAATAAATGATTAAAGAAGTTTATGAAAACCACACTCTAAAGAGTTAAGATTCAGATATTCATGGTCATACCCAAAACCAAAACCTATACACCGCTTTAGAGACTAAATCTTTTTGAGAGCAGATGGTCTCATCTTTCTCTTGAGGAACAGCTGATGGTTTGAACTGCAGAATTTGAAGTTAGCAGCCCAATTCCTAGCCTTCAACACAACTGCTGTTGTGTTTGTTAAGTGCTGTCAAGTTGATTCCAACTCATAGCGATCCTGTACGGTGTTTCCAAGGAGCAGCTGGTGGGTTTAAACTGCAGACCTTGGGGTTCACAGTCCAGTGCTTATCCTACAGCACCACACCCGATGCTTGAAAAGATGAAGAGGAGTGACTGTTACACAGTGCTGCTCATATGCTCAGCTTCTAATCAGACTGCAAAGTTGAGGAGGTTTGAGTCCACACAGATACCGTGGAGCCTGGCAATCTACTTCCAAACAATCAGTCATTGAGAACTCCATGGAGCACAGCTGGACTCTGACACATCACGAATCACGTTTGACTCAATGGCAACTGGTGTGATTGTAATTAACAATTAAAATCTTAGATTAACCAAATGGAAAATAAATGGAGGAAGAAAAATGTTAGAGACCAGGCTCAGTTCAGCTGTAAGAATAAGAGCAATATTAAAAAATAAAAAAAACTGCATGTCAAATGAAATGCTTAGTAATAGGTCTGTTTGAACACACCACAACAGAAGATTCCTAACCAGAAATCAGATAGAATGGAACCATTAACTGTGGTTGTTGGAAGGACCTGTATAGTAAAGATTTTAAGAGTCCAGAGGTGCTTGGTATTACAACCAAACACCTATTTTTCTTGGCAATTCAGGACTAATTTCATCTTCCAGGTTCTATAACATGATAAAATTGTACACCCTATTAAGCAGCACAGGGGATGACTTTTCAGACTCTGTCACAATTCATCAAGCTATCACCTCTGGCTGATCTGACGAAGTGCCAACTGAACCATGTGTCTTGAGAGACCAAGTGACTGCTGCACTTAATGGTGTGGCAATGATGATGACTGTAAGAACTAAGGTGTTGGCTAGATTCCTCTGAATTCACTTGAGTACTTACAAAAAAGAAAATGACAAGTTTAGGTCTGTTAACTCCCAGCTCAAGTCACAGTCTGAGAACGAGATTAACTTCCATGAAAGCTCTAAAAGCTCTGGTTCCTTGTAGCCACAGGACTGACTTTGCTGAAACTCAAACAAAAACTTACTTGTGTGGTTCTCTGAATTACAACAGTTGAATTCAGTCTCACCCAATCTCTCATGTGTTAGGAAATTGATTAGTGAAGAGTGAGATTCTGAAACTTTTAATGGAAATGATGGTTAACTCAGATGAAACTGATCATCTAAAACCTCCAAGTCACTCTGCCTCCCAATCTGAGCCGGTCCCCTCAGTGTTAGTAGCCTGCTCTGCAGTGCAGGCTAGCCTTCCTCCTCAGTTTGAAAATCTTGTGATAACCTCACCTGGGGCAGATTACCTTAAAAGGGGATACCCATTCTCAAGACCTCACAACCATCTCTGTTGCCACTGGACCCATACATAACTGGGGTCAAATCAGATTTTACCTAACTTTGCTAGTAAGTACCTGAAGACACCTTTGGGAATTTCTAAGGGTTCTGGACTAAGTGAGAGCAAAATATAGCATTACACTGAGCCACGGCATTGATATGGGTGTATTTCCAAGAGATTCTGGACTGAAGCAACTCAAGTTATAAGAGCTCTAATAGCTCACCTTGGTTGGCTGACAAAGACAGAAACTTGGATTCAATAAGATTGAGCTGCCAAAGTTTTCCTGCCATGATGTGTACGAGGAAATCCAAAGGTTTGGGTAGATGAGCACTTTGGACTTGGTTTATCATGTGCATTCTATACAGTCCCCCCACAATTATGTTCTAAGAGAAGGTCCAGGCGACACTCCCTTCACAAGGTTCTGGGAAGGCATCAGTGAGGAAAACATTTATACCTACAATAAGTTCGGTGGTTGCTCTTATTTATAATGGTGAGGTGGTAACATTTTAATTCAAAGTAAAAGTATTTGGTTCAAAGACCCACCCAGTGGTTATTTTCAAAGTTCCTGAATATATCATTCTTAGGAACTGACAGAAATTCCACATCAGTTCACTGATCAACAAAGTGAGGACAACTATAGTAGGAAAAGCTACGTGAAGTCCCTGAATTTTTCATTCCCTTCTAAAATGGTAAACCAGAGCAATACCGCATCCCTGAGGAACTGAAGAGATGAATCCCACTCTCAAAGACTTTAAAAAGACGTAGGTGGGGTGACAGCTACTACATCTTCATGCACAGTATGGCCTGTGCAAGCCAATTTAATAGATCTTGGCGACTGTGAATCATAAACAAATTGTGGCTGCTGCCCGAGATGTAGTAGCTTGTGTTATGCAGCTACTGTCCTGGCTTTTCTCCATCCCGATTTAAAGGATCAACACAATCCTTCTTCCTTTATCTGGAAGGGCCAACCATATACCTTCACAGTGTTGCATCTGAAAGCCTGCTAAGTCAAAGGGGAGGACTATGGCTGATGACAGATTTACTGTTTCTCAGCTCCAAATTTATCTTCCTAAGACTGCTCTGTGACAGTATCTGTGACTTTAAGTCTTTGCTTCCTGTGCCAGTTGTATCACCAGGATACTAGAGAGACACTACAGAAGAAAGGGTCTCATTTCCTGGTACTGTGTGCTCTTGGGACAGCACCAGGCTCCTGCATTGCTCACAGGCATGGTGGGTCCTGCTCCTGCTGTGCACTGACCAGTCAGCACCCTACACTCTGGCTGATGCTTCTGGAGCAGATGCCTCTGGTTAGTGACTGGTTCTTGAATCTGCTCCTTGTACATTCTTTAGAGTTCCCTTAGTTCTTACTAGCCATCTCTTGTTACTGTAATCCCATTATGGTTAATAATTCTTTCTATATACTTTACCCATTCAAATTACTATGTGGTTTCTCTCTCCTGATTGGACCCAGACAGATGCAAATACTATTCCTTTTAAAAAGATTCCAGATTGAGAGCAGGGAGGTTAACAAGATGGGCAAGAATCATCTTTTTCTGTTGCTAAACAGAGAAATGCTCTCAGTGAGGAAAGTTATGACATTTTGAACACCAAAAGAATGATTTTAATGGAAACTCTGAATCAATGAAAATCCATGACACTCCTAAAAGAGAAAGCCAGAAAAAATAGTATTTGAAACAGCTTTAAAATAAATCTTTATTTGAAAACATTATTGCAATAAAACAATTAAAACTTATCCTACCTTTCCAGTGTGGCGCTGTTGGATAAAGCACTGGACCACAAGGTCGGTTTGAAGCACAAAGTTGGCGGTTCAAACTCGCCAGCCGCTTCTTGGAAACCCTATACAAGTCACTATGAGTCGGAACCAACTGGATGGCACTTAACAACAAAAACAACGTCTTTCTAGTAAAGAGCCCAGAAGAATACTAACATAAATAGAGAGAATGATAGAATTAGAAAAACATCATTTTGCAAATTACAGTGAAATTACTGTTAATGGAAATATTATCAAGTGGAATTTAAAATCATTAGGCAAAGGTTAATGGGGAACTGTAGTTATTAAATGCCGTCGAGTCAGTTCCAACTCATAGCGACCCTGCATAGGGTTTCCAAGGAGTGGCTGGTGGGCTTGAACCGCCAACCTTATAGTTCAAACTAACCCTGCAGTCCAGCGCATTAACCCACAGTATCACACCAGGACTCCTGATAGTGAACTGGACACTTGCAAAATAATACTATGATCACAAGCATTTCATTGGAAAGATTAATCTGTCATCATCCTAATCTAGTGGTCAATCCTAGTGTCACTAATGGACGATCAACCAGAGAGTACGTCTCTTCTGATGGGATACAGCATGAAGTACCTAAAATGCATTTACACTAAAAATAGTTTAATGTGTATCCATCAACCAGCCTTTCTCAACCAGGGTCCTGGGAAGAGGTACTGCAGAAAAATATTTGAATGATGATTTTCTCAGTTAACCTAAGGAAAGCACGTTATTGTTAAATGCTGAAATGTGGGTTCCGACTCACAGTGGCCCTGTACAGAGTTTCCAAGGAGTGGTTGGTGACTTTGAACCACTGACCTATTGACCTTGCAATTCAAATGACCTTGTGGTCCAGTGCCTATCTTAAAGTACCACACCAGAACTCCATATATAGTTAGTACTATTACCAGTGCATAGAAAAGTATTCAATTCACACAATAGATGCTGTAGTTCACTAAAGCTTAATTTTTTTATTTTTTATTGTGAATTGAGTGAAAGCTTACAGGGCACATCATCAGTTTTACATTCAACAAATCAACTACTTTGTTTCATTTCAATGATTATAATCCCCTCCATGTACCATCAGTTAACAGTATTTCTCTCTATTCATTTTAGCTTTTTTTAAAAACAACAACAACAAAAAAACAAACACTCAGGTATATATAATCATTTAAACCACCAAAGGGCACATTCTGCAAGCCTGCCTCCTGGCCACCAGCTCTTAGTCCCTTCTCTTTCCATGAATCTTAAAGAGTTCTCAGCTGCTCCCTTTCTCCATATATCCCCATCTCTGCCTCCATCTCTGGTGTCACTGCTTCTATAGACAGTGTCCTACATTCCGCTTGTGTTCATCTCCCTTGATGGCCCTAGGGTCCTCTGTTTCCAGACTGTAAGATTAACTACTCCCCCCTTTTTGTTACAAAACTTCTAGCTTTACAATTGTGACAGTTACAATTAGTTATGATAACAATTATTCACTACTGAATCATAAGCAGCTTATCCTCATCTCTTTTTACCAGACCCATCTGGACAAGATGAAAACTATTTAGTGGGGACTCTATCTTCCCCTGCACACTCTGAAGCTAAACTCCCTCTTCAAAACTTGTAAGCCAGTCACTTTATGCCTTTATCACCCTCTCATTTTAGGTAGCCAATGTTAAAGTTGCCCTTCCCTATCTACCCTGTATACAGAGGGGATAGCATTGATACTTGATGTGAAGACTCCTTCCCTTTTTAAGCTACTACCATCCATGAGTATAGGTCAAGTTCATCAAATTATAGCAAGTTACACTTGTTTCGTTGATCAAAAATTGTTTTTTGTTTTTTAAATCTTCCTCTAGCTGAATTCTGATTGTCAAGCCTTCGAGGCTAGGTCTCCTCTCATTTCTTATCAGCTGGATGCTTCACTCTCAGCTCCAGCCCTCCATGGCTATGACCTTGTCCATGGACTCAGGTGGCCCCAGGTCTCACCATACTTTGAACCAATCAGCCCTTCCTCTTCTCTCTCTCATCTCCAGGTCAATGGAAGTCTATGGAACATGGCTGAACTCAGCCCATTTCTTCATTGCTGCCTTTCCCCCCTCTTCCACTCACCAGTAGACCAATGTGGTGTCGCCAGCAAGTTTATATGCCTACTCATGTGTTCCCTTTGAGTTTCAGTCTTTAAGGGGGTTTTGACCTAAAGGAACTTGATTGCTTGCCTTAAAGGCTTTCCGGAGAACAACTTGCTTATTCTTGTAGCCAATCATACTGCCATTTTTGTTTGGGGTGTTTCCTGATGATCTTTCTTTGAAGATGTAGCTCCAGCTCTAGCTGTTCCAGGCTGATTTGCTTGTCCTTTCTAGTGGGAAAGTCCCACCTCATAAGGTTCTGGGTGGGGCTCAGGATTCCACCTAAGGTCCTACACACTGCAAAGGCTCTGCAAGAGGCCGATTTCACTGGTAAGTTCTAGAACCCCTTTTAGGTATTCTAAAGTTTAATTTTTGAGGAACTCTTGTTTCAGACTAACTTCTAATTAGAGAATATACAAAGAACAGGAAAAGAAGCAAAATGAAACAAAGCAGCAGCAACCAGAAAAACCAGAGATAAAGTATTATATAAAACAACTGTCCAATTTCTTCAACAAATCAGTGTCACTTCTAAAAAGGAGAAGGACTATACTAAATCAAGAGACATACTAGCTTAATATGTACAAGGTATTGTCCCTGACTAGATATTGATTTGGAAAAACTCTGTAAAGGATATCTGGAGACCAACTGAAGAATCTGAATCTGGGGTCTGAGTATTAGACTAGCCTTCCTGTATATGAAAATGAACTGAAACGGAAAGACAGAGCTGAATTACAGAAAAGGGAAGGATATAGGAGGGATCATAAAGTATAATTTTATGTGGATTAGAAATTCTGTACATATGTTCTAAGAGAAGTATGCTCACAGAGCATATTTTATGGGTTGACAGTATAATCGCCAAATGGCTTGAATATAATTTGCTTGGCAATTTCTTTAAAATAATTGGTTAATTGAAAACCCCAAGCACATAGTTAACTGAAAAGAATTTTCATTGAACTGCTAACAAGCACCATTCAATTAAAAAAACTGTTTTGAATAAAACAATCTAAATGATGTTGCAGAAATATAAACACATTATTGAGAGGACTGAGCTGGACTATAAAGATCTAAAAATGAGATGTGGATTAGATAATCAATTTAGTACCATCAAGGGTAGGTGCCAAGGAGCTCTGGTGGCACTGTGGAGTAGGGGTTGGTTGTTAACTGCCAAACACAAGAGTGGTGGTTCAAACCCACCAGCCACTCTGTGGGAAAAAGATGAGGTGGTCTGCTCCTGTAAAGATTTATACAGAACCCCTCGAGAGAGAGTCACTATGAGTCAGAACTAACTTGATGGTAATGGGTTTGATGACAGGAGTCATCAAACAATTTCTGTAAAGGGCTAGAGAAGAAATATTCTAGGTTTTGCAGACCATACAGACTTTGTGACAACTGTTGACATTCACTGCCATAGCCCAAAATAATGGGAAACAGACAATATGAAAATGAATGGGCATGACTGTGTTCCAATAAAATTTTACTTACAAAAGTAGGCAGCCAACTCATAAACTATGTTTTGCCCATTGTACTCTAGAGAATTAAAACAATTTGAATCCAAAAGGACCTCATCACATTCAAGCATTTTGTTTTTAGCATGGTATTAGGAAAACTCTACAACTGTTATGTTGCTCAAAGGTCCAGTAAAATCTCAAAGCATTCTAAGATTGGTTTATTTTTAAAGATTTATTTTTTTAGTAAAATAAGTTTATACAAATCTCTCTTAGCATGTCTCTTCATCAAGAGCCAATAATCTGCAGCATACATAACCTGAACAAAAATTCTGACTTAGCAGTTTTAGTTCTCATTTACAAATTACAAATAACCACAGCATTACTCAGAATTTCAAGGAGTATAGTTTCTTAAAGTATTCTGTCACTGTAAGTTGTTACATAAATATCAAAAGCATTGTTGTTGGCAAATTTTGCAAAGAAAATGTACAAAAATGCAATTGGATTACAAAGTAACTAACATGGATTTCTGTCCCTTAGGAAAGCAACTTAGTACTGCAAACCTACTCACCAAGAGAGATACCACTGTACTAGAATAAAAGGCCAAATCTTCTATAATTTCTGTGCGCCGGTTAGCTCCAATTCTTAAGGAACGACTATGCACTTCTTCAGGTAACACTGTAAGGATCTCCAACAGAAAAGGCAGAGAAGTTACATCATTGCTATATCTGCCAAAGAAAAAGGGGAAAGATACATCAGAAGTTATATACAACAAGAAAATACACAATTTACAGAAGATTACAAACAACAATCATTAGAATAATCCGATAACAAAAGAAGGCATTCTCACTACTGTTGAGGGGGAGAAGTAGACAAAATCCTTTGGAAAGGTGTTTGAAAAGATCTTTCAATTTCTGTATTTGCAAATCTGCCTACTCACTAAAATTTGCAACCCCCAAATCAACCCTTGCAGAACTTTCACATTTCTTCGTGAGCAGTACAAAGCAGTGAAAAGTTATCTTAGGTTACCCAATGCACACACATTCTCAACTGAGGTTGAACAAGGCCACACTGCTTTCTTGTTCAGGTTTCATATGACAAACAAGTGTCTTTTGCAGTCTTTTTAGTGCCATTTGTTCACGTTTTTGTTGGTGACTTAGCTGTTTAAAATGGAACTCAAGCATAGTGTTAGAAGTGCTGTCTAGTGCTTAAGCACAAGAAGTCTGTAATGTACCACACAGAGGAAATAACGTGTTATTTAAGCTCTGTTCAGGCATGCATTTTAGCTGCTATACAATTCAATGCTAATGAATTGATAAAATATTTTAAATAAGGTGTGTTTAAACAGAAACACACACAAAACAAGGTTTGTATTGATCAGTTGATGAAAATGTTGTGACCAGAGGCTGGCAGGAACCTAATCTTCCATGTCCGCTAGGAGCAATGGTTCAATAATGTGTTCACACAGATTTTAACAGAAAAAAACTACAGTGAACAATGAGAACTGAAGATGCAAAGATAAGTACCAAAGACATTCACTGCAGTACTTTTATAACATTGGGAAAACATTAAGTGTTCTTTAAAATTAGGATAAAAAGAATATACAATAAACATATACAGCCATTGTAATAAATGAGATCCCTATATACCAAAATGACACCTTGAACTGCAGCTGCTTCTTAGAAACCCGATATAGAGTCACTATGGATTGGAAGCTACTCAACACCCTTAACAATGTAACACGAAAAACTGACCACAGTTATTCAATGAAAAGGTATATGAAACATATTACATATGGGTGAACACATAAATAGGTACACATTTAGTAAAATTAAAATAGGTGTGCGTTTAAAAAAAAATATGTGTGCATTTATCTAGTATTCAGTTATTTAACTCATTGATGGGAGTCAGGGAGAGACAGGCGTCCATTTTTTACTTTGAAAGCTCTCATACTGTTAAATTTTTTTTCAATGAACAGGTTAACTTTTTAATTAAAAATTTCTTAAAACAATAAACATCCCAAGTCTTTACGACATCTTTTCATAAACGTAAAACAGTAACTATTAAAATTATTTTCTAACTAAATACCAAAATGCAGATTCAGATTATCTTGATAGAACTAATGAAATGTACTAGGCTCCAAGAATTTTAAAACAATACTCTATGATATGAAAACAAAACAAAACCCAACCAATTAATAAGAATTTTAAGAACCTTTGATCTAATATAATTTTAAATGCTTATATGCCAGTTAGTGGAAGTAAACTATAAGACAACTGCAATATTAGAAATTTTGAGGGTCTTTTATGTCCTATCTGATATATTTTCATAGTATTTAAAGCTTTTAATGATTTTTTTTTTTTTTGACCCAACAAAGGCTAATATATATTCTGTTGATAGCTTAGGAAAATAGTCCAACTGTCTAGCTACAAGTATCCCCTGCTTTTCAAAAGTCCACTTTATGCCACTTCACTTTTATGAAAGAGCTGTATTAGTACCTGTTTTTGCTAATTGAAAGAACTCCAAAGAGGCCTTCTGCTTTTCGGAACCTCATGTTCAGCATTTGTTTGGCAGCACGTCATTAGAGGCGGCACACACAGCAAGCAGCATGGTAGGGTCTCAAGCTCCTTCCCAGGGAACTGTACACCACACCCAGCAGCTGCAACTCTGAACTGTGTCTGTGAACACTGGATGTTAGGAGTTCTTTTATTTTAGATACTAGGTGGTATGTGGTATGATTTGGTAGGTTCTTTTTTCAGTTTGGGAATGCTCAAAATTTTTTCCCGTATACATTAATGGCAATTACATCTTTGTTTACACCATTTTGGCTTCTGAAAGATTTCATAGGAATTGCTCTATTTTCATAAAGCAGGGGATACCTAGACTGTTAGCATATTTCTGTCAAAGTTGATGGGAATTTCAAATGCAATAATACACAACAGAGATTTGCAGCCTGAGAAACCCTGTGCAGAGTCACTGAGTCGGAACCAACTCCACGGTACTTAACAACAACAAATACACAATAAACACAAATTACTTACTTTTCCACCAATGTTTGTACACACCCCTTCCAGGAAGGCATCTGTAGGGCAAGGTCTGCTATTGCTAAAGCCAGCTGAATAAAAAGAAGCGAGATTAAATCAATGAGCACAACAGAGGAACATAAATAGGGTTACCATCAATATGAAAATCAAAGATACTAAATCTCTTCCAAATCATACGACAACTAAGACTGCCCCCCCCACCCCCCAGCTATACACAGACTATAAAACTCTCCTGGCTAACCATAAACTGTTGGGATTTAAAACCTCCAAAATTAAAGAAAGAAAAGAAAACAACAACAAAATGTCTGACAGAACAGACTAGATTTTCCTCAGAAAATACCAATACTTACTTTTATTTGGCAATACCATAGAACTTCATGGACAGAGATTATAATTTGCCAAAAGGCCAAAGCTATTGCCAAGGTCAGACCTTTGACTCACTCCTCAAATAATGGGTTGTCATTCCCTTTTCTTTCCATTTCTCATCTTGAAGCCTTAGGCAAAAGCCTCCTCTTCAAGGACACTTCTATGCCAGGCAGAGAGCACATGTGAGTATCAAGTCACTTAAGTTTCCAGTTTTCTTTTCTAACGTACTTCCTTCCCTGTCTAAGGGGGAAAGGCCAGATGTGCTAGTCTACCTTCCTTCAACCAATAAAACTCATCTTAGTCAATCAGCCCCAAAAGAATCCAAAGAAAAGGCAACTATGTCTACCTTTAACCCAGGAGAATATTAGACTTTTATTATCTACAATTTTAACAGCAGGGACACATGGGTGCCTGTGAAAACGTACCCTCAACTTCCCCACTTTTGATGTTTCAGTTAGCTTGAAGCCAAGTGAACCTTAAGATTAGCACAAAAACTTTAAATTTTCATTTACTATCTATCCATTTATAACATTATAGCAATGAGTCTGTAATAATAACATTATTAATTTTCCCTTACATATGGCCTAGAATGTCAATCGAAATAACCTTGAAAAATCCAAATCATCTTACAAATTTCCCTAATGAGCACAGGATTTACCTGCGTTACAATGACAGGTGACAAGTCTTTCAAGTTCTGGATATGGGTTAGCAACGAGTCCCTTAAAGAGGCATGAGAGTCTGTAGGGAGCTCATAAAATGAGGTCTGAATCTTCATTTTCATGGTCTGTGCAGCAAAATAGCATGATTCCACATCCTGCCGAATCTGTAACAACTGGTCTGAAATTTCCCATGCATGAACCTGCAAGCAAATCAGAAAAAAAAAAAAAAAAATGTCTTAGAGGCTATTGCAATGCCATATAAACATCCTCAATACATTATGAACATGCTCAAAACTAAGTATATCGGGGGGAGGGGTGGGGTGGGATCTACAAGCTATCAATTACATTACTATAGGTGCTGTCAACCAAACTATTACCTGAAATCTTTCCATACTCTTCTAGGAAAGCATGAGTGTTATCAATGGAATTACTAGATCTAATAATGTTACTGATTAGAATCACTATTTGTATGGGGGTGACAAGTATAAAGGTTCCAAAAGTTTCTACTACTATTAAAATACCACTGTATAATTTCGAACCCTAATCCATAGGATGGAAGTTGTATCTCTTTCTCCACTTAAAATAAATAAGCTTTACTCACTCTGAAAACTGAGTCTGGGCGCTGTTTTAATCTATCTGTAAGCAGTGAAATATACTTCATATCGGTCTCAACAGGCAATCCACTATACTACCTGGATTACAAACAAGCCGGGCTGCTAACTAAAAGGTCAGCAGTTTGAATCTACCAGTATCTCTGCAGAAGAAAGATGAGGCTTTCTGTTCCCATTAAGATTTATAGCATATATACAGGGTTGCTATACTACCCAGGGGATAAAGATGAGGTTTTCTGCTCCTGTAAAGATTTACAGCCTTGGAAACCCTGTACAGAGTTGCTATGAGACAGAACCGACTCTACAACACATAACCATCACCACCACCACACTACCAGGGGAGTCCTGGTGTGGTGCTATGGGCTAATGCATCAGACTTCAAAGTCTTTTGAACTGTAAGGTCGGTGGTTCAAGCTCACCAGCCACTCCTTGGAAACCTCATACAGGGTAGCTATGGGTCAGAATTGACTCGACGGCACTTAACAACAACAACATACTACCTGGGCTCCAAATTGAAAACAGAGAATCCGAATTTAACAATTTAGGTTTAGTGATGTCAAACTTAGCTTTCAAATTCAGTAAGGTGATAGAAGGAAAGAATAAAGGTTTCACTTTTTATCCATATATGATATGTTTTGTTAAATTCTTCTTACTATTATTATTATTTTGCTGTTTACCTCTAGTAGGGAGCTCAGTGGCTCTATTACGGTAAGCACTGAAGTTCGAACTACAAGGTCTGAGGTTTGAGCCTGCCAGCCACTCTCTGGAAGAAAGATGAAGATTTCTGCTCCCACAAAGCTTTTAAAAGCCTCAGAACCCCTATACAGGGTCACTAAGACTCGAAACTAACTCAAAGGCACTTAACAACAACAACTCCTAGTACAGTGTTTTAAAAATTAACATTCAGTAAATGTTTAATGAATTAACATACTACTAAATAACTACTAAATACCAAATTAATAACTACTAAATAATACCAATTTTCCTCTCAAGTAAAACTTCCAGCCACATAGTTTGAATAGCCATTCACACTGGTTAGATATACCAGTAACCCAAGAACATCTACTAGTTAATATGCCATCAAAATATCTTCATCCTGTCCTGCTCAAAGTGATATTAAAATAGCAAAAAGCCTCGGAAAGTGTTGGAATCTCTACAGATGTCCTCATAAAAAATGACGGCTTCATGAGACAGCAGAAACAACAACAGAAAGAATGGAGAACCATTTCCAACAAAATTAGATGACAAGATTCTCTCCAAGAACCACACAAAATAAGCAGAAAGGGACAAGCTAGCGATGTCAGCTTCAGTGACAGTGCAGGCACAGTGGATTTACGAACACAACATCAACACCAAAATAAGCCCACAGCTATTTCCTGAAAAGCACAGGGCAGCAACTAAAAATGGAAGCAGTTTCGCCCAGTTCAATATAGGGGACTAGAAAAGGCCCACTGAAAGCCAGAAGGGGCTAAAACAGTCTAGCCTTTACAGACTTAACACTGAATCGCCAGGACAAGACCCCAAACTGAGAAGAAACTGCTATGGACAGTATAAAACATTATTATACAGTACAAGAAAGGAGATAGAGGGAGAAAAACAAAGTAAAACAGAGCCAGAAGACCTCAGAACTCAAACCACCATATTTATAAACACTAGCTAAAAGCAACAGGAGAGGAGACTCTATGAAGTTAGAAATGCTATCCGTAATTATGCCTCCTTCTAAAAGTTCAGAAACCGAATTTCTCACACACACAATGGTAAAAACACATAAATGGTAAAAACAATCGAGTCAAATGGTATACCAAATTATAAGGGAGGGAGCAAATAATAATGAGCAAAATACCACCACTACTAGTACAGAGTCGTGGCGTGGGGCGGTTAGGATCAGCACTGGACTTCAAACCACAAGGTTGGCAGTTCAAATCATCCAACTGCTCCTCAGAAACCCTATGCAGGTTCGCTATGAGTCGGAACTGACTCAACAGCACTTACCACCTCTTTCAAAATGAGCTAAAAGACAGAAAAAAAATGATGTAAGATAGGAAAACAGAATTGGAAAGCTCATTACTTAAGTAACCAAACTAATTCATGAGCTAGAGATTTTTAAAAACTCATGCCAGAGATGAATACTAAACTAGAAGAAACTTCAAACCTACCAACTAATATGTTAAGAGAAATGAAAAGAAGGAAAGTTTTTAAAAATCAAAAAAGAAACAGGGAAAGGCAAAAGATTTGAGAGAAAGTTACAAATTATGAAAGGCAAAGAAGATCTGCAATACAGATTATCCTTTAATTCCATTTGTCCATGAATATTTTTAAGCCCCTTATAGTTAATTAAAACTATTAATTCAAGAAAATGCTCCTAAAATTGGGGGGTGGGGAGCGGGACATGAAATTACATATTAGAAATAGCATGTCACATACCTGAATACAACCAAGACACCAAGATATAATCTAATAAAATTTAAATACTTCAAGACAAAGAATAAAATCATTTGGGCAGCTAGATAAAAAAAGAACACATGGTTTATGAGGGAGAGCAAACTGGACTATCATCTCTGATGGGGACTTCCATGACCGAAAAAAGTGGAATATAACACACTGAAGATACTCTACGAAAATGTGGTAAAGATGTTATCTCGAGTCAAACTGATTTTGAAGAATAAAGGCTATAAACTTATATATGCAAGAATTCAGAGATCATTGCTCCAATGATCACCTGCAAACAATAAGCTTCAGACACCCAGAATGACTAGAGTGAGGCGCCAACGTTAAGGACAGGGGTATAAAATTAAGTCTGGAGTTCTAAGGACAACTAAGACTAAAAGAGGATTAAAAAGGAGAAAAATGCATGTAGTAACTACACGCTTTGATTGTAGATAAAACAACTAAAGGATGGGGAAAGGGAGAGATGAGACACAAAATGAATTTAACTGTTTGCAGTACCCATATAGGTGGTGGTACTGTTAATACTGTTAATCTGAGGTTGTTGTATGAAATAAAGCAAATGAGTAATTATGAGATATTCTAATCCCATCATCCTTTGTGTCGACAACCTGGATTCTCAGAGCGGAAGGAAACGTGTCGCTGTTGTTGCTGCTAGGTGCCTTGGAGTTAGCTCTGACTCATAACATCCCCACGCACAACAGAATGAAATACTTCCAGATCCTGCATCATTATCAAAACTGCTATAATGTTTGAGCCCATTGTTGTAGAAACTGTGTCAAGCCATCTTTTTGTGGGGAGGGGTCCTCCTCTTTTTCAGTGCTGTCCTTTTCCTGGGACTAGTCCCTTCTGATAACTATGTCTAAAGTCTGGGAGATGAAGTCTCACTGTCCTTGTTTCTGCAGACAGACTTGTTTGTCCTTCTGGCAGTCCATGGTACTTTCAATATTCTTGGCCAACATCAAAATTCCAATGGATCAATTCTTCAGTCTTCCTTATTCATTTAACTTTCACATGCATATGAGATGACTAAAAATATAGCTTGAGTCAGGAACACTCTAGTCCTTAACCTCAAGGTGACATCCTTAACACTTGATAAAGAGGTCTTGTGCAGCAGGTTTGCCCAATGTAATACTTCCTTTGAATTCCTGACTGCTGCTTACAGGGAGGAAAATGTAGATGTAATTAATATTGAAGAAAAAATTAACACTTTCTAGCACTGAATTTGAATTCGAATTATCTGCATAAATTCATGAGGCATTTTATCTTTAAACAGGGAGTCCTGGTGGCACTGTGGATGAGGCATTTGGCTAACCACAAGTTTAGTGATTCAAACCCTTCAACCACTCCTTACTAGAAAGGTGAGGCTCTTCACTCCCTGAAAGATTTACCATCTTGGAAACCCTGTATAGGGTTGCAGTGAGTCAGAATTGGCTCGATGACAGTGGGTTTACCAACTTACAAATACATAATGTGTGTGTGTGTGTATGTGTATATACATATTATATACATATATATATACACACACACACACAAGGAACCCTGCTGGTGCTGTAGGAGAAGCACTGGGCTACTAACCACAAAGTTGGTGGCTTAAACTCAGGAAAAAGATGAGGCTTTTTGCTTCCATAAAGATTTACAACCCCATATAGGGTCCACATGAGTCGTAATCAACTCGACTGCAGTGGGTAGTATGTACACACACACACACACACATTCAAGGAAAACCCTAGACACCACATCCAGTCAGTATCAAGAACCATCCTTAGTGCCCAGATGTAGTCTTTAAGTTTCTCCCTAAAGGAAACCAGAGTTCCTTGAAGACCTGGCTGATTTCAGGTCTGAAGCAAGAAATGTATACAATACTTGTATCAGATTGTAGGAAAGCTAACTGAGTCTACTAGAATCTGTCAGAGTACTGAGGAGCCATCTCTACTAGGCTCTCACTGGTCAAAGACAGACCATTTGAGCTTCAACAATGGAATGAAATGATCACACACTTGAAATCATGACAATTCCTAACAATTGTTGTTGTTAAGGTGTCAAATCGATTCTGACCCATAGCGACCCTGTACAGGATTTCCAAGGCTGTAAATCTTTATGGGAGCAGACCGCCTCATCTTTCTCCCGCGGAACCGCTGGTAGTTTCGAACTGCCGACCTTGAGGTTCGCAGCCCGATTTGTAAACACTCAAGCACTGGTCACCATTATGATAGGACCACCCCACATCTTATCAGTTAGCCATACCGTGGTGGCTTCTGTGTTGCTATGTATGATGCTGGAAGCTTTACTTTGGTGTTTCAAATCTCAGCAGGGTCACCCATGGTGAAAAGATTTCAGCAGCTTCCAGACTAAGAAGAGACTAGGAAGAAACAGCCCACTTCAGAGGCATTAGCCCCTGAAAATTGTATCAATAGCAACAAAACACTGTCTGGTACGGTGCCCTCCTCAGGGTGGAAGGCACTCAACGCATGACTGAAGAAGAAATGCCTCTTTCAAAGGAGAGGTGACTCAATGACATGGATGGAGCAAAGCTTTCAGGAACTTCATTTGCTGATGAGGCACAACCCAAAATGAGAGAGAGAGAGAAAAAACAGCTGCAAACACCCATTAATAATTGTAACGTGGATGTGCAAAGTATGAATCTAGAAAATTTGAACTCTTAAAAAATGAAATGGAATGCATAAAGATTGATATTAGGTATTACTGAAATGAAATAGACACTGGCCATTTTTAATCAGACAATCATGGTGTATATGCTGGGAATGATAAATGCAAGAGGAATGGTATCACATTAATCCTCAGAAATAACATTTCAAGATCCATCTTCAAATATAACACTATGATGCAATATTATCTATATATGCCTATGAGGAAAACCAATTAATATAACTATTATTGAATTTATGCACCAACCACTAAAGCTAAAAAAGCTAAAGCTAAAATAGAGAAATTGAAGAATTCTGCCAACTTCTTCAGTCTGAAATTGATTAAACATGCAATCAAGATGCATTAATCATTACTGGTGACTGGAACGTGAAAGGTGAAAACAAAGAGGAGGATCAGTATTTGGAAAATGTGGCTTGGTGATATAAATGATGCTGGAGATTGTATGACAGGATTTTGTAAGACCAATGACAATTTATTGCAAATAATATCTTTTCAACAACATAAATGACAACTACAGACCTGGAATCCTCCTGATGAAATACACACAAATCACAACATCTGTGAGATAAGATGACAGAGAGGCTGAGTTGTTGCTGTTAAGTACCATGGAGCCAGTTCCAACTCATAGTGACCCTGTACAGGGTTTTCGGGGCTGTAAGCTTTATTGAAGAAAGCCTCATTTTTCTCCTACGGAACAGATGGTATTTTCAAACTGTCGACCTTAAGGTTAGCAGCCTGATTCGTAACCACTACACCCGAGCTCCTTATCATCAGCCAAAATAGTGCAGGGGCAGACTAGAACAGACCATCAATTGCTCACATGCAAGTTCAGTTTGAAGCTGAAGAAAATTAAAACAAATCAACAAGAACCAAAATGTTGTTGGCTAGGTCAGTCAAGTTGGTACGACTCATATCAATGAGGTCCATATGTATAATCTCCTTTCATGTGGCTTAAAATGGTATTTGTAATGAATAAGTCATTTTGTTGTTGTTGTTGTTGTTGTTGTTGTTAGGTGCCATCGAGTCGGTACCAACCCATAGCGACCTAATGCACAGCAGAACGATTAAGTCATTGGTATTGATAAATTCTATCATGCGACATACAGCATCATTTGTATTGTAATACATGGCGTTTTCCTACTACTGATTCTTCCTCTTCATTTATAACTTTGCATTCCAATCACCATTAATTATCAATGCATCTTGATTGCATGTTTAATCAATTTCAGACTGAAGAAATTGGTAGAATTCATCAGTTTCATCATCACTGGCTTTAGTAGTTGGTTCACAAATTTGAGCAATAGTGGTATTCATTGGCCTTTTTTTGGTAGGCGTAGGATATTATGCAAAGACCTGGAGTTAGAAAAGCAAAGGAAAGAACTCAGCATTTCTCAAGTTGAGGGAACTGAAGAAAAAATCAAACGACGTATTGCATTAGGCAAATCTGCTGCACAAGACCTTTTGAAAGTGCTGAAGAGCAAAGATGTCAGCTTGAAGACTAAAGGTGTGTCTGACCCAAGCCATGGTATTTTCAATAACCTCATATGCATGCAAAAGCTGGACAGTGAATAAAGAAGACCATAGAAGAATGGATGCTTCTGAGTTATGGTGTTGGAGAAGAATATTGAAAGTGCCATGAGCTGCCAAAAGAACCAATAGATCCGTTTTGGAAAAAGTGTAGCCAGAATGCTCCTTGGAGGCCAGGGTGGCCACACTTCATCTCTCATACGTTGGACATGTTGTCAGCAGGGACTAGTCACCGGATAAGGATATCATGTTTGGTAAGGTGGCGGGTCAGAGAAAAAGATGAAGACCCCCAATGAGATGGATTGGCCAAGTGGCAAGCATCGATGCACTCAAGTGTGGCAACAGTAGTGAGGTTGGCCTAGGATCAGGCAGTGTTTCGTTCTGTTGTGCATAAGGTCGCTATGGGTCAGTACCGACTCGATGGCACCTAACAACAACTTGGGATTTATTGTCAGGAGGGACCAGTCTCTGGAGAAAGCTATCATATTTGTTAAGGTGGAGGGTCAGAGAAAAAGAGGAAGACCCCCAGCAAGATGCACTGGCAAAGTAGCAGCATCAATGGGCTCAAGTGTAGCAATGATTGTGAGGTTGGCCCAGGATCGGGCAGTGTTTTGTTCTGTTGTGCATAGGGTCACTATGAGTTGGTACCAACTCAACGGCATCTAACAACAACAATGCTATCTCAAACAGCACTGTACTTCAAGAAAGAATCTTTTAATGTCCTTTTTAATGATAAACATGACGCCATTCCTCTTGAATTTGAAGTTCCTAGAATCGTAAACCATGATTGTCAGATTCAAAATGGCCAATATCAATCCACTTCAGCTCACTAATGCCTAGGCTATTGATCTTTTTGTATTCCATTTCATTTTCTGCCAACTTCCAATTCTCCTAGATTCATACTTTCTATATTCCAGGTTCCAATTATTAATGGATACTTACAGCTGTTTTCTCTTCATTTTGTGTTGTGCCCCATAAGCAAATTAATATCTTAAAAGCTTTACTCCATTCACGTCATCATAATCAACTCTACTTTGATAAGGTAGCTCTACCCGAGTCGTATTTTGAGTGCCTTCCAACCTGCGGCGCTCATCTTCTGAAACTATATCCAACAATGTTCTGCTGTTATTCATAAGGTTTTCAGTAGCTAAATATTCAGAAGTTGTCTGCCTCTCCTTCTTCCTAGTCTGCCTTAGTCTGGAAGCTCAGCTGAAGCCTGTCCACCAGGGACGTATCCTGATGGGATTTAAAATACCAGCAGCAGAGCTTCCAGCATTACAACACACAAGCCACCACAGTATGATAAAAAGATGAATGAAGGAACTGAAGTTAGAGACCATCTCAAGAACAGATGTGAGGCACTGAGAACTAATGATCAAAGATCAGATGAGCTGTGGGATGACATCAAGAACATCATGCAGGAAGAAAGGAAAAAGTCATTAAAAAGACAGGAAAGAAAGAGAAGACCAAAGTGGATGATGTCAAAAGAGACTCTGAAAGTTGCTCTTGAAAGTAGTTAATTAAAATGAATTAACAGAGCTGAGCAAAATATTAAAAAAGACAGCTCAAGAAAGCAAGTATTATTATTTTAATGGAGTTAGAACAGCAAAAGGAAGAACAGTCTTGGCATTTCTGCAACAACAACAACAAAACCAAACAAAAGCTTAAGCCTCTACTTGCAATATAAAGAGGTCTGGTAGTGTAGTGGTTTACAAGCTGGGCTGCCAAATGCAAGGTCAGCAGTTCAAATCTACCAGGCACTAGGCGGGAGAAAGATGTGGCTTTCTGCTCCCATAGGTATTTACAGCCTCAGAAACCCCATACAGGGTCACTCTGAGTTGTAACTGACTCCACAGCACATCACCACCACCACCACCACCACCACTACCACTTGCAATACTCTGGTAGCATAGTGGTTATGAGTAGGGTTACTAATCATATGATCAGTAGTTCAAAACTAGCAGCCGGGAGAAAGATGAGGCATGTTCCTATAAAGATTTACAGCCTTGGAAACCCTGTGCAGGGTCACTATGAGTCAGAATCAACTCCATGGCACACCACCACCATGGGCAAAATGTTGAACGATATAGGAAAGCATCAAATGCAGATGGGGCAGGGGTGCTTGATGGCAGCTAGGGTGGAGGTGCAGTGAGGTTCGCCATTAGCAATACCACAGAATACTAAGCAAAGCTTATTCAGGGCACAGTTCCAAAACTCGGAACCACAGAGATAGGAATATTTAAAAGGCTTGAAGGCTTATAGCTAGTGGAACTTGTAGCAAAAGTAAGAATTCGGGTACTTTTGAATCTGCCGGGTTCAGCGGCCTGGAGCCGATAACTTGGGCAAGACCAAATGGCAAGACCAATCGGGGGCGCAGGCACACCATGGAAAAATGCCACAGGAACATCGGAGCAAAGGTGGACAATACACTTTGTTGGGTTTTGTTCTGATTTTTTTTCTTTTTTTTTTTAGCATCTGTTCATTGGCGGCGCACTGTTTGCGCACCTCCATTCTGGTGATTAGAGGGGGTGCCTAAGTGAGTGTACACCCCCTACCTTGCGCACCTCCATTCTGGTGATTAGAGGGGGTGCCTAAGTGAGTGTACACCCCCTACCCGCACCACTGGTGGATTCTTCTGCAACACACGCGCACAGATACTCTCAGCCCAAGAGCCGGCACTAAACTGGTTGTTTTTTTCAATACGGAAAAGCCAGAACAAGGGACATGGAGAGGGAAAGAGAGTTAAAAACAAGGGGTATGGAGAGGGAAAGAGAGTTTAAAAAAAAAAAAAAAATTAAATTAAATCCTGAGGTATAGCATAACAACCAACAGTGGCATCTTGAAATCTCTCAGGCAGCTTTGAAGGCAAGAAGCTGAAAGAGGACATTAAAGGCATACTCATATTAGGCTACAGATTTTTTTTTTTTCTTTTTCCTTCTCTCCCTTTTCTGTGATTATAGACTACAATATCCAGTCTAGTGTTTTGTTTTGTTTTTTTGCTGTTGTTGTTGTTTTGGTGTTTTTCTTTTTTTTTGCTGTTGCCATTTTGCTGTTTTATGCTCCCCCTACTACCTTTGGGGGACTCTTTCTCTCTATATGTTACCCAAGAAGAGACAGCAACTGCTGCCATATAAGTCAAGCTACAATCACACTCTACAAAACACCAAAATCCAGGCAAGAACCAATACCAACGAGGCAGACAACACCTATGAAAGTTACTCTGAGTTAAGCAATAAGAAGAGTGAAAAGATGAAAAGAAAAGCCCACATCATGATCACATCTTCCTGGAAGAAATCAGAAAACACAAAAAATACCAAAACACATACTCAATTAAGTATTAAGGCCACAGATAAAACACTAAACATGTCCAAGAAGCAAAGGCAGATGACCATATCAGCACATGTTCAGAAACAAGATAAAATGTCTGACATAAATGACCTAGAGGTAGACCTGGACTCCATTCTGGAAGGAGGGCAGGCCTTGGAAATATCTGAGAAGGAATTCAGAAAAATTATTATAAAATATTTCAAAACACTTTACAATGGAGTTGAGAAAAATAAGGAAGAAGTCACGAAAGTGCTACAGGAACAATCAAATAAGAGAGATACAGATTTGGAAACAATTCAAAACCTACAGAAAGAGATCCAAATAAATCAATAATAGAATATCAGAAACAGACAATACACTGAAAGGGCAAAGGACCAGTGATCTGGAAGACAAATCTCTCAATACCACTAAGATAGAAAAGCAAACAGAAAAAAGGATACAAAAATCTGAAGAAGGTCTAAGAGTCATGTCAGACAACATGAAGAGGAATAACTTAAGAATTATCAGCATTCCAGAACAAGAAGAATCACACAAGTCCACAGAGGAAATAGTTGAAGAACTGCTGGAAGAAAACATCTCTAACATCGGGAAAAGTGAAAAGATAGACATTCAAGAAGCTCAATAAACCCCAGGAAGGATAGATCCCAGAAGAAAATCACCGAGATACATCATAATCAAGCTCTCCAAAATCAAAGATAAGGAGACACTACTGAAAGCAGCTAGGGAAAACAGAAGTGTTATATACAAAGGCAAGCAAGTCAGATTAAGCTGGGATCTCATAGCAGAAAACATGCAAGCAAGAAGGCAATGGGGAGACATATAAAATCCCGAAGAAAAAAAACTGCCAACCAAGAATCCTTTATCCAGCAAAGCTATCAATCAAATATGACGGCGTAATCAAAACATTCCAGGATAAACAGAAGCTAAAGGATTTTGCCAAAGCCAACCCTGTACTACAAAACATCCTAAAGGGAGTTCTGTGGACTGAGAAACAACAAGAACAGATAACAACCAGAGACTGCCATATGTGGCAGCACCTCCCAGAACTAAATCAACAGATGGAAAAGTTGCGAACAGAACAAAATTATAAGAACAAACTTAAGAGAATCTGGGAGGTCAGTCTATGATCAAAACAATTACAATGTAAAAGAAGGTAAACATGTAGGAACAGAGATCCAAATGGTGAGGTCAGATAGATTACAAGACAAAATAGACTGCACTAAATGGAGGGAAAAGTTAATGGACTGTAAGGTAACCTCAAAGAAAATGAACACTTCACAACATACCAATAAAATGAAATCCAAGAAGAACACGGACACATTAAAACCATGAGGAAAATCACAAGAAAGAATACAAAAAGCATGAACTCAGTAAAGGAAGACACACAGAACAAAGAAAGCAGCAACACCACAAAACAAAAAACAAAAAAACATAATGGTAGCAATTAATCTATACCTATCGATAATTACACTGAATGTAAATAGATGAAATGCACCAGTTAAGAGACAGAAGGTAGCAGAATGGATTAAAAAACAAGATCCTTCAATCTGCAGTCTGCAAAGAGACACATCTCACACACAGAGACAAAAACTGATTAAAAGTCAAAGGATGGGAAAAAAATATACCAAGCTAATTGCAATAAAAAATGAACAGGAGTGGCAGTACTAATCTCTGATAAAATAAACTTTAAGGCAAAAACCAGCATAATAGATACAGATGGCCATTATCTCATGATTAAAGAGACAATTGAACAAGATCACATAACCATAATAAATATCTGTGGTCCCAATAAAAGAGCTCCAAAATATATAAAGCAAACTCTAATAAATCTGAAGAAAGAAACAGACGAATCTATAATAATAGTGGGTGGTTTTAATACACCGCTTTCAAAAATGGATAGAACAACCAGAAAGAAACTTGACAAAGACACAGAAGAACTAAACAACACAATCAGCCAACTGGACCTCATAGAT